>NC_143015.1:100094172-100440625 GCF_055824585.1 Amblyomma mixtum
TGGTTTGGTTTGGTTTGGTTTATTGGGGTTTACCGTCCCAAAGCAACTCAGGCTATGAGGGACGCCGTAGTGAAGGGCTCCGGAAATTTCGACCACCTGGGATTCTTTAACGTGCACTGACATCGCACAGTACACGGGCCTCTAGAATTTCGCCTCAATCGAAATTCGGCCGCCGCGGCCGGGATCGAACCCGTGTCTTTCGGGTCAGCAGCCGAGTGCCGTAACCACTAAGCCACCGTTGATCGAACTTGTTGCAGCCAGCAGTCGAAGCAATTTTGTCAGGAAACGGCCCATATTTCTTCCAAGGACGTGATACATAGCGCTATGGACTGATGACCTTTGCAGTAATTACCATCAGTTCATAGTGCCAGTCCAATGATTATATCAAAAACTGGCGTAGCATTTTTTTTGAGCAGCTTCGTTTTATTTCCCGTGTGTCCCAAGCACACCAAAGCCAAGATAGCCGAAGCTTACTCAATCAGCGCAGGTAATTGGCCCAATATTGGGAACATATTGGCAAAGGCTGGTTCAACAAAGGACAAGAGTGAAACCATCCATTTAAAATACTGGGCCAATTGCCAGTGTGCTGCATGGACTCTTGCAGCCATTTTAATTACTGGAGTCCTAATTCCGGAGTGAGAGGATGTGGAGAGTCCATGCATGCTGTCCTCGATATGATGCATACGCAGCTGAATACAATGAATGCGTCATGCTTCCGTGGGAAATAAAACGTTGGGCGTTTATTGTGTTTCAAAAAGATGAAGTAGAGAGTTCGCCAAAGGAGCCTGCGGATACGCCAGCAACCTTTGTTATTCTGATCTAAGGCTTTCCAACATCATCTTCAATGTGACGCAAGCATGATGCAAGCAGAGTTTGAGTGGAAGGCCGGGAACAATTTTCAATTTTATTCTATACAGTTACGAGCAATAAACACGTCATTCGCTTCCGAAATACCCTCCATAAGACGATATAAATTAATTTTACTGGCAAAAAAAATTTAGATGGAGGTGTCTTGAGTGGCCTTTCAAGAGAGATACAGATGCTCACCATTGGTTGCATAGTTGGCTCTAAGGAATTTCTCGCAAGGACAAGCGGCTCGCCTACTGCTGCAAGAAGCCTCCATGGGAGTCCATCGCAGTCGCAAGTCGGCCGGGCGTTGGTCGCCTGCTCCTCAGTCAGCTGTCTCCATGACAACGAAGAAACGACGTTGGTCTCTCATATCCTGCGAGAGGACCACAAATCATGAAAAGTTCAAACCCGCTAATTCTGGATAAATGCATGTTTAAGCTGAAAACCTTTGACGAACGCAATTTTTTTTCATATAATGTAGGGTTTTATTACATCAATCAATATATCCACAGATCACCCGACAGCAGTCTTGCACTTCTTTTTTTCTATTAAGGTTTTTGCTACCGTCAAAAGCATTCGCCATTGGATTTTAAGGCGGTATTAACTATTCGATGTGATCTATGTTAATTCATTGAAAGAAAGGTTTTGCTACAGTTGTCGGCCTAGTGCCGACAACTACGACGTTGACAGCTTTTCGACCGAACGAGCTGTATGGACTGTCGCTTAAAAATGACGCTGATTACACCAACCTAATTACGCATAATCATGACATACTCCTCGGAACGGTAAGGATGGTGCCTATTCTGGTAGTTAAGATTACCAATCTACTCATTTAAAGGCTGCTCGGTGACGTTTCGCCTTATTCATCTGATGCCTGTTAAAAAAAAAACTGGGGTCAGAAAAATCGAAATCCGGCGGCCATCTTTCAAGCTCTCAGATTGGCAGTAATAATGGGAGTTCCTGTGCTGTGCGACAAGCGAAATTTGACCTTTCATTTTGCTTTTTACCCGATTCAGCAAGTGCGCAAGAATTGAGAGTCCTGATGCTGCCTTACGCATTCGCCAGCTAGACAGGCTGCGCTGGGTGTGTGGAGTGTTTCAGTTCCTAGTATAAAGTCCGAACCAACCAGCTGAACAGTTTGCTAGAACATGAAGCACAAGCCACGAGTGGAAGAGAACTGTGCGAAGAGATGAGTTCGCACAAATCAGGAATGGTCTAAGGGTGTCGCCAAAGCGACTGAGGGTATGAGGGACGCCGTAGTGAAGGGCTCCGGAAATTTCGAGCACCTTACACTTAACTGCCTTAAAGTTACTCTTCTTACGGCAGTGCAAGAAGTTTAGGCACTCTTCTTATGGCAGTGCAATTAAGGGTAAGAGCAAAAATTACGAGGAACTTTAGCGGCTAAAGCGGTGAAATGCGTAAGGCTGAGTGCTGCATTCTGCTACGCGATTGTTCACTTCACATTCTGTTGCTGCATTAATTAACTGCCAATTAATGACGCTTAATATTTGCCTTTAGGAGTGGAACGCGACAGCGTGTTGTAGCGCTGCCAGGGAGTCCACGGAACGCCACCACCCGTTCCGCGGGAGGCGTTGCTCTTTGAACGCAACGCTATTGAGAAAAGGAAATGTGGCTGTAACTCTCAGTCATGTCGTTATACCCCTGTCAGACGGCCAGTTTCATTGGCCATCGAGTCGAGGGCCTTCGAGATTTTCGATCGCCATCGAACTCGATGTAGTTGTGGTGCTGCTACACGGCAAATCTCAATGGCCATTGAAATTGTTCTCGCGTCTTACGCCAAGCTCGTGTGGCGCCACAATCGCTACGTTCGGTTTCGCGCAAATAACAAAAATATCTGGACGAAACTTAAATGTAGAAATACACTTTTTTGCAGTCATAAGGCGCATTCACACTTGTTCAAAAATCCGGCAAGCGAAGCGGATTCGCTCACCGCAAAAACTAGGACCTGTTCTCATCTGTTGATGCCCGGGCCAGCGCCTCATAGAGGAGGCGCTGCCCGGGCGAGTTGGAACGGCCGCGCCGCTGCTGCTTCTCGCTGTGCGCACCACGTCGCCGCTCGCGGCGTACACAGATACAGTGAGAAAAGAGCATAAATTGATGCTGTCTACGTACCACGAGCGTATGCACGCTTACGTACGCTAAACGGAGGCGCATTCCCGCATTTAGTTCGGCGTATGCTAGCAGAGACGCAAAAATAAACTCAGCCTCTAGTGGCGCCATCTGGTTGTCAAAACGGGAACCATTACTGTCAACAAACCGACTCTCTTAGGCCTAGCAGAGGCAGAGTCGTCACTCTAAATAAAAAATAAAGCAAACTTATCACTTATACGTTTTCTTGTAGGCAAGATGAGACGAAGCGAAAGACCGGTGCCCCATTTATGACCAGTGAACGGACAGAAAAAGGCAGCAACAACGAGAATTCAGTCCGAAGCGAGGCGTCCGGCTTTGAAGGGCGCTGCCATGTTTGTTGTCGTTCGAAGCAATGCTAGCAACCTTGGGCAACGCTCGAAGGCCCTCGAAATCTCGATAGAGTTCCGGGCTGCTCCGTCGACTCGATAGACTATTGACTCGATGGCCATTCAAACTGGCCGTGTAGCAGCGCTCGATCGCCTTCGAGTCGATAGACTATCGATTCGAGGGCCTTCGAAATGCCCGTGTGACAGGGGTATAAGACACCTTAACTGCACCATACAGGAAGGGAGGAAGTGGCAGTGAAAGAAGGAAGAGAAAGAGGGGCCGTAATGAAGAAAATGAAAATTGTATGCGAGGAAAGGAAATTACGCAGTAACTGTCTCACATATCTCGGTGAACACCAGTCGAAAATTGTATTTGAGGAAAGGAAATTGCGCAGTAACTGTCTCAAATATTTCGGTGGACATCCTTCAAAATTCGCGCGCAGTGACGTGCTAACACGTCTTGGTCACGACAGTATAAGCCATTAAAGGCTTTCGCCTTAAAAATACTCTCGAAGAAGCAGCGTAACCTTACCCCAAAAAGGTGTCAACCCAGCGACAAATGAGTTACTCCCCAAAAAGACTAAGATCACACCTTTTTTTTTTTGCGATGTGCTCCTCAAGGCGCTCCGATTCCCTCATCCTCCGCTTTCCTCTTCGGTACTGCCGTAGCCGGAGACAGCCAGCGGCACCGGATGTAAGCTCCGTATTTGCCCTCGATGGCCAGCGCCGCTTCGAGGGTTAAGACTCCGGTCTCGGCGGGGGCATGTTGGGTCCCACTCTCCCGTTCGGCTTCGCTGAGCACCATGCGGCGGCGGGCCGTTTTGAAGAGGCAACTACAGCTGCGGCGTGGAATTCAGGAAACCTGGTATTCTAGCTAGGCAGGATGGTACCACAGATTGTTTAAAAAGGGAATCGGAGTTATTCTTAAGTACATCATCTTTCACGGCTACTCTGCTGAGAAAGTCGGTGCCTTGAGAACAGTCGGTTCACTCGTGTGGATGCGACTGCAGCTGCGGCGTGGAATTCAGGAAACATGGTATTCTAGCAAGGCAGGATGGTACCAGAGTAGTAGTAAAAACATTTATTGTCACAAAAGGAAGAGCTAGGGATTGGGGGTGGGGGATAGATAGATGTGGAGCTTCAGTGGTCGGTCTTCCCTAGTCCAGGATCCCGTTGGCCTCCGCCGCTGCCTTGGCCCTCGTCACCAGCATAAGCTGTGTGCTCGGGTCGGAGTCAGCCAGGAGGGCCTCCCACTTCTCTATAGGGCCATTTACCTTTGGTAGTAAAGGGCTTTTTTCACAGCCCCAGGTGGCGTGGTACGTTGTGGCGTAGCCCCCACACCACACGCACTCTTTCGCGTATCTGTTCGGCCACATTTTATGATACATGGCTCTGCTTGGGTAGGTGTCTGTTTGTAGTCGTCTGAGCGTGGTGGCCTGCTCTCTGTTGAGGATATCCGCCGGAGCCGAGTACTTCTTGCCCGCTCCCAACAACGCCTTCATTGTCTCCCCGTAAGAGATTGTTTAAAAAGGGAATCGGGGTTAGTTACTCTTAAATACATCATCTTTCACGGCTAATTTCCCGAGAAAGTCAGCGCCTTGAGAACAGTCGGTGCACTCGTGTGGAAGCAACAGCAGCTACGGCGTGGAAATCGGGAAACCTGGTATTCTAGCAAGGCAGGATGGTACCAGAGGTTGTTTAAAAAGGGAATCGGAGTTAGTTACTTCTAAGTACATCATCTTTCGCGGCATATCTGCCGAGGAAGTCGGCGCCTTGAGAACAGTCGGTGCACTCGTGTGGACGCGACTGCAGCTGCGGCGTGGAATTCAGGAAATCTGGTATTCTAGCAAGGCAGGATGGTACCAGAGATTGTTTAAAAAGGAATCGGAATTAGTTACTTCTAAGTACATCATCTTTCGCGGCTAATCTGCCGAGAAAGTCGGCGCCTTGAGAACAGTCGGTGCACTCGTGTGGTGGTCATCTTCTGGTTTGGTTTAATGGGGTTTAACGTCCCAAAGCGACTGAGGCTATGAGAGCATTGACATCGCACAGCACAAGGGCCTCTAGAATTTCGCCTCCATAGAAATTCAGCCGCTGCGGCCGGGATCGAACCCGTGCCTTTCGGGTCAGCAGCCGAGGGCTATAACCACTGAGCCACCGCGGCGGGGTTGTCCCATTCCTTTCGCGCTATGTTCTGTCATAAGACCATTCTTGCAATGTGCGTAGCATACTCCAGTGCAATCTCGTGGCCTGGGCGCACTACTTTTCAATTATTTTCCAACAATCAGGATTACTTATTTCGAGCTGCAGTTGCATATTCGCCAATGACAGCTTCTCGTTCACCTTGGAATCAAGTGCGAGAAGCCGCCTTTTATGGCTGATAATTTCATTAATAAAAAAGATGCAAAGTTAAGCTGTGCATTATTACGCGATAACCTATATAGCTCGTTCGGTCGAAAAGCCGACGTAGTAGTCAACACCGCGTGTCGAAAGTTATCGGGAAGCTGTGTAAAAAAAATTCTCATGCCAACTATTTTCCGCAGAATGTTGCGGATGATGTTATACGATGCAGCGTTTCATGACGCATAAACTTCGCATCTTAGAGCCTAGCTCACGCCAGGGATTTAAACCGGTGACCTATATTCGAGGGCTCCGTAAAAAAAGTATCCTGGCAATTTGGGGTTATAGTCACTGATGATTGATTGGTGTGCGATAGGCGAGGACGAGGCGACCATCATGTGTATTTTTTCTTAAGGACGCCTAGGCGGGGCATTGCATAGGGGCATTACATGAAATCATAGTATTTAAATTGATTAATAAAAGAAATAAAAAATTGAAGAAAGGGGTTCAAAGGTGTTAAAATGCTCAGAATAAAAAGGCAATGCATCATTATGCTAATTAAGAAAATTTAGAGTGCGTAATTGATCAATTTTAGAGAACATAATTGATCAATTAACAAAATGAAACCACTGAAAAAATGAAAAATGCGTTCAGAGGTGTCAAACTGCTCAGAATGGAAAGCCTAACCCACTACGCTATCGCGTCATAGCTTTAACGTGGTGCTTAAGCGTCCTCTCCAATTTTTTCCTCCATCCCCACTGCAAATTGTTCTGGAAAGCAAATATTTCGCATACCTTATCTCGTATATATAGAATTTACTTTTGGCGTAGCAGTCTCGCTTGAACTCCGATTACCACTTTTTTCTGCGTGCGCTGCCACGAGCAAAGCGAAATAGCCAGTCCCCTTTTCTAATATGTACAGAACACCCGGGAGCACAACAGTCCTCGTAGCTTGATCTCTGACTGCTGCGTCACACACACAACACGATGATTATGGGGGCTTCACGTCCTAAAGTGAGTCAGGCTTCATTTTCGTATTGGCTGTCGTTTCGTATAGAGACCACTGGTGTCGTATAGTTGGTTTCGTACAGTTTTGTATAGGGTTTAAAGTTTCATATAAGGTTTCGTATAGTTGCGGTTTCTATATGAAACCACAACTTGGAGAAAAAAGCTATTCTCGTTGCCGTCACGAAGCCATCTTCGTAAAATTCGTCACTCGTGTTTCTGAGCAACCAGGTCCTATATAGATGACTTTTTGTCTGTTTTGATGACAGCAGCTGGAATGAGTGCTTGTCTGTCATGTTCACTACTCCGCGTCTTTCTGCGCACTTTACCTCAAACGTGGTTTTCCAACTAGCCCAGACCAATCCCGGCCGCGGCGGCTAGAATTTCTTTGGAGGCGAAATTCTAGAGGCCCGTGTACAGTGCGATGTCAGTGCACGTTAAAGAACCCCAGGTGGTCGAAATTTCCGGAGCCCTGGACTAGGGCGTCTCTCATAGCCTGAGTCACTTTGGGACGTTAAACCCCATAAACCAAACCAAACCATACCTTAATGAGAGATTGATTGTCTTGCCTGACGACCATTATTTTTCATCACCCTCACTGTTTGCAGTGGGTTCCTCGCCGAACTGAAGGATCGCGCCATGGCTCTGCACGAGATAGGCTGCCTCAATGCACGCGCCTACGATCGAGATGAGTTGCGTGAGCGGAGTGCAACTTGCACGGTGCTCTCGTTTGGCGCACACGTCACGAGGTGTATGCGTGCGCCACTCAGGCTGCAGGAGAGAGCGTAGGCCCCTTCAGGCCTCGCGCTGTCGTCGGCCTGAGAAGACGCTGCATGGTGTCCTGGTAGCAGCTCAGCATATATGCAACAAGGTGTAACTGGAAGTTTAGCCCAAGTTCGTTTAAGTTAGCCTCTGGGTTCTCCCTCCATTATGGCTGCAACGTCACCCGCGGCAGGCCAAGGGGAGCGAAAAGCGTTTCATGCGCAAAACAGTGCGATTTCACAATGTATGCGACAGCTTTAACAGCGCAGTTTATCTAGTTGCTTAGGACCGCCGGGGTGGCTCAGTGGTTATGGCGCTTGGCTGCTTACGAAAGTAACAAAAATGGATAAATGACATGAATGACCACAATAATAGTTATCGCACTAGAAGAGCCGTACAGATGAAGTCTACCAGGATATTATGGCAGCATGAACACATCTCATGGAATTTCTGGAGCTCAAAGCTAGAATTTTGCGGGGATGCCGGGACATTGCATAAACGCTGCAGTACCGTGCAAATGTCGGTGAAATTTTTATCCCCCAAGGTAGAGTAGATTTGTAATAAGGGAGTAATTAGGCATTGGCATCCACGCAAGCGCAGCCTTACGATTACAAAGAAAAGCTATATAGCTTCCTCAGAAGCTTCGCAGTTAAAAGAAAAATTCTTCCTGGTCCGGGAATTTTGGAGATTTGGAGAGGATTAGCTTTATTTTGTAGCCACAAGACTGTGCTTAGGTGGACGCCAATGCATAATTACTTCCTTATTGCAACGTGCAAATGTATTAAAAACCTAGCTGGCAACAGCTTACCTCTGGAAGGTCTTCGCCCCGTCCGTGCTGTAAGGACGAGGCGGGTCTGGCTGTCGGCGGCCTGTCTAACGCCCACGTGACGAACACACTACAGGGATAAAAGGTAAATGCTCGCTCACCCACAGTAAAGGTACTCCCGCTGCTCTGTTTACCTATACACTACAAAAAAGTCCATGCCATGCACTTCAGTGACGTGCTCGGTTGAAAGTGCCTAGAAGACATCGCATGTGAGAACCATCTCTTGACACCCATTGCAAAAAAATTCTGGTGAAAGACTTGTACGCACGGCAACCATTGACTTGTGAGATTGGAATTGCAGTTTACTTCCCTCCTTTTTTACTTTCCTCACCAGAACAAGATTTGGCCACCCTTGTGTAGATGTCTTAACGGCAACGGAGTGTATTCCAAGAGAAGGAAACTGTAGCAGGGGGCGGCGGAAAGTTAGGCGGGCGGATGAGATTAACAAGTTTGTGGGGATACGGTGGCTGCTGATGGCAGAGGACAGGGTTAATTAGGCATGGGAGAGGCCTTTGCCCTGCAGTGGGCAGAGTCAGGCCGATGATTGTTCTTCTGGTGTTTCCTGTGATCGTGTCCTTGGCGGCGTTCAAATTTCTAGCTGCAACAAACTAACCCTACAGCAAGCATTTTGTAATAGTGATTAAGTAAATATCGAAGGGTAGTTTACTTTTTACTGAACAGAATTTACCACAGAAAAGACTGGACACCCCGGTGGCTCAGTCGTTATAGTGCTCGGCTGCTGACCCAAAAGACGCGGGTTCGATCCCGGCCGCGGCGGTCGCATTTCGATGAAGGCGAAATGTTAGAGGCCCGTGTAGGGTGCGATTTGTAGTGGACGTTAAACAACCTCAGGTGGTCGAAATTTCAGGAGCCTTTCACTATGGCGCCTCTCATAGCTTGAGCAGCTTTCGGACATTAGACCCCACAAAATGAAAGAGAAAACACCACCGCTTGTTCGTGCAGCAGGTTTTCCCGTACAGTTTCTTAACATGTTTTCAGGGTGATGTACCCAGTAGAAAGTAGCAGTGGTCCTTCCTCAATGTCACACTATATCGATACTTTTTACGCACATCATCCAGGTTTGGGCGCAATGATTTGCATGTGTCTGTCAGAGGCAATGACTAAGCAGCAACAATCTTCAGTGAAATTTAACCCCTAATAAAACTACTGTCCCAATCAGACAAAACAGCGTTGGGGTCGACCTCCAGGTGACGTTAATCTAGGTTTTTGAGGTACGACTTGAGAGAGCGGTTCTTCTGCATACTTGAGGTGAGATTGGTGAGCTCTGAGATCCACTCAGTGAAGGTGCTGTATTCGAACCCGTATTAGCTCATATTCGAACTACCGAATACGGGCTGCACGATGAAGACAGCGTTTTATTTCAATTCTGCCATTAAAAAAGGCTCCAAGAACTCTTATGCATGCCATATATGCGTATGCATGCAGTACACTTAATTTTTGCTGACTCACCGATTCAGCTCGCATTCAAGCGCTGGAAGCCCCTGAAAACTTACGGGTTGGCGCAGAAACACAGCACCGGACTTCTTGCCCAATACCATGCTGGAGAAGCACAGAGGGCAGTAGATATATACACTGCAATGGCCAAGCTAGTTCCTCACCTCCGAAAGCTCTCACACTTCATCCACGTTGTAAGGAGGGGGAGGGTCTGGCTGTCGGCGAAGCGCTTGTACCCACATGACGAATGCACTCCAGGTTAAAATGGAAACCGCAGTAGCTTGTTCAGTGTCGGTGGATGCTTGGACACCGGTTCTTGTGGCTTCAAGAGAGCGGAACCATGGGAGTGAATTAACTGCTTATGAAAGTAAAGAAAAACACGTTGACAGCAAACCTAGCATCAAGAAAAGTCACAGGCTATGGTAGTCCAGTGTCAGGAATAGAATTGCTGAGAGCTATGCTGTGGCTCATGGCATAGCCGAAAACAACAGTGATCATGCGTTACCTTTTTAAAGTGTTCACTGAGACGAGCGTAGTAGCTAAAGCTGCTTTTGGAGTGAAGGGACCACTGAGGGTGTATTGAAGTTGGCCTATATAGTAGACTGACCATAGCATTTTAACGACAAAGAGATCCCTCATAGACAACAGACGTCTTGGAAGGTAGAAAAAGACCAGAGCAAAAAATCTCTGCCTCTCCCGTAACCGAGAGTAGAGTAAGCATGAAATGTTTACGGGCCTAATGTCATCTCGGTGGACACCCGAACCGCACCGTACAGGAAGGGAGGAACGCCACCACCCGTTCAGCGCGATGCCTTGCCATTTGAACGCAAGGTTTTTTTGAGGAAAGGAAATGGCGCAGTAATTCTCTGCCATCTCGGTGGACACCCGAACCACACCGTAATGGAAGGGAGGAACGCCACCACCCGTTCGGTGCGATTCCTTGCCCTTTGAACGCAGCGCTTCTCCCCCGGGCCCCTGTGCGCCTGCGCGGCTTTGCTTCGATGCGCGAAGCCCCTAAGAGATCACGTCTGACAACGAAGTGTACCGTGGCATTTATGTGCTTTTTGCACGCGTTATTAGAAATCGGAAATTATAATTCCGTGCATTATGAAACGCACAGCGACTGATATCTTGATAAACATTGAGAAGGCACTGGCAGCAGTTATTTTTTGTGACTCCTTTGGAGACCAACCGGTGCTTGCATGCCGGTCGCGTAGGAGGGCTTAGAGAGAGAGAGAGGGAGAGAGAGAGAGGGAGAGAGAGAGAGTCGTCAAATCTCGTTAAGTCTCGTACGGTGCCCGGATGTTCTCGTTTCAGAGCCCGGATGACTGGAATTCAGTGCCCGGATGAGTGGATTTCAGTGCCCGGATGATGGGTCTCGGCGTGACGTCACCACACTGCCGACAACGGGGGGCTAAAAGCATTTCATGCTTAAAAAAAACAGGTATCAGCGTTACCGGCCGATTTCGTATTAACCGTAGATCTCAGAGGCGATGCCACATCACCCCCAATGTAATGTCTACGAGTTTGGTTTGGTTTGGTTTATTGGGGTTTCAACGTCCCAAAGCAACTCAGGCTACGAGGGGACGCTGTAGTGAAGGGGTCCGGAAATTTCGACCACCTGGGGTTCTTCATCGCGCACTGACATCGCACAGTGCACGGGCCTCTAGAGTTTTGCCTCCATCAAAATTAGACCGCCGTGGCCGGTATCGAACCCACATCTTTCAGGTCAGCAGTCGAGCACCAAAACCATTGCGCCACCGCGACGAAAAAAAAAACGAACAGGTCTTCTTTAGGGGCCACTGAGCGAGACCACTAGGCTTTCGCGGCAATGCCTACTAGTACTGTGATAAAAAGTTAAAGCGGTGGCAGTCCGTACTTTTCTATGGCGGCGTCAAGAGCTTGAACGGGTTAGCGCAAAATTTTAAAAATTTTATGCCAATAAATTAATTCGGTTTTTCCAGTCGGACAAACGCCAAAATGCCCTTAAAAACCCATAGAACTAGTTTTTACTGTGAACAGCAACTGGATATAGAGTTGCATACTCTCGACATATTCTGGCGTGAACAATTTTCGACTCCTCAGTAATTCATGGAAATGTACTCTGATTAGACAAATCTTTAGAATTCTAAGCAAGTCACCGCCTGTCACTCCTCTGGTTGGGATATAGTTTTAAGAGCGTTTGCTCTTAATACTTATGTTTGTAGAGGACGCGTCTGTCTGTACTGAACGTCAATTTGACCAAAACAGTAACCACATGACCACACTATATCACATAGCAACAGTGGGCTCGTAGCGCCTCAATTAATGCCTATACTTTCGATCAGAAATATATGTGCCACTATAGTGGGCATAGAAGTGGGGCTTCTCCTGGAACACCATTTGCATAACATTTGGGGGCCACCCGTTTGACGCAGAATGTTCGAAAGGGTATCAAATGATTGGCGTGCTCCTGAGGATCACATTACTAATTGAGATGAAGCATAAAATCATCATCATCATAATCATCATCAGCACCAGCAGCCTGACTAAACCTGCTGCAGGGCAAAGGCCTCTCCCATGTCTCCAATTAACCCTGTCCTTTGCCAGTTGCTGCCCCCGTATCCTCGCAAATTTCTTAATCTCATCCGCCCTCTAACTTTCTGCCGCCCACTGCTACGCTTGCCTTCTCTTCGAATCCACTGCGTTACCCTTAAGGACCGGCGGTTATATTTCTTTTCATTACATGCCCTGTCCAAGCCCATTTCTTCCTCCTGATTTCGACTACGATGTCATTAACCAGCGTTTTCTACCTCACCCACTCCAGCTGCTTCCGATCTCTTAACGTTACACCTATCGCTTTTCTTTCCATAGCTCGTTGCATTGTCCTTAACTCAAGCTGAACCCTCTTCGTTAGCCTTTACGTTTCTACCCCCAAGGTGAGTACCGGTAAGTTACAGCTGTTGTATACTTTAGTCTTAATGTATATTGGGAAATTGCCGTTCATGATCTGAGAGAACCTGCCATTAGCGCTCCACCCCAAATTTATTCTTCTAGTTATTTGCCTCTCATGATCCGGATCAGCGGTCACTACCTGTCCTAAGTAGACATTCTCTTACTACTTCCAGGACTGCGCTACCAATTGCCAACTGCTCTTCCTTTGCTAGACTGGTGGGTTTGGTTTTCTGGAGAGGGTATCTATGGATATACTGATTTCAATGTAGATAGCTTGCGATATGCGAAAAGGTTGGCTGGGTTCTGAGTCATCTATTCCGAGATTTCTGGGTATGGAATAGGGATAAGATTCTTCCTTCCATTACGATCGCTACGAAAAATGCCAACACAGATCAGCCTTGCCTTCGAGTATTGCACACCGGTTGCCTTACACAGGCTTGCTGGTTGTTTTCAGAACTTTCTAAGATACTTTTGCACAAATATCAAAAGGTAACAATCCATTCTTCTGATATCTAGCAACATTTTTCTTTTCAAATTTTTCCATTGATGCATTGAACATTTAAGGCTCCCATAGAAAAGCAGTAGTGAATACTGTTGAGGATAGCAGAAATGTAAATAGAAAAAAATTCGGAACAGCCGCCGGGTGATCTCTGGATCTATTGATTGTTGTAATTAATTCTTACATTATATTTAAAAAATTGCATTCATAAAAGGTTTCCCGCTCAAAAATCGTTTTGTCCAGTATTGTATGGTTTGTAATATATTGTAGTGTTCAAAAGATGAAGACACTGCTTTTACTAAGATAGGAGGTTTTCTCACCAGAATGATGTGGTGTGACCATGACCACCCGGTTACACAAGCATACTTGTGTTTCGAGGAAGGTATTGGCAGCACGGATCTCTGAAGATAGGCTATTAGCAGCATTCATTTGCAAACAATGGTGCCGCAGCCTTCTTCGGCCTTTGTGGCCAGTGATGCGACAATTTCGATTAAATTTTCTCACATATAAATGCGCGCCTTCATGACAAACAACAAAGCCAGAAGGAGCCGTGCTCAGAGTCTCTTCACAACTGCTCACATAATTGAAAACTACTGTCTACGTCTCATTTGGATGGCTGTTCCCTTCGCGGGAACGTTCCCTCTGGTTAGCACTGATAACAATATGCGCCAGGGAGCAGGCCTCACAGAGTAGTCCTCGACATATCTTTACTTAGGTGCAATGGTGCAACAGTCGTTCCATAGTGGTGCGATAACGTCATTTTAAGGCCAAAGCCTTTCTTTTCCCACGAGTGGCGTTCGTCCGACAAGACAGATCTGTAGCCAATCCAACACTAGCCACACAACAATTCATACATTGACTAAACTGGCTCATGAGTGGTGTGCGCAAAAACAAAATAAAACGAAACAATTAAAACAAAGAAAATAAAAAAACGAGCAACACAAAATATGGAAGGAGAAAAAGAAGAGAGGTAAAGGCTTTCGCATTTTTGCTCTTAAGCAGACTTAAGTGCAATCGTGTAATTTTTTTTGGTCCTTGAAGTACGAATTACAGGAAAAGCAAGGAGGAGAGCTCTCTGCTACGTTGTTCTAGAGAGGCAAGGGCTCACCGTTCGCTTTCCTTGATGGCGGCTGGTGCACACTCGTCACTCTGCGTGGACATGTTGTTCGATCTCCGCTGGCTTGAGAGAAGCTGCGAAGCTCAGTTCGCGCTGTCGTCTGTGTTGGCGGACACAAGGTGGCGGGGTATGCCTAGGTGTTTTTGGTGCCTCCGTTTCCATGACAACGAAAAAGCTGCGCCCATCGCCTTTGCTGTAACAGTGCCTGATATGCAGAGAAACGTAGTGCTATTGAAAAGTTCCTCTGTATTGCTTTATGTCGTAGTCACAAACATGCGATGCCATGCAACCTGATGTGCAATACCCGTGCCTATGAAGAACTATTACCATTAAAAAGTTTGGTTTGTTTTATTGGGGTTTAACGTCCCAAAGCGACTCAGGCTATGAGGGACGCCGTAGTGAAGGGCTCCGCGAATTTCGACCATTAAAAGTAGCATATCGTTATTTCATTTGCACTTCCACTAACAATACGAGGTGAAGCGCAGTCTTGAATCTCATTATTACATAGACTAAGTTCCACAAAGTGGGAACTGAACCACAAAGCGTGCAGCCTATTTTAAGCATACCGCACAATTTTACGTGCGGCACAATCAAGCACAGCACAGCAGCTAAATCACGTAAAGAACGCGGCACGCCTCATCAAGTCTCACATGTAAACATGTACGTTGTGCTGAATCATGCAGCCTTTAATCCAGCCGTGAACTTGGCGCATGATCGCCTCAGATGCTTATGCGCCATTGAAAGAAACACAACACATTGCAACAAAGATGTGTTTCCGGCCGTGTTAAAGAGGACTAAATTATGTGAAAGTGTGTCGCCTTCATTACGATCATTCTGAAACGATGTAAACAAGACCATGGCTTGAAATTGCCTCTTACGAAATGTGTTGTCCCTGTGAAATAGGTGACCTGCCAGATATGCTGGCTTGATATGAACTGGGCAGTGCACAGAATAGCACAATTAGGATCCATCCTACCGATTGAGGTTTAGCCGCTGGCTTCAGAATTCTGGCCTCCACTGACTTAGTAGGCAGCTGACTTAGCAGGCAGGTATCAGTTTATGGTTTATGGTTTATGGGGCTTAACGTGCCAAAGTAACTCAGGCTATGAGGGATTTTATAGTGAACGGCTCCATAAATTTCGACCACCTGGGGTTCTGTAACGTGCACTATCATCGCACAGTACACACGCCTCTAGAATGTCGCCTTCATCGAAATTTTCCGGTACTCTGGTAACGGCAGCGTTAACACTTTGCACAGTATGCTAATAGTGTGTAATTATGCGGTGATTTTTTCACTGCCTGATGTTTTCAAGCAAGCACGAATTTGGGAGTGGGTGAGAGAACGTATGCGGGTTAATGACAACCTATAGGAGAAATCAAGAGGAAGAAATGGGCTTGCGCAGGGCATGTAATGCGAAGGCAAGATAACCGCTGGTCCTTGAGGGTAACTGAGTGGATTCCAAGAGAAAGCAAGCGTAGCAGGATGCGGCAGAAAGTTAGGTGGGTGAATGAGATTAAAAAGTTTGCGGGGATACGGTGGCCGCAAATAGCAAAGGACAGGGTTAAGAGGAGAGACATGGGAGAGGCTTTTGCCCTGCAGTGGGGGTAGTAAGGCTGGTGATGACGATGATGACGAATTTTGGATGTGCAAGCCATAAAATACACCTCGCCTCATTAAAAAAAAAGAATTAACTTCCCATTCGCGAGTTTACTGGGCTGTACACGGCCGCATTGTTGTATACGATACCCAATTTTGCAAGCTTGTGAAAAGACACAGGAGCCGCCGCGGTGGCTCAGTGGCTATGGTACTCGGCTGCTGTCCCGAAAGACGCGGGTTCGATCCCGGCCGCGGCGGTGGAATTTCTTTGGAGGAGAAATTCGAGGCCAGTGTACTGTGCGATGTCAGTGCACGTTAAAGAACCCCAGGTGGTCGAAATTACCGGAGCCCTCCACTACGGTGTCTCTCATAGCCTTAGTCGCTTTGGGACGATAAACCCCATAAACCAACCAACCAAAAGACACAGGAAGACAGAACTTGGCAGGACAAATAGTACGCGAGTTAAATATGTGACAGTACTTCAGAAGTTTGTGTGCAAAAAGATTTGGTAGTTTTTGGGTGTTTAATGTGACATAATTCCTATGATTGTACCCTCACAATTATTTGCTTCTTGTTTTCTGCCTTTAGTCAGTGTTGTACAAGTCGATGTTGACTGCCACTGAGGAGCTACGTTGTTCCATGAAGAAACGTAGTCGTGAGTAACGCTTATCTTTTAAAATTGGCTATACCATACAAACTAGACCGGCACAGCTTTGGTAGTTACATACAGATTAATACAAAATATTCCTTTTTTTTCCGCCGAGGTGGCTCAGTGGTTATGCCGCTCGGCTGATGACCCGAAAGACGCGGTTTTGATCTCGGCCGCTGCGGTCGAATTTCGATGGAGGTGAAATTCCAGACTCCCGTGTAGCGTGGGACGTTAGTGCACGGTAAAGAACCCTAATTGGTCGAAATTTCCGGAACCCTTCACTATGGCGTCCCTCATAGCCTGAGTCGCTTTGGGACGTTGTACCTTCATAAACCAAACAGAACTAATGCACTGATTTCGCAGTGTTACTGATTTGTAGATGCCCAAGTTTTCTACCGCGTCACACTTGTGGCGAAATTGGAAAGAAAATTCGCAAGGTCCTTTCTCTGCTCTGCTCTTCGTTTTTTTCTAATGCCAAGCACGCCTGTGTGTGCAGCGATTGCAGTGCACTGTCATACAATCACACTAAGGGAATGTCTTGTCTTCGTGAGCCGCTCAGGTGCGTGGTGACGATGGACGAGCTAAGGTTTTACCGTACGAGTGAACTGTTATTCGTGTTTGACATTAGAATTTCCTGCGAAATAGCTCTACGACTTCACAGCAGCAAAGGTAACATAATCACCAAAAATTTTCAGGTCAAAGAGTCGAAATGCGAAGATGGGTATGGTGCTGCATCGCGCATAAAATGTGCGGACCCCATAAAGTCACATAATTTCACTCGAACAGGAGATTTTTATCCCTAAGATGATGCTAAAAAAGAAATAGAGTTGTCGCCACATCCAGCCGCTTTGGCAAGGATACTCAATTGCTTCGAGAGAGGTTTTGGCAGCTCGGATATCAGAGGCTAGGTTACATATCAGATGCTAGTGACCACACAGTGACCACACACGGATATCAGAGGCTAGTGGCAACACAGCTTCTTTCGGTCTTTGAGTACATTAATGCAAAAGTTTAGATCCAGTTTTCTTCGAAATGCATGTCTTCCTGCCAGACAAACATCTCATGTTTCGATGACGCAAGTGTCTCTTCAAAACTGCTCACAGAATATCAAAGTACCGTCTGCATCCCACTTGGATGACTGTTCAAGTTCTCTGGAATCTTCTCTGGTTACCACTGATAGCAATATGCGCCAAGGAGCAGGCTTCAAAGAATAGTCCTCGAAATCTCCTTGCTTAGTTAGGTGCAACGGTGCGGCCATCATTCCATGGTGCTGCAATAATATGTTTTTGCTCCGGGAAGTACGGACCAGTTCTTGCCAAAGCAACGAGAAGAGTGCGTCGGCTTTCAGCTACGTTTGTGTAGAAAAGCACGTGGTCACCATTCGCTTTATTTTGGTGCAGCATATGTTGAGTTGCCGGTCGGCGCGGACCTGTTATTGAACTCTGCTTTGCTGAGCGACGCCAAGTCGTACCAAACTCTGTTAGTGTTCACGCCTTTCCTGGCAGAGTACCAGGTATCGGGGTACGCTTGGGGTACTTTAGCCTCCGAGGGCTGTTTCCACGACAACGAAAAAGTTGCGCCTATCGCCTGGGCTGTAAGAATGCCCGATACGCTAGGAAACCTTAAAAGTGCCTCTGTATTACTCTATGTGGCTGTCAAAAGTATGCAATACCATGCAGCCTGATGTTTGGTATCTGTTTAAATAGAAAGCTATAACCATTCAGAGTATAGTTTATGGGAGCCTGACGTCCAAAAGTGACTCAGGCTGTAAACCGTAGTGGAGGGCTCCGTAAATTTCGATCACTTGGGGCCCTTCAATTTGAGTAGCATAACGTTACTTGATAAGCACTTGTACTAACATTATGGTGAAACGCAGTCTTAAGCCTGCTTATTATACAGGCGAACTTATAGAAAGTGGCATCTGAAAAACAAAGCGTGCAGTCTATTTTGTAGAAAGGAACATGGTCGGCAGCTCCAGCGGCGGAGCTGACAAGCAACGCGAAATTAGAGCGCCAACAGGTTTTGGCATGGGTCTATTTTTTTCCTGCTCTGCCCAGCCTTCGCATATGATCACCTATGAATAAAGCCAGTTTCTGGTGGAGTTTGCGGAATTTCATCTTGGAGCAGCACAGGAGTACCCTCGCTACCACCACGGCATCCAAGGTCAACCAGTCCACCAGCTCTTCGCTGGCGTACGCTGTCTGCCGTAAAAGGATACCGGACCTTTTTACGTGCGGCACACCACAGGAATAGGTAACGAAAAAGGACACGCCTCTTCGCGTTTGATATAATTATGCATTGGGCCGAATTAAGCCGCCTTTGACCAAGCCGTGATGTGATTCAGGCGTTGTCAACGAGGCCTAAATGACACTTGAATGTGGCGCCTTAAATAATACCATTCTCAGACGGCGTAAACGAGACCTTGCTTGTCACCGTTGGACACGAACAGGTTCCGCGTGCTGCTCAAAACACGAAGAGCGCATGTTTGCAGAATACCGCTCAAGTCAAGAAAGGTCCATTGAAATATTTAGGTTTATGGGGGCTTAACACACCAAGGCGACTCGGACTGAGGGACTCCTTAGTGAAGGGCTCCGGAAATTTCGACCCCTTGGGTTCTTCCACATGCACAAACATCGCACAGCTTTTTTGGGGAAGGACATTCAGAATGAAAATACCATTCTTTGAGTACACAAAAAATACCGCTGAGGATTTATTACCTTGCGGAGTATATCAAAACTTCACTGTGTTTTCCGAGGGTTATATTCAAGCCCTTGGACCACTGCCATAATAACATCTGTTCAGCGCTCGTCTATTTCCACTGATGACGAGGAAACGCATCGGCCAGTCACATCCCCAACTTGTGCGTAAGTCGTGCTCACCCATTCCTGCTGTAAGTATGCCTTCAGTCTTGCTGACGCGGCTTTCCTTACACCCACGTGAGGAATTCACTAAATGCTTTCCGTTGCAGGCTGCAGTGGCTGTTCCATCCATGCCGGCGCCGCTGGCGTGGTTCTGGACAAAAAGACAAAAATAAAAGTTTGTTTGTCCCAGTAGCCCAAATATAAAAGCTCTTCGTGCCGCAGCGAGCCCAATCCTGCATGATGTATGATATAATGACACGCATGGAGCGTTTTGCGAGCGTGCATATACACAGTGCATGTAGGAGGCACCTCTGAAGCCCGAGCACCATATTTTGTGGTGTCTTCCCCGGAGGGTAAGTAACTCGAAAGCGTTGATATGTTTTCCAGATGAAGGAAAGAATGCATGTTCTTTGATGGTTTAGACGGACAATGCGTTGTAGGGAACATTATTTAGTTTGAGTCAACTGGCATTGAATATATGGTATGCTACAGTTTATCGCAATGCTAGTCCAAAAGCCGCAGTGGCTCTGCTCATCTGCTGACCCGAAGGACGTGGGTTCGATCCCGGCCGCGGCGGTCGAATTTCGATGGAGGGGAAATTCTAGAGGCCCGTGTACTATGCGATGTCAGTGTACGTTAAAGAACCCCAGGTGGTCGAAATTTCCGAAGCCCTTCACTACGGCGTCTCTCATACCCTCAGTTGCTTTGGGACGTTAAACCCCAATAAACCAAACCAATTATTTGACAGCAAAAATAGCAGCGAACTCGCATACACATTTCAGACCACGATGCTGAAATCGCGGTAGCCAGTATGTACGCAAGTTATTTTGCGGATACTCTGTCAAATAAGTGTTGAAGTCTGATGCTATTTGTCCGCATGATTTCGATTTTAGACAGTTTTTAATGAATGCTTAGCATACCGTCAAATTAGATGCTGTAAATGTTTACTGCAAGTGTACCTCCCAGTTAGTGCATCCTTGCTGTGCAGGGAACCTTCTCAGCATCTCTGCCTTAACTGGAAGCTTCCTTTTAAAGCTTAACATTTTTGGAAGTTAAGCTGTAAAAATGAATCTTGATTGTGTGCGGCATGTGACACCGCACGGTAAGAATTGTAGTGTGTAACGCCTGTTTCCAGACGCTTGCACACTGCGTTTCTAGGGTTACAGAAACTGTTAGGCTTCGAAAAAGCAAAGAAACAAGCCTGTTTCTGCACAGTGGAGAGCACACCATATTCACAGTTGGTATTAATAAGCCGTATACAAAATATAACTCACGAACATGGCGAAAAAGAATGTCCCGTTGCAAACATTAGCAGCCGCGTAGGCTGGTCGTAACCGAATTGTGGAAAAGGCCTATACAAAGAGCGGTAGATAATGTGCACTGTGGCTCGAAGAGAACGCAAGAGAACATTATCTGTTCGCTGCGATCCACTGTTAGCATATGAGAGGTACTCAGGCGGTTATACTTAGAAGTTCGTAAGAAAGTTAATAATGACTGAAAATAATTTATCAGGATGAAAATTGAAGTGTAGCATTCTGAAAATGAAACACGAGTTTACGAAAGGCAGTAAAGTTTTAGTAGTGGGCAGTAAAGTTTTAGTAGTAGTAGTTGTAAAGTACGAATGTCAAATGCCAACTAGTAACCGCGAATGCGATCCATAAGAAACTAGAAAGAGAATACCTAAGATTGGTTAAGAGCGCACATGGAAGGCGTCGTCAGTTATGAAGCGCAGGCTACGCAGCCTTTCAGATATGAGTATAAACACTTTTTTTTCCCCAGTAGTTTAATATAGGACGTAGGATAGGGCAATAGGCTTTAACGCAGACTACCGCTCAAGTCAAGAAAGGTTCACTGAAACATGGTCACTGAAATCGGTAGGTAAGAGCTGTGTAGAGTAAGGCAACAACGTGGGTTAGTGAGGTTCTAGTAGTGCAAGCTGAGAAGAGAGAATAGACTTAGGTGGAGCGTGTGCTATGGACAAGATTGGTTTGGTTTAATGGTTTATTAGGGAAGTTATTAAAGAAGCTTAACGTCCCAAAGTGACTCAGGCTATGAGGGACGCTGTAGTGAAGGGCTCAGGAAATTTCGACCACCTGGGGTTGTTTAACGTGCACTGACACCGCACAGCGCACGGGCCTCTAGAATTTCGCCTCCATCGAAATTCGGCCGCTGCGGTCGGGATCGAACCCGCGTCTTTCGGGTCAGCAGCCCAGCGCCGCAACCACTGAGCCACCGCGGCGAGTCGCTGTGGAGAACAAGAGGTTGCACATGTTAGCAGACTAGCTAACTACATTTGAAAGGAAAGGAAACATCGCGGGGAGTAGCCGAGAAAAAAATTGGAAAGGTGAGATTTAGAAAATTTTCAGAAAAAGGATAGCCTAATAGTAATGCCCAACTAACAGTCACCCTGCTGCTATAGCACTGATAACCAACCTATCCCTGCTGAGCTAAAGTAATACATATGCAAACATCATGCAATCGGCATGCAGGAAACTTGCTGGTGGCCTCGCTCTAGTGAAGCGAAAGACAGCAAACAGATGCATTCGAAAGATAAAATTTGGCAGGTTCAGATGCCGAAAGCGATGTGTAGCAGCTGCTGGTGCGATGGATTTTCACCACTTGCCAAAAGCAGCTTATTATAAAATGCTTGTGCCCCAGATAATTTATGAACAGAACTGGAGGGAAAGTTCACGGCGCTACAGTTCACCCACCATGGAGAGGCGGAGGAATGCCGGGAAGACAAGCTTTCTTACTTGACTTGGCTATTGTTGGGCATAAAACGTGGATTTGACCGAGGCAAACTCCGACGAAATGCTGCAAAACTATCGATACCTGCTCAACAACGAACTTTCACTTGCGTTAATTCTACTGAAGAAGTAGTGGACGAAATTTTTCCAACACCCAGTGCGCTCTCTCCAGGACCATAAGGAGTTAGACGTGTTTATCTTCTTCCTTTGTGCAATGCAGCTTAGAAATACAGTCACCTGTGCAGGGACAGTCTCCGATTCCATTTAGTGGAAGTAAAGAACTCTACTTTTGACCGGCCAGAAATAACCGATATGTCTGAGGAAAGGTCCTGAATAAGTAGCATTCAGCGAAGGCATGTGCTAAGATATATGCAAATGTGAAGCGTCTGTACTGTAACTGTCGCAATTTCTCCGAACTATACCTCTATCACTAAGCGTTTTCTTGTGCCATGTTGATTCAAAATTATTTTACATCCTCCGGAACCGCCATTCAGATTTCCGTAGATGTGTTTCAAAACAGCGACCTTAACTTAACTAGAAAAACTCGCAAGAACTTCACAGACACGAGCAATGCTTTGGTTCAAGGATAAAAATTCTGTCAGATCGCGAAAACCTCCTCGATTCACCACTAAACTTCAGCCTGAATACCTCGTATTGCTGTGCTGCTGGGGTATGATGTTCGACTACAGCGTAAGTGAAGCTACGGATCATTTTTAATGCAAACAATTACGCAGCAGGATACCCGTTACATAGTTCACGAAGCACTAGTCTTCAACATACCGTGCGTCGTGAAATTGCTTCCGAGCGAAGGTTTTCTGTGGCGTGGTATCCTGCCTGAACTGTTTCATCGTCAACTGAGCTGTGCCAAATCTAACGCGGCAGCGATCTGTGCATTTGAACAACAGAAATTCGAGAAATGTACGCAGCGAGCCGCCGCGGGACAAAAAAAGTTGCTGAGGCTCAGCTTGGCTAAGCCTGGGGAATGCGAAGCATATTACTGGCTAGGCTTGGTAATACATGGCTTTCCTTGGTTGAATACTTGGTCATTTTAATACAACCACTAGAAGCCTTGGTCGTGGGGGAAGACAACGGCAAGGCTACAGCGGAACGCCGACTAACCCCGAGACGCGCGTTGGGTGAGCGCCTGGATTGCCACGGAAGCCGCGTCTGCCTGCCCGGTGGAGCGAGCGTTTCACCTACACCGAGTGTGAACGCGCGTTCGAAATGCGCGGGAATGCACGGGTGTGACGGCTAGGGGTCCCACGGCGACGGCGCGAGGTGGAGGCCGGCTCTCTCATCCAATGTCACGTGGTGTGACGTCACGGTGTCACGTGGCGTGACAGCTAGGGGTCCCACGGCGACGGCGCGAGGTGGAGGCCGGCTCTCTCATCTGATGTCGCGTGGTGTGACGTCACGGTGTCACGTGGTGTCACGGCTAGGGGTCCCACGGCGACGGCGTGAGTGGTAGCTCTAGCAATATGCTTCGCATAAAAAAAAATTACGAGGAACTTTAGCGGTAAACTGGTGAAAGGCGAATGCCTGAGTGCTGCATTCTGCGACGCGATTGTTCACATTCTGTTGGTGCATTAATTAACTGCCAATTAATGGCGCTTAATCTTTGCCTTTAGGAGTGGAACGCGACAGCGTGTTGTAGCGCTGCCAGGGAGTCACGGAACACTACCACCCGTTCGGAGCGATGCTTTGCCTTTGAACGCAACGCATGTTGAGGAAAGGAAGTGGCGCTGTAATTCTTTTTCGTCTCGGTGGACACCTGAACCACACCGTACAGGAAGACAGGAAGTGGAGTGAAAGAAGGGAAAGAGGGGCCGTAATGAAGAAATGAAAATGGTATTCGAGGAAAGGAAATTACGCAGTAAATGTCTCAGATATTTGGGTGGATACCAGTCGAAAATTGTATTTGAGCAAAGGAAATTGCGCAGTAACTGACTCGCATATTTCGTTGGAAACACGTCAAAATTCGCGCGCATTGACGTCACGACCATTTCGACCAATCTGAAGCGCGGACAAATTTGCTAACACGTCTTGGTCACGACAGTATGAGTCATTAAAGGGTTTCGCCTTAATACGCGGACATCGGTTCAAAAGCTCTGATCGTCTCAACGGTAGTTACAAGGTAGCGCGCCTGGTTCGCAACGCGCTAGCAACGCAGAGTTCTACAGAGCATCCCTCGCTCTAGAACAGAGCGCTCCTAGCTGGAGTTCTAAACTTAAGCTCTGCTTTAAGGGGTAGTGCTAGCATAGTGGATTAATTGCCATATATGCAGAAGGTCATCCTCTACTTTAAATTCGTAGACTCATGGTAGTCCTCGATGTACACGGCTCTTTGTACAGTGCCATGTATAAAAAAAACAACAACCGCTGTGGCTCGGTCTTTACTGTGTATTATCGCGAAGTAATGGTATGACTGCTGTTTTCGAGTGTAGTGCTCTCAGCATGCTTATAGTACTCCAGTGCCGATAATAATGTCCTTTACGCTCTCGTTTATTATCAGCGCACAGTGAGGAAGAGAGATTCTTCCCATTTCCCTAGCACTATACTTGCTTCTAACACAAGGCGGTTTTCAAGAGAACGTACTGACCACATGTGGTCACCTGACTCCCTACCGCCATGTGCTACATTTAATATCCTTTGGAAAAGCGTACTGACGACAATCCATTTTCTGTGTTACTGCGCATATAAATTTCGTCCACTACATATCAACAAGGTTCATCCTTACATCCCGTTTGTTTTCTTACCAATCGTTTTTTCCACTGTCCGCTTTTTCCACTATCAACTACCCATCTGCACTCTCCAAACATTCATTCACAACGTGTGCTTTAGACTGTGGCGTGTTTCACCAGCTTGTACGGTGTCAAAGTAAGAGAGGCGGACCTGAACAGACAAAGAGCGCTGGACACCGGCGAAAGATTCGAACCAACGCCAAGAGTGGACGAAATCTCCTCTTCTATAGGTGCCATTATGGCACGGCCGAACATTTTCTGCGCATCAATCAACAGTCACGCCTCTTCTTGAAACAGCAATAACGTCATCAGAGATGAAATTTTATGCGAAGCATATTACTAGAGGTACACTACAGCCCTTCGCCGTGGTTACGCGCCGTCCACACCACGTGGTACAGTGACGTCACACCACGTGACATACCACGTGACACATGACGTAACGACAGAGGAAGACGGAGGTACACTACAGCCCTTCGCCGTGGTTGCACGTCGTGCACACCAAGTGGTACAGTGACGTCACACCACGTGACACATGACGTCACGACAGATGAAGACGGAGGTACACTACAGCCCTTCGCCGTGGTTACACGCCGTGCACACCACGTGGTACAGTGACGTCACACCACGTGACACATGACGTCATGACAGAGGAAGATGAGGGTCCACCTCGCGCCCGCGCTGTGGTTGCACGCCGTGCAGACCCCGTGGTAAAGTGACTACACACCATGTGACATACCACGTGACACATGACGTCACGACAGATCGCCGTCACGCGCTGGGAGAGGGAGAACGATGCCAATTGGTCTTCAGCTTTCAGTGAGCAAAACTACGTATGTGTCTGTTGCCAACCGCTGGGGACGCCGTAAACTCGCTGCGACACCAATTCGTCTCCATCTATCCGGAACTCCACTTCAAGAAAGTTCGATAGTCAAAATATTGGGCTTGACGATTCACGAGTCAGGAACAGGGACTGCTTGGCTTTCTCGAGCTAAAAAGCAAGCGATTCAGGCGTTAGGTCTGATTAGACGAATTGCTCCTAAAACAGGCGGCGCCCGCTCTCATGTTGCAAGGCAGTTGGTGCGGGCGGTTGTGCAACCGCGCCTCGTGTACCAAGCCCAATTCCAGCATTTGACGAGGGCTCAGTGGGATCGCCTTGAAGCCGTTAATCGAGAGGCAATGAGGGTCATCACTTGCCTTCCCCGCATAACCCCGATCGTGGCGCTCCAAGAACATGCGCAGCTGAATACTCTAGATGAGCTGGTGCAGCAAAGACGTGATGCTCGCCGGCTTAAGTCTAACCTTACACACGCAACGTGTGCACTCAGGGCGTATGCTTCCTCGCACTCCATTCGACAGCCGCCTCCGCCAGTTCTCCCTCCCTGGCATTTTGTGCAGCTAAGCGATAACAAACCAACAGATCTACGTCGGCCATCATCTACCCTCGCGGCGGCGTCGTTTCGCGCACGAATTACACAAGAAGACGCCCATCTGCCGCATGGCTCTATCGTTTTATACGTTGACGCAGGCATCCAGGCTTGCGAAACCACTACTGCAATTTACTGCCCTTGCAAGCCTGCCCTCAACAAAACGTCTAGGTTTCGCTTCCCAGAACCTCCTTCCTACTTCTGTGTGGAGATGCTTGCCGTTCAAGAGGCACTATGCTCAGTGGCCGCCGTTCCCCTACTACCTACGGCTCGCATTGTCATCCGCACCGACGCTCTTCAAGTCATACGCCTACTACGACGCGTCAGTCGCCCCCCAGGCATTTGCCAGGACATCCATCGTCTCGCGGCACGTATCCCGCAGCCAATCCGAATTCAGTGGGTCCCACGAGACCTCCTGAGTTCGCAAAGCCGTGCAGATTCTGCGACCCACCTTGTGACCCCAACTTCGTCTTCGCCTCGAGTCCTAACACTGGATGACACCACCCTCCTTTTAACAAAAAAGGAACACCTCCGGCGCCGCACACGTGCTCTAATCTCTCCGTGTGCGGTAACCCTCCCCCGTGGTCTTACCCGTGCAGAGGAGGTTGCGCTTCGGAGGATCCGGGTCGGGGTTGCCCTAACTCCAGCCGTTACACGAAAGTGGCCGCAATTTGAAGGTGTATTTCCCCGCCCCGGGTGTCCAGTCTGCAAGAACAGAAATCTTGAGGCCGACATTCACCACCTGCTGTGGGTTTGCCCGGCGCTGAAGCCTACAAGAATTCGGCACCTGGCGGCAGCGGGTCTTTCCCCCGATAACAGTGCTTCATACACCGCTTGGACACAAGGACCTCATCATCGTTCACTGCTCGATTTCATTACATCAGCGAACCTTTACTCATTTATTTAGGCATCCTCATTTATCATTACATGCCGTTTTATGCCCTGAGGCAATAAACATCGCATTAAAAAAAGAAGACACCGGAATGTCCTCGAGCGGCATTCCCGCGCATTTCGAACGCGCGTTCACACTCGGTGTAGGAGAAACGCTCGCTCCACCGGGCAGGCGGACGCGGCTTCCGTGGCAATCCAGGCGCCCACCCAACGCGCGTCTCGGGGTTAGTCGGCGTTCCGCTGTAGCCATGCCGTTGTCTTCCCCCACGACGAAGGCTTCTAGTGGTTGTATTAAAATGACCAAGTATTCAACCAAGGAAAGCCATGTATTACCAAGCCTAGCCATCAATATGCTTCGCATCTGACCAGGGTTAACCAAGTTAAGCCTCAGCAATTTTTTTTTATTTGATTTGATTTCCGGGGGTTTAATGTCCCAAAGAGACTCAGGCTATGAGGGACACCGCAGTGAAGGGCTGCAGAAATTTCGACCACCTGGGGTTTTTTAACGTCCACTTTTTCTGCTCCAAAGAAATCCAACCGCAGCGGCCGGGATGGCACCCACGTCTTTCGGGTCAGCAGCCGAGTGCCATAACCACCGAGCCACCGCGGCGCCTAGAGAGGTCAAAGACGCGACCTCTTGCGCGGTACGCCATATTTGTACGGAGAGCCAGATACTCACCACCGACGGTTGGCTGTGTAGGTGCGCCGGCTGCCGTGGAACCACGCCTGGACATGTTTTTCGTGCAGCGCAATGTGGGGGCGATGGAGCTGCGCTCCGTGCTCTATGCGCGAGCATGCCGTAGACGTGGAAGGCGCACCGAGCGCCACAGAGATCCATCGCACGCCTCTGCTGGCTGTTTCCACGACAACCAAAAAGCGGCATCCACTCCCGCACCTACAAGTGGGAAGGAATGTCAAAATGTTTGTTAGACAGTAATTTTTCCGCGCTGAAGATTAGTGAAGAGGCAACAGTCGGCCGCGTAGGCGCTTACAGATTTTAAATGGTGGTGGTGACATACAGATTTTAAGTGTGATAAAGGATGGTAGCGGCACATGGGCTATGAGCGACGCCATATTAGAGGGCTAGAGATTAATCCGGCACTGTGAAGAGCCCCCTTACTACTGCGCCACTGCGGTGGGGATAGGAAAAATAGTACAAAGAGCAGGGGGCCCAAATTCACCGGGACCCTTCAATGATGGCGCCTATTTTCCTGTTCCTTCCTTGAAATGCACTTCTACCTTCATCCCTTGCGTCAAGGCGCGGTTGAGGTGTCATCCGAGAGGTGCATGGTTACTTCGCGTTTTATTTCCTCGTACGCACTTTATAGTTAATACAGAGACAAAAAATGGCTGAGGCTTAGCTAAGGTTAAGCCTAGTCGGATGCGAAGCAAATTGATGGCTAGGCTTGGTAATACATGGCTTTCCTTGGTTGAATACTTGGTCATTTTAATACAACCACTAGAAGCCTTCGTCGTGGGGGAAGACAACGGCATGGCTACAGCGGAACGCCGACTAACCCCGAGACGCGCGTTGGGTGAGCGCCTGGATTGCCACGGAAGCCGCGTCCGCCTGCCTGGTGGAGCGAGCGTTTCACCTACACCGAGTGTGAACGCGCGTTCGAAATGCGCGGGAATGCCGCTCGAGGACATTCCGGCGTCTGTGCGATGGCATCGTTCTCCCTCTCCCAGCGCGTGACGGCGATCTGTCGTGACGTCATCGTGTCACGTGGTGTGGCATCATCGCGTCGCGTAATTTGGAGGCGCACAACCACAGCGACGGCGCGAGGTGGGCCCCCGTTTCTCCACTGTCGTGACGTCATCGTGTCACGTGGTGTGGCATCATCGTGTCGCGTAATTTGGAGGCGCAGAACCACAGCGACGGCGCGAGGTGGGCCGCCGTTTCTCCACTGCCGTGACATCATCGTGTCACGTGGTGTGACGTCATGTATCACGTGATTTGGAGGCGCATAACCACGGTGAAGGGCTGAAGTGGTAGCTAAAGTAGTATGCTTCGCATAAAAAAGCCAACAAACGAGAAAAAAGCTTGACTGACAGACACGACTATAACCCAACTCAAACCTTGTAGCTCTTGCAGCCAAAGTTGTGTGCTTTCGCCCGACACTCTTAACAGAGTCGCTAATGAGCGTAGCCCTAGTAACAACCAATCTTCGGCCATGTGGAAGGCATCGGACCACATGGATTTGCTGGCCCCCTTTCGGGTTTTAGTATTTGTTTACGGCGGTGGCAGAACTAGTCAACCATCGTCGTCATCATCAGCAACAACAGCCAAGCAGGTTACATGCACCCCAGGACAGCTGTCTGTTCCCAACCATAACCATGCAATCCTGCCTTGCAGCCCTGTGACCACCTAGTCTGCAAACATCCTGTGGTGTGCAGTGAATTTGGGGCATAAGCAAATACAGCCATCCCCACCCTAAAACAAGGTTTCTGAATTGTATAAAATAACTAAAGGTTTAAGAAAACAACTCATATGAAATTTTTTGTTCTTATAAAGCTGTTAAAAAGACAGGAAGAGCCTAAGAAAGATGCGATTGGAGGTGTTTATTATGAGATTGCGAGCAACTTTTCCATAAGTGACTGGAATTTGGTGCATGAAAGAATAATGCTTGACTGCTATTTCAGGCATCGTGAACTTTATGGGCTATCATTAACTTGGACTATCATTAACTTGAATAGCTATTTCATGAACTTGAATGACTATCATGAACTTGAATGACTATCATGAACTTCAAACTTGAAGGACTAATATGAACTTCAAAGACTATTATGAACTTGAAAGACTTATGAACTTGAAAGACTATTATGAACTTCGAGCAATCTTTATGAGCGTTGTTTATGCCTTGGATTCCTCGTTGTGAGCTTTTGTTGGTTATTTCAGGCTATTTGCATGAGTTGTGGCTCTCGCTTTATTATGTATTGTAATCATCAAGTAATGGTAAAACGGCACTACTCGTGTAGTGCTCTCAATGTGCTTAATGCTTTAGCGCAGATAATACTTCTCTTCATTTTCTTCTTCATATTTTCCTCCAGAGCGACCAGGATGGCATAACACTCAGCCGCAAAAATCTATGCGCACTGTGGCAGAGAGATTTCCCCCAGTTCCCTCTCTCTACTGTGCTTTCAACACAAGTGCGGTTTTCAAGCGAGCGTACTCACTCGACTCCCTACCACACTGTGCTACATTTACCCTTTCGAAGGCAGCCCTGATGGCCATCCCTTTTGTGTTTTACTGCCGACATCAAGTGCGTACTCTTGATATAAGCATCGTTACTTCCTATTTGTTTCATAAACTACTGCCTTTTATGTCCCTGGACGGAATTTCCAGTAGAGCGACTTTCATTCACATCGTGCTTTAGACCATTCGTGTTTCACCTGTTTGCACGTCCAATTAGACACCAACGTCCTGCACAATGTGAAGAGGAGCGGAAATGCACACTCGACGTCAAAAGTAAATGGAAGGCGGCTTCGTCGCAAAAATTTAATTTCTGTAAATCTAACGCATCATGGTCCATATTTGCTGGTGCACAGTGCAACTCGCACAATCGCAATTAGGCTGCACATATGTATTCCCGGAACCATGAATTGGCGGGCAATTTAATTTTTTCGTTAATATTGTTCTCCATTTACCTCTGGTGGCACCTGTACAGAGAAAAGAAAGCTTGAAATCAGCGACGGGTTCAAGCAAACGCCAAGAGTCAGCATGGCACAACCGCAGATTTCCTACACAAAAGCAAACAGCCACGCCGGCTTTTCAAAGAACAATAACATCCTTAAAGAAATAAAGCCGCGACGTCTTCCACTGTGAGCCATATTTGTACGGAGAACCAGATACTCACCATAGTCAGGTAGCTGACTTGCTGCGCGGGCTGCCGTGGCAGGCATACCTGGACATGTTCTTCGGGCTGAGCTAATATGGAGCGGTGGAGCGGCGCCTGAGGCTCCATGTGCGAGACTGGAACAGACTCGGAAACCGCCGCGCCACGGAGATCCACCAGGCGCCTCTGCTGGCTGTTTCCATGACAACGAAGAAACAGCATCACGTTCAGGATCTGCAGGCGAGCAGGAAAGAAGTTAGCCCGCTTGGTACCATAGGTACCTGTCCGTGTCGATGAATAAGGAAAAGCGATGAAACTGAAAAGAGAGCACTTATAGCTTCCGATGAGTGTTTTCCAAGAAAATATTTCTGCAATAGACACTTCAGATAACAGCTTCAGACAAACCGTGGCGGTGGCTCAATGGTTATGGCACTCTGCTGCTGATCCGGAATAAACACGCTGGATCCCGGCCGCGGAGGTCGAATTCCGAGAGGCGAAATTCTACAGGGCCATGGAATGTGCGATGTCAGTGCACGTGAATGAACCCCAGGTGGTTGAAGTTTCGGGACCCCTTCACTACGGCGTCCCTCGTAGCCTCAGTTGCTTTGGAACGTAACACTCCATAAACCCTTTAGGCTTCATATAACAAAGGCCTCTAGTGTAAAGTTTTCAATCTTAAAGCTTTCAAAGGCATTTCGAAATGCCTTTGACCTAATGACCTTTACCGTACTATCTGCGACATCAGTAGTAATTAGTAATCAAATATAGTTAATTAGCAGCCCACGATTAGAGACTGATGCTTTCACATTCACAGCACGTAATTAGTGGCCTCCGTAATTTTAGCGCCCACTGATATCAAACAAGGCAGGCGTGCTCTGGGCAATCTTCACGAGTTCGAAATTATACTAGAGCTATCGCACCTGTTGCTTTATTCCTTGCTGACTCCTTTCAACTTTTCCCTCACGGCGTGGTCGTGGTATCCACCAAGAAAATGATGCAATTACAGCGGCTATCCTCTCCTCAAAAGCAATTTTCAGATGCGCACAGAGTATTGACAAAGTTACTGCGCCTTTGCGAGAAAACCGATTTAACGTCAGGGTGGCTCAGTGGTTAGAGTTGGTTCAATCCGGTACGCAGATGTCGCTTTTCGATGGATTCGAAACGCAAAAGACGCCTATGTGCTGTGTGATTCAAGAGCGCATTAAAGAATCCCCTCATGTGGTCGAAATTGTCCCCCTTCTACTATGGCGCTCATTTTGTTTACGCAATGGCGGCGGCTGTGCGTTTCGGCTTGGGCGGCCGGGAGGAATGGCGCCAAGAGGGCGCAGCGCGCTGCCTCGGCTGCAGAGCTGGTTACGAGGGACAACGGCGACCCCTCATGAGGGACAAAGCGACTCAGGTTATGAAGGAGACTAGTCGTGAAGTGCTCCGAAAATTTCTACCACCTGGGATTCTTTAACGTGCACTGACATCGCACAGTACACGGGCTTCTAGAATTTTGCCTTCACCGAAATTCCACCGCCGCTTCGGCCTCTCCTCAATCGCGGTACCAACTTCCACATTTTACTAGTCAAGTTAGAGCCTGGCTCGTGGCAAGGATTTGAACCATTGAACTATAATGGGGGCTGCGCAAAACATGTTATCTTGCGTGGCTCGGGGTGTCCAAGAAGATAAGTGAGCCCGTTACTGCTTCAATTCCTTTCCTCGAGAAAACAATTTTTGATTTGCACAAGGGGCAAGGTGTCGCGCCGAACGGTCGATGGCGTTCCATGGACTCCCTGGCAGAGCTGCAACACCATGTCGCGTTCTACCTTTAAAGGCGAAGATTAAGCGTGAAATAATATTTCGAAGAAATCTCATCTGATCGGAGACAAAAATACAAAAACTTAAAAATAACGCCAACCAAAATGAAAGACAACAAAAACAAAAAAACGACGTTTCGGCTCCCGTACGCGAGCCTTTTGGTCGGCGCGTCCTCCAAATTTTTCTATACCATTTAGTCCATTTAGTCACATGACACTTATAAAATCAAATTAGAAGGTACGCACCTACAAAGACAATTAAGACATCCCACTAAACTGAAAATCAAAACAATCCATAAAACATAAGATGATTATGGTGCAGTTGCGGCTTGACTATGTCGCTTGCCTTGTAGGCAGACGCCGTTCTGCGGACGTCGTTGCACCTGCCCTCTGAACAAGTTGTACCATCGCGTCGAACACCCATCGCGTCGAACACCCAAACTTTCGCTACGTTTGTTCATGCTGCGTCGCGATGCGAACAGAAGTCGAGAACGTCAGTGAGCGTCCCTGTAGCGAGACTTTCAGGGACTCGCTGAGACGCGACTCCCATAACAAAGTGGTCGCGAAGAATCTTCAGACGTGGCATAGTTGCCCGCGTTCACTAAGTCCCGCAGAGCTGTACCACACTCGTGAACTCACCCCTGGCTCGTGTCTTATGCATTAAAAACGTTGCCGCTCGATGACAACGCATGACGATGTGGAAATGCTTGCTTTACAATGGCGGCCGCGCCATGATTTTCAAATGGGGCGTCCTCGCCCATTGCGTTCGTCATCGTTAAAGGTAGATGAGTAGCCTTTACTGCATAATAAATGCGTCTGCCCTAATAATAGAGGTGGTATCCTGACCCTCCTTGTAGCGACAGGCATGTTTGAAACTTCTGGTACCAACCAATGAGACCACGGAACATCGGGTCACCCAAGCCACGATAAGAACGCCGATGGCGGCTGCACGTTGAATCTCCGCATTACGGCCTACTGATCCATTTATAAGAAACTGTGTAACATTCCTCGAGGAAAAGTGAAAGTCCTTGTTTTCGTTTATGAACGCTGACCTTCTGAGCTAGGTTCGTAGCGTGAGAACTCTTTGTTATGTTAGGCCTCGCGTCTGACCGTTGCCGCCGTTCCCTCCCTCCCCGTCGGGAAGTGGACGCCGCCGTACACATGCGCATCGTTTTACAGAATTTTTTTTTCGGTTGCCCACAGAACTACTTTGTGCTTGACCCTTATTGTCCCTCCATTCTGCCTTGAATTAAAGTCGCTTGGCTATAATTTCTGCCGATGCGTATGTAGGATTAGGATATCGCATGCCGGTCCTAATGAGACGCCATCTTGTGCGCCGTGTAAGTAAACGTGTCCACGGATGCCGGCTATTGAAGTGAGGCACCAGACATTAATTTCGGAATTTCACTTGAAAATACTTGTGGCTGGACGGTCGGCTTCGTATATCCTCGTAGCCCTTTATGAAATTTATGCTGCACGCTGGCTCTGCTTATCGATGTTCATGGATTTCGAAGTGATGCATTTGCGCCGCGTTTCCCACAGAGTACGAACGATGCCTGCCAAGGCAGCCTCGAACACTTTAAAAAAAAAAACTCCGAGCAGTCACAACGAAAGGAATGAAGACGAGGGAGCTACTTGAAACGGAACATCCCTGCAATCAATCATTTTGATTCCTGCTGGAGGCCAACGCTTAGGCCAGTCAAAAAAAGAAAAATGAAGTGAAGGACTCACATTTTCTGCAGAAGTTGTGCCGGCGAAGCTTGAAGTGGCCGTACGTTTGCGAAGAATACGAGTTACCATTATTTTGCAACGACTTGTGCCGTGCGACCGAATTATAAAACTGGGGACCCATGACGGTGCGGGTGGGAACGCAGGCCTAACAACCCGTCGTCGTCTACGTGGTGGAGGCGAAAGGATGGAGACGAGGTCGTAGGTTCGAGCGGTAGACGAAAGACCCGTTGTTGTTGTTGTTGTTGTTGTTGTGACTGAGAGAAGGATGAAGAGGAAATTGCACGAGCCTGCTACTGGCTCGAGCCAAGCCACCACCGCTGCCACGTGCAGATAGAGGAGAGTTAAAAGATCACAGGAAAGAGAAAAAGGAAAAGACGCGCGTCGCAGCAACAACTGCGTCCGCCGGAGCGGACGCTGCTCAAAAAGAAGCGGCCGAAGCCGCGCTCGCCGAAGCGAGAACAGATACTCCGTCACCCGTTGTTGGATGACGACACCATATTTATACCATTTAGTCACGTGACATTTAGATAAGCCATTTACAAAGCATGCACCTACAAAGACAAGGTAAGACAAGTCAATCCACTAAACTCAAAACAAGATCGAGAACAATCAGTACAACTAAGTAAAGTAGTTCTTTGTAGCCAAAATTAGCCTAAATAGGGATCATCTATTCCTGGAGTGCCATCTTGGTCTTGAGATCAACCAAATGAATACTCTGCATTTTGCGCCACAGCGTATGCAGCTTGTTCGGTTGAAAAGTTGTCGGCGTCTTAGTAGTTGTAGTGGGCACTGCGCGTCGGAAAAAAATGGACGACACACTTGAGCTTCACTATAAGGGTATGGCGCGATAGCGTTATGGGCTAATTCCAATATATGCAGATCATTCTATACTTTACATTCCTATAGATCCTTGGGAGTCGTCATACCCCTCCTGGGTCAGTGGAGCAGTGGTTAAGCGATGCGCCACTGCCCTGCGATGACAGGTGCTGCCATTCATGGAGCTTGTGTGGCCCAGGTTGCTGTTCCACCGCGACCAGTCACTGATTTAATTACCACCTGCCACGGTGGGCAGTTAGCTCATTATCTGCTTGACAGGCCGCGTGTTGCAGACAGAGCGATACCCGGCTTTACGTAGCAGAGTGAAGCTACCGCTTTAAAATCATATCATGCCAACCGTTCACCACAGAATGTTCCGAATGGTGTCATACGATACAGCGTTTCTCTCACTCTAGGCTCTAACCAGTTAAGTCAAAGACTAGCTTGCATGCAGCAATTGTAACCGGCGACCTCGAATAGGGGCCGGCGGGTGTCCACCGAGATATATGAGACAGTTACTGTTCATTTCCTTCCTGAAATCCAAAACATTTCCTCCATTATGGCAGCTCTTTCTTCTTTCACTAACACCTTCCTTCCTCGCCTTATTGTGCAGTTGGGGTGTCAACCGAGATGTGAGACACTGTGCCATTTGCTTTCCTCAAATATGCGTTGCGTTCAGAGGTGTTTCCAACTACCATCAGACACTTTGGAGGCGGCTCCAAACACGCACTTTGCCTTCCCCTTATATACGCTCGCGATATCACCCAGTCCACACGAACCCTTCCTGTACCCTCTGCCACCACCCCAAAGCCACTCTCGACCATATTCTTTTCCTCTGCCCGGCGGATCCTCCCCCGCGGGGCCTGGAGCACCTTACCACTTGGGAGGCTTGGGAGACCCTACTGCGCTCCGAAGACCCGGCCAAGCAAGCCATCGCCACCGGCCGGGCTGCCAGCGTCATGAGCCTCCGGGACATGAACGTTTGAGTGCAGTGGCGCCGTGCGGGGGGCCCAAGGACCGACGTGTCCAAAATTCCCTTGTTACAAATAAAGTTCTCATCATCATCATCATCATCCAACGGGCAACGCGTCGCGCCGTAACGGGCGATGGCGTTCCGTGGACTTCCTGGCAGCGCTGCAACACGCTGTCGCGTTCCACTACTAAAGGCGAAGCTTAATCGTCCTTCAATGTTATTGTTTAGTTTACAATGCGTCTGTAAGCAAGAAGACGTGGTTTGAAACGGGCCACTCAAAAATTGGCAGAGGCTTAGCTTGCTTAACCCGGAAGGTTGCGAAAGCAAATTACAAGCAACTTTACCGACTACAGTAGTGAAAGGCGAAAGCCTGAGTGCTGCACAGAACGCCGGAATTAGCGTAAATATAGTGCTATTGAGGTGTCCACTAAACGGCAGAGTTAGTAAGGCGCCTTTCCTTTCCTCCAAATCAACGCAGTCTACAACGCTGTCTATGTGAGTGCACATGAATGAAGGCCGGAATTAGCTTAAAGTGTTATTGAGGTGTCCTCTAAACGACAGAGTTGGTAAGATGCCTTTCCTCTCCACGAAATGAACACAGTCCCCTCTTACTGCCTGGGATCTGCGGCGCTCCGTGGCTACCGCTGGGACCACGCCGACGACTACCGCCGGGACCACGCTGAAGGCTCAAAACCTAGCGTAGTATTGCTTTCGCAATAAAACGCATCGTGAACGTGGTGGCTCAGTGGTAATGCGCTCGTCTACCGAGCCGGAGTACCCGGGTTCGAACCCGACCGCGGCGGCCTGCGTTTCGATGAAGCTGTGTGCTGCGCGATGTCAGTGCACGTTAAAGATCCCCAGGTGGTAGAAATTATTCCGGAGACCTCCACTACGGCTCCTCTTTCTCTCATTCTTCTTTCACTCCCACCCTCCTCCCTTCCCTTATGGCGCGGTTCAGGTGTCCGCCGAGATCTGTGTGGCAGATACTGCGCCATTTCCTTCCCTCAAGAATCAGTTTACCAATTCACCAGTTTTAACGCTTAATTATCTTAGTGCATTGGATTGGATTGGAAAACATTTATTCCGTCCAAAATGCAGATGCAGACGGTCCGCGCTAGATGGCCACCAAACCATGGCTGGCGGCGACCTGAGCGGCCCACTCGGGGGCCAAGGCTTGAATGCCTGGGTCCGAGCTGACCAGCACGGCCTCCCATCGCTCAACAGAAGGAATTCGTACTGGATCCTCCGGTGGAGGTTCTTCTTTACATTGCCATAGTATGTGCTCATACGTGGCTGTTTCGCCACAGAACCTGCACTCGGGGATATAGTCATCCGGGTACATTTTTGATAATAGATAGGGGGGTAAGAAAGGACCTCGTTTGGTGTCTTCTCCAGGTGGTCTCTTTATGTTCAACTTTAGACGAGAACGAATATAACTAAGCTGTTGAACCAGGGTGCGCGTTGCACATTACAGTTATGTAAGGTAATACGCGGGGATGTGTTGTCGCACAGGGTGTCCCCTATTCAAGCTGTCGCCACCGCAGGCGATATTTCCCTTTCCAGGCTGCGAGGCGTATGTAAAAATTCCTTGAAGACAAGTTTGTCGTGAATAAAGCACACACAGACAACCATTCACAGGCCTCCTAATTCGTCCAACATCATGCATAGTGTTTTATTTTATTCAAAAAACAATCATACAAGGTCAAAGGCCAAATTAAGTTACATTAGGTTACTACGCAAATAACAACTGCATATGGGCTTCACATTTACGTGGTCAGATACCCCACGTTAAAGGTGACGCTCTGTGGCTATTATCGCATATCTTCGAAGAATTTTCAGTGAAATAGACGCCGGTTATATTACTCGAGGGCCATTCTTTTTATACGTAGGACCGAAAACAATGCTCTTTTACTCCAGGCACGGCTCCAGACCAATGCTGCCGAGCTGGAGGGCGCGGGTTGAAGCACAGCTGATGAGGCGATTCCCGGTGGTTGAGCGCGCAGGCTGAGGCGTCTGCAACCTCGTTTCCCTCTAGCCCAGCATGTGCTGGGTTCCAGATCACGACACGTGTGTTCGGAGTATTCCGGTACCGCATCTATGTCAAATTTTGGCGGCGGGTTGAGGTATGCGTCCTTCTTGTGGATTTCGACACGCTTCCCGGGAGTCGGCATTGATTACCCGGGAGTCTGCTTCTGCAGCGGCGAGTGCTATGGCGACCTCCTCCGCGTGTGTAATGTGGGGGGCACGGAAAGTGAGTCCCTGAACGTACGTATTTTGATGGATTACTGCGGCCGTATACCATCCCCCGTGGTTCGGGCCAGCAGCATCCGTGTAGAAGACTCCTTAGCGAGAACCATAGCGGTCGTTAAGGGCCGTCACGCGCGCGGTTCGACAGCCATTGTGAATCTCCTTTGTTATGTTCTGTGGCAGGGGCTGGACCTGCACCGCGTGGCGCCAGTCGTCTGGAACCGTGGTTCCTTCCGCTGCATGCGCTTTGTAGGCAATGTGCAGGCGATTTAGGAGGCTTTTGCAGGCTGAGGATTTGTTCAACCGCAGGTATCGATTGTGTAAGGGCGCCTCGCGTAGCTGCCCAAAGATGTTGGTCATCGATGAGCCGTTGATTGGACGGCGTGATGGGGAGGTCGAGGCGCGCTCTGCGATTTTGCGACGGATCGCCTTTAAGGCGTTCGCGTCACATTTCTGCAAGTGGAGATAAAGTGCCCTATTAGTCACAGACGAATTGAGGCCACATGACGTTTAGGTAGATCGCACAATTTTTCACTGATGTGCAAACCTATATACGCACCCAAGACCAGGAGCATTGCCCGTACCCGCTAGGTACCAGAGGGACTCCACAGGGAGCAGTCCTCTCTTCCCTTCTCTTTAATTTCGCCATGGATCACCTCCCCGCACTGCTTAATGATGTCCCAGGCATCAGGTATGCCCTGTATGCCGATGACGTCACGCTCTGGGCAACACATGGGTCGTTGGGACAGATCGAGGCCAACCTGCAACAAGCGGTGGCTATCGTGGACGTATACGTTCGCCGCTGTGGCCTGGAATGCTCCGAGACCAAATCAGAATTCGTGCACCTTCGGCCAAACCCGCAGTGCCTCCCTTGCTAGCGGCCCTATCCCTGAACACGATGAGGTAAGAGTGTTGGGACTCTTTATTCACCGCAACTGCCAGATCCATACAACCCTGCAGAATCTCCCCAAGATTGGAAACCAGATGGGCCGTATGGTCCGCCGGGTATCTAACAAACGGCGCGGGGGGGGGGGGGGGGGGGGGGGGGTAGGTTACGATGCAAACACGCCCTGAGGCTGGCTAATGCATTTGTAACCATCCGAATACGACTACGGTGGCCGAGTCACGCTTTACACTGGTTTGTAGAGGCCACTAGGCAAGAATGATTTATTCGTTTTGAAGGAGTTCTCTGCACAACCTTGCGTATGTCGTCATTATTTGTGGCAGCGTCCACCTGATCAGACCTCTCCATCCTGGTTGCGCTCGATACACAGGACGCTGTTGTAAGCAGTGTTGTAGGCGTTACCGAAAAAAGTAACTAAATACGATATTCGTTACACTAAAAATAAAATAACGCGTTACCGCCCTACGTTACCTACAAAAAAAGTAACGCGTTACCCTTAGTGTTACCGAAAAAAAGTATCGCACGTTACTTTGCCGTTACTCCATGGCCATAAATCTTATTCAGTGCGTCATCGCTGTAAGAACTCAAGTTAACAATTTTATAAAGCTCATTTTTCACATAACTTCAACTTCACAAAGGAAACATAGCTGAACTCAGCAAATTTACAGTAATTCTGGTGTGCTTCTGCTTACGAAATTACGCGGAAATTGTTTAGCAATAAAGAAATGCTTAAATGGCATAGTTCCGGAAAAGCATATTTGCGCGCATAAAAATTTTTTTTTCACTTGAACCTGCACAATTATCGCAAAAATGCGAGTGTTTATGTCAACTTGTTCAAGGTCAGCCTCGGTCGCTTAAAAACTTAATAAGCAGAAACGTAGCCACAGTTGCAGATAGAAATAAGCAAACATTATTTTGAAAACAATGTTGATGAAGGGAGAAAAATGGAGCGACAGTGCTGTTGATGAGAAAATTTTAGAAAGTTTATTATGAGGTAGCTCACTACTACATTAGGACCCATTATCTTCTTTTCTTCCCTCTACTTCGGTGCTACAGCCGGTTGTCTGCAATCCCTTTTCTGTGCTGTACCATGGTACTCTTTCGACGGCTTTCTTGGGGCCATCTTAAATTTAACTGGCGACACTCCTGAGTTTACTCAGAAGAGGGAACTGCTTACGCAAAGAATGCAAGAGTGTCGCATGGGAACGAGACCTTTTGGTTAGAAAACAAGCTTACGGAGCAACTGCCTTACAGATTTCTGCAAATGGCCAATTGGTGGTTCGGCATGCGTCCACTCTTGAGAGAGTTGTGTGTGTGCGTGGTTTAGGACAAGTGTGTGAAAGCGTGTTCGTGCTTTTTATGCGAAGCATATTGCTAGAGCTAACACTCACGCCGTCGGCGTGGGACCCCTAGACGTCACACCACGTGACACCGTGACGTCACACCACGTGACATCGGATGAGAGAGGCGGCCTCCACGCTACGTGACACCGTGACGTCGTCGTGACGATGCCATCGCACAGACGCCGGAATGTCCTCGAGCGGCATTCCCGCGCATTTCGAACGCGCCTTCACACTCGGTGTAGGTGAAACGCTCGCTCCACCGGGCAGGCAGACGCGGCTTCCGTGGCAATCCAGGCGCTCACCCAACGCGCGTCTCGGGGTTAGTCGGCGTTCCGCTGTATCCATGCCGTTGTCTTCCCCCACGACGAAGGCTTCTAGTGGTTGTATTAAAATGACCAAGTATGCAACCAAGGAAAGCCATGTATTACCAAGCCTAGCCACCAATATGCTTCGCATCTGACTAGGCTTAACCTTAGCTAAGCCTCAGCCATAATTTTTTTTTAGATGAGTGCGTCGTCAAGGGCAGCTGTTATTTGGCATGCATGCGAGCCGCAACAAGGGTCGTAGAGAGCACCTGTAGATTTTGTTTATTTGCAACATTATTTTCGGTGTTTTTTTTCTGAAATAGAGGGCAAGGGGGACAATTGAAATAAAAAAGTAACTAGTAACGTGACACCTCACGTTACCGAAAAATTTAACGTAAGTACGTTACCCGTTACAGTTCCGAAATGGTAACTAGTACGTTACTAAGTTACCGAAAAAAGTAACGCGTTACCGGTAACGCCTTTACTTGTAACGCGTTACCGACAACACTGGTCGTAAGTATGGAATGGGAGGCGGGGCCTTCTAACGAACTTCGCCGAGCTGAACGGCGTGAAGAATAGGGAGCTCGAGCGTACTCACCGCGTTGGTTCAGTGGTTAAGGGGCACGTCTACCGAGCCCGAATACCCAGCTTCGAACTCTACTGCGGCAGCGGCGTTTCGATGGAAGCGGAACTCAAAAGGCGCCCGTGTGCTGTGCGATGTCAGTGCACGTTCAAGATCCCCAGATGGTCGAAATTATTCCCAAGTAGTAGTAGTAGTAGAACGTTTATTATGCTCAGTAATAAAAGTTCAAGGGTCTTGAGAGGTGGTTGGGGTTCTTAGTTCACAACCCCTGCGGCCGTCACTGCCGCCCGGGCCTGACGATCCAGCTGGCATCAATCTTGCAGGTCGCAAGGTTCCTTTGTTCCTTTGTACTAATGTTTTCAGGTGAGGTGACCTCCACCACGGCACATCTTTCTCTCTTTCTTCTTCCTCTCCCACCACGGCGCGGTTCAGGTATCCATCTGGGTATGTGTGACTGATACTGCCATTTACTTTCCTCAAAAAACCAATTATAATTCAATTCAGATCGAGCACTATTTTGCACGAAATTCCGCGCTATGCCATCCATGATAAACTGTCCGCACATTTTTTACAGCGCAGCTCTTTGGCGCCCGTTTCTGCGTTTCCCGGCGTCGCCGTCGCCCTTGTCCGTTGTAATCAGGAGTGAAGACCTTAGTCACTCTTTAAGCTGCGAAGCCAATAGAGTGGGAGCTTGAAAAGAAGAGGGAAAAAATGGGTAAATTTGTATTAAATTATAATTATTCAATGAAATTAATAAATAATAAAGTATTAAATTATTAGGTGCTGTCTTTGACTCTCACTTAAGCATTATATCCCATATTAACCATTTGCAAACAAAAATTCTTGAATGTGCCACGAAGCTCCTTAATTGGTTCCATATCCATTTTCGTGTTTCTCTTCTCTATGCGCTAAATTTATCATCAGGTTATACTTCCTACAATTACCTATGCCAGCCCAGCGTGGTAGTTTCATAGGCCCCTTTCCCGATTAAGAGATGCATTTTATCGCTTCAACGAATCCCCCTTCTGGCTCTTACTGGTGCCTATAATACTACGCGAACCGCTGCTCTTCATGTTCTTGCAAACGCTCTTCCTTTGCGTATTTATCTAGACCAGTTAGGCGCAGAGTTTATGCTTTTCACGTTACGGCAATCCGTAGTATATGGACATGCCTTTTATGACCTTTCTCAAGTTCAACCTTCATTTAATCCCTGGTCCGACCATCGCTCAATGAAATTCAAATTTTCTTTTGTTCAACTTAGCTCTCAGGAAGTCGAATTCTTTTCTTGTCAACGTGCCCTGCATATTAACACTGATGGGTCTTTCACTCCTCGCTCAGCTGGTGCTGCTTTTGTTGTTCTTAGCTCAACAAAAAATATTGTATACGTTCATCGCCTGTCTTCAGAACCACCCTCTAGCGCCTATGCAGCTGAGCTTGTAGCCTTTCATTCTGCTGTTGCTTATGCTATTCATAACCCTTCTTCTACGCCTGTTCATTTTTACACCGATTGTCTATCTCTGCTTTCTGTTCTGTACTCAATTACTTCTTACAATCCGACTATTATTGCCGTTTACGAAGATCTCCATCGATGGTCTTCGCTCGCCCCATTTCTTTTATTTCATATCCGGGGTCATTCGGGAACTTTCGGTAATGAGCTAGCTGACAAAGGTGCGTGTGGGGCCGGGCAGGTTGGGAATTTACATATTTGTACCCTTTCACGTGGTTGCATGGGTTGTCATTTACATCATTCTTCACTTCTCTTATGGAGCATTTTTGTCGCGAGAACAATGGTGGCACTGAAATATTCAATTGGATCTCTGCTACACTTAATATTCCCCCTATTCGTCTACCCAGGAATCCTCTTATTACTTTATTTACTGGGAATGGTAGATTTTCATTCTATTTTCAAAAAGTTGGCCTGTCTCCGTCTTGAACTTGTTTCTGTGGAATGTTGTGTGAAGACCTCCGCTACTACTTCCGGGATTGTTCTGTTGCTGCTTTTTTAGTTTCTTGATTAAAATCTCTTCGCTCCTCGGACATCACCCCATCTGTTCACCCCTACGTTCTCCTAGACCATGCTTTTTGTGCTCTTCTCCTTCAAATGTTCTAATCAATGTGTCACACCACACTACCATCTCCTTCAAATAGCTCACCTCATAAGTAGCACAATTCCTAATTATTCGCGCTGACTTCTCTTGTTCCGTTAATTTGTCTTCTGCTCATTAATTTGACTGCTACTGTGACCATGACTACGTTGTGGCTTTGGTTTTTCCTATTTTTATTACTATTATTTATTCCGCCGACTGCGTGCTGTGGTTTATTATTTTTTTTTATTTGAACATACTGCTAGCCTCACATTTGAGGCCGTCGCAGGAGTGGGACATCACATACACTAAAATAACACAGGTCAAGTAAGTGTCAACACAAAGGCGATCGTAGTCCAACAATGCAATAAGCAATATACAAAAGGTAAAACAAAATAGCAAAACAGGAGCAAGTAGCATATTTGAGGACTTCGGCACGGTAAGGAAAAAAAAACTAAACAAGAAAAGAAAAAAAACACAGTAACAAAAATGCAGACAAGTTTTTAGGGAGCAAGAAATGAAACAATAGCTGCTGAAAAATGATACTGTCATAAGAAACGAGCAATAAGGTTAAAAAAAAATAATAAACGAGAGTCAGATAAGAAAGTCGGGATGTCATCGTCAGCAAGGAAAAAAAGAGTGCAACAGTACAGCCCACCAGCATCGTAGTCGTTATTGCAAAACAAAGCGTGATATGTTGGCGATGAAATCTTTGAGTGATGCGCAGTTGACAGCATCGCAAGGCAGACTATTCCACTCACGGATTGCTTGTGGGAAGAAAGAGTACCTGAATATATCGTTGTTAAATCTGTAGTCGGTTAAGTGCTTTTGGTGTTTTGTTCTGGTAATGCGCGTGTTTGACTTTATTAAGTACTTACTCGTATCGATTTTCATACCGCCATTAAGCAGAAGGAAAAGAATCTTGAGGCGCAGTAGTCTGGCTCGGTTATGTATAGTGGGAAGGTCGGCTTGTCTTAAGAGCTGTGTAGGGGAGTCATGACGGCGATATTTGTTAAAAATAAATCTGACCGCTTTTCGTTGTACGCTCTCTAATTTTTCTATGTATTGTTTGCGGAAGGGGAGCCAACATATTATTCCATAGTCCATTATAGAGCGAACAAGTGAAGTGTATGCTAAAAGCTTAGTGTCGACTGATGCGGATTTAAGCGAGCGTTTAATCGAGTAGAGAGCTGCCAGTGCTTTATTAGTAATATAGGCTACCTGCTTGTTCCATTTAAGATCCGAGGAAATTATTACTCCTAAATATTTATATTCTTCCACTTTCCTTAACATCTGTCCTTGTAGATAATAAGGGAAATTTATTGCCGCTCTCTTATTTGTTACTGTCATGCAAACCGTTTTTTCTACATTAATCGTCATCTTCCACGTTTTACACCATTGTGCTACGCTTTCAAGGGCTCTATTTAGAATTGCTTGGTCTGTCTGGCAGGTTATTTCTTTGTAAATGATGCAGTCGTCTGCAAACATTCTTACTGTTACGTTAGTGCTATTATGCAGGTCGTTGATAAAAAGAAGAAAGAGGACAGGGGCCAGAACGGAGCCTTGTGGCACGCCAGACATCACATCGCCGCAATCTGAAGAGTGCCCTTTAAAGTGTACATATTGGCGCCGGCCTGTAAGGTAGCCTTTCAGCCATTTGGTAATGTTATTGTCACCGAGATAATGGAAAATTTTTTGGAGGAGCTTAGGGTGGGAGACCCGATCGAACGCTTTCGAGAAGTCTAAGAATATCATGTCTGTTTGGCCACATTTGTCTATTGTAAACGCTAGGTCGTGAATTTTCTCTATTAATTGAGTAGTCGTAGACAAACCTTTTCTAAAGCCATGCTGGTTAGGCACAATTATGTTATTTTTTTCTAGAAATGATAGGATATGTTTAAGAATTAAATGTTCGAGGATTTTGCACGTTGTACAAGTAAGCGAGATTGGTCGATAATTGGATGCGTTGGTAATGTCGCCCGATTTATGTATAGGAATGACCTTGGCAATTTTCCATTTCTTCGGGATTTCGCCTGTTTGCAGTGATTTTTCAAAAATAATCAGCAAGAACTTCGACATCTATTCCGCGTAACGCTTCAGAAATGCATTTGGTATGTTGTCGGGACCACCGGATTTTTTAGGATCTATTTCCAGTAAGAGGGAAAGAATGCCAGATTCATTTATAATCAAATCATCTATTTTTGCTGTGTTACTCGGAGGATATTCGAGGTCAGGTTTTTTTCCATTGTCGTGCGTAAATACTGATATAAAGTAATCATTGAAGTCTGTAGCCTTCGCGATAGCCTCGGCGGGTGGTGGATTACTGTCCTGACGTGAATTCGAATTGAGGTACCGCCAAAACTTGGAAGGAGATACTTTGATAAAATTACTTAGGGTGACGTTCATGTACTCATCTTTAGCCTTTTTTATAGCTGCCTTTAGTGCATGAGACTTTTCGCGTAATTTGTCAGTGTAGACGGGTAGCGGCAGTTTATTCCTCAGTTTCCTAAGTCTTGCAGTCTTGCGCTTTAATTGTATAATTTTTCTTGTTATCCAAGGGTGTTTCTTATGTACCGGCTTGACCTTTGTGGGAATATATGCTGATAAGCAGTGCTGAATAATTCTTTCAAACGCTGACCATAATGTGTCTACTGAAGGTGAACTATTCATGGCGAGAGAACTAAAGGTGGAATACGATTCATCTAGATAATCCAGTACACTAACGTCGTCGGCGTTTGTCCAGTCGAAAATTCGTGCACTCATCTTTACCGTAGGTGGTGGCACGCCCAGCAGCAAGAAGCATTTAGCTGCTCTGCGGTCTGATACGCCATCCACAACTTCCCATGAAACTCTGTCATTTGCAATGCTATCACTCACAAAAATTAAGTCGAGTACATTTCTGCTTACTGCGGTAACACGTGTCGGTTCCTGGATAAGCTGTCTAAGGCCGAAGTTAAAGCTTAGATCAAGCAGTGCATCTGTATGAGCCATATCGGCATTTTTTTTTATCAAGCGTGTCCCACGTTATGCCAGCCAGGTTAAAATCTCCCGTAAGGATTATCTTAGTATTGTGGGTGAAATGACTTTCCATATAATTTGCTAGCACGTGTAAGATATCTAGGGTTGCATTAGGGGGCCGATACATAGTGCCTAAAAAAAAGACGGATTTGTCTACCATGATTTTGCACCAAAGTGCTTCAGCGCCTATGATTTCTGGCATGGGTGAGACGTAAATGTTTTCCCTGATCAAGATTGCCACACCACCGCCGCGAGAGCACCTATCTTTGCGCATGACAGTGTAACCAGGAGGGAAGACATCACTACTTGAAATATCAGGAGAAAGCCATGTTTCTGTGATTGCGACAATACCAGGAGAGTGTTCGAGAATGAATGCTTCAAGTTCTGTGGTTTTGTTGACGACACTTCTGGCGTTTATGTTCACTATGATTAAGGTGGGTGGTGTTACGTGCTTGATCGGTTTTTTCCCCCTTTGAATGTCTGGTTTTTTGCCGCGGGTACTATGGCTTCTTTATCGTCGTCCCAGACATAAACCTGCTCATTGATTTTAATCTTGTCGTACATAAGTGATACTTTTTCACCCCTATCTCGGTTGTCTTTGCTGCTATCCCAAAGTTTTTTTCGAATGCCGCGTACACGTAAAGAAAAATCTTCGCCGACCGAAACACCGGAATTCTTTAGTTTGTAACAATTCTTCATTATGTTTGCCTTGTCTCTGAAGCTTTGCAACTTCGGAATAACTGGTCGGGTTTTGTTTTCTGCTTTGGTGCCTAGGCGGTGCATTCTCCAAGGGTACCGTTAATTTTTTCTGTGATTTTTGAATTCAGGTCATCTGTTTTCTCGTCCTCTTCTTCCGTAATTCCGTAAAAAATTAAGTTTGATCTTCTACTTCTGTTCTCAAGGTCATCAACCTGAAGAGCTAGCCTACTAATGAGGTTTTCAAATGTCTCCATTTTCTCCTCAACACCTGCGATTCTGCCTTCGAGATGAGCCAACGTGTCCAATTTCGCATGAATGCCTTCCAGAGATTCATTTATAGCCTTGTTGTCATTTTTCATTTCAGCTATCTCACCAGCCAATTTGCGGATTTCAGTCAGGACTTCCTGCATGTTAGGTCCGGGGTTACTTTCCACATCCCCAGCAAGCAGTAGCAAGTACCTCAAAGAGACTATGCTATCACAAATAATTGTATACACTTCGCCTGGGCAAGGCAGCACCACAAGAAAAATGTCGCTACTTCTGTAACATTTGCCAAACCGTTTTCTCACCTGTAGCAAGAAGATGAACGGATTACTCGACATGTTCACTGCGGTGCCACCATGCCCAGTGCCGCTGTCGGTCGCATCGCGCCCCTTATAGGCACGTGGTGACGATGGCGCTGGGGAAGCCGCTGTGCCTCCGAGGGGGGCGTAGACCAGTCGATTCAGCCGTCCAAGAAATGCGCCGGGACCCAGCTCGTTCAGCGGGGCTTTGCAGCACTCGGTACAATGCGGAGCAAGCGGTGCTGATGCGGTACGGTTGATTGTCCGGGTGCCGTCCACGAAACGGTCGCAAGAAATGAGGAGACCAAGCGCCTGTAGCAAGAAGATGAACGGATTACTCGACATGTTCACTGCGGTGCCACCATGCCCAGTGCCGCTGTCGGTCGCATCGCGCCCTTTATAGGCACGTGGTGACGATGGCGCTGGGGAAGCCGCTGTGCCTCCGAGGGGGGCGTAGACCAGTCGATCCAGCCGTCCAAGAAATGCGCCGGGACCCAGCTCGTTCAGCGGGGCTTTGCAGCACTCGGTACAATGCGGAGCAAGCGGTGCTGATGCGGTACGGTTGATTGTTGTGGTGCCGTCCACGAAACGGTCGCAAGAAATGAGGAGACCAAGCGCCTGTAGCAAGAAGATGAATGGATTACTCGACATGTTCACTGCGGTGCCACCATGCCCAGTCATGTTGGAGCACCTTTCTTCGTATTGTCATACGGGACAATAACAACCCAACCGACTCTTATACAATAATCCACCCACTAATTATCGCTAATCCACCCTTAATCCACCCTAATTTCTATTAATCCTCCTAAATTTATTGGAGTAGGTCAAATTGTGATATTTAGCGGTGAACCAGCTTCGAAATGGTATCAAATTTTCTTGAAGAATTGGGGAAATTAAAAGTGCACTACCATCTTATCGCCGCACAGGTAATCGGACCAATATTGGAAACGTATTCGTAAAGGTTGGTCCTAAAAATCACCAATGTAAAACCATCTACTTCCAATATGGGGCCAATTACATGTGCTGCTTGGGATGTATGCTGGTCCTGACTCCACTAGGTACAGCATGATTTAAAACCACTTGGTTTTGAACACTCGTTCTTTGCCTCTGCTGAAGGGCGGAGAAGCAGAAGCAACTCCAGCTGTCCTGGACATAACTTTCTTTTGTGAGCCAACTGCGGAATATTGTAATACTTTCGGATAAGAGGTAATGGATAATACCTTAGTAATCTACAATTCGCTGATGACATCGCCTTGCTAAGTCACTCAGGAGATGAACTGCAAAGCATGGCCAGTGGATCCCGCATGTGCTGGGATCCAGATGACGACACGTGTGTTCGGGCGATCCCTGGTTAAGTGCGTTCTTCCCTCAGCGTCGACGGTTCGCCATTATTTCGCGTTCTCTCGAGCTTCACCAGGGGCCGAATCCACGAAAGAGTTCGCTTTGGAACGCGTTCGCTTTCTCTCTTGCCACCTCGCTCCATTGGTCGTGTGTCGTCACCGCTGGCAGTGACGTCACTTCAGGGAGGCGGGAACACGGATTTTGTTTACGTCACGAGACATGTCAATCAAGTGAAAGAGAACGCGTTCGGTCGCTGTGTGCGGAACTCTGAAAGTGGCGTTCGCTTCAGCGCGAGGAGAGACATGCCGGTACCTCCCGCCGCCCCGCTGTTGTTCGCGGTGCTCAGCGAATGTGATCGGCGGCCCCGGTGGTCGCGCGTGCATGACAATCCTTTCGACATGCCTGACGATGCTTTCCGAAGGCACTTCAGGCTGTCGAAGCTACTTGTACGCCAGCTATGCGAAGAGCTCGAACCCCACCTTGGACCAACGAGGAAAAGTGCGCTCACAACAGAGCGCAAAGTACTCTGCGCCCTACGGTTCTTCGCTACCAGGGGCTTCCAGGCGGCAGTCGGCAGCGATGCAACTACCCTTATAAAAATTTCTATAGACAGTCCATAGACTGTCTATAGACTTCAGTCTATAAAGTCTATAGACTGTCTATAGACAAATCCTTTAGACTGGTCTATAGACAGTCTATAGATTTATGGCCATACACTTTTAGTAGACTTTTGTCTATAGACAGTCTATAGACAAATGTCTACTGAAAGTCTATAGGTCTATAGGAAGTCTATAGACACATGTCTATAGACAGTCTATAGACTATCTATAGACTTATGGTTATAGATTTCCTATAGAGCTGTGTATAGACCGTCTATAGACGACCTATAGACTTATGGCCATAGACATCCTGTAGATTACTGTCTATAGACAGTCTACAGACAAAAGTCTACTGGTCCAGTAGACATATGTCTATAGACTGTCTATAGACATTCCATAGGTGTGTGGCCTGGCAGTGCTATAGACCTTTGTCTATAGACAGTCTATAGACCTCTGTCTACTAAACTATTGGTAGACCATTATCTATAGACTGCCTATAGACTGTCCACAATCATTGAAAAAGGTCACCAGACAGAGGTCACACATGAAACAATCAACATACTTACAAATTTAGTTTATTTCCAAGCTATCCAGGCTGGGAATATGCAATACATGCACCATAAGAATGCACCACAGTAACATAAAAGTTGAAAGTAACAGTCCGGCTAGTTTCCTCAGAAGCATTCTTGTGGCCTGTTGTCTACAGTAAATCATCCGGGCATGTTCACCTGTACAGCACAAAGGAAAAAAATAATATAAGAGGAACTGAAAAAAAAAATTCCCATTCCATCTCGACACATGTGCTTTACAATGCAAGGCATATCCTGGCTATGCCATTCTAGAAAGGCAATCTTGATCTTTTGGTTTGGTTTTATGGGGTTCAAAGACCCAAGGCGACACAGGCTACGAGACGCTGAAGTGAAAAGCTGGGGAATAATTTCGGTCACTTGTGCATAGTACACAGGCTTTTAGCATTTTGCCTCTATTAAAATGCGACCGCCTAGGCCGGAATCGAACCTGCATCTTTCAGGTCGCCATACGAACATGATAGCCACTGAGCTATCACGCCGGCTCAATCATTTCAGTAAATACACGACAGATTATAAGTGTCGTCATAAAACATTGTATCAAAGACCCCTAATCCCTGGACACACTACTCTGAATCCAGTAATGATATTGATTTCTGTATGGCAATACTGTTACAGCCAATACTGATCTCTTTATGGCAATCCTTTTACACTATTTGTAACAGAAGACTTCGAACAATTGTGCCACATATCTGCATTGACTCGCAAGGAGCTGTTATGAATGTCACCTCCATAAAATACAGATTCAGGGCACCTTACAGACGGATCCAAAAAGGAGAATATTGCAGCATTTATTCTTATAACCGCTATAGAAGAAGCGCTTCAGAATACCCTGCGTGAATTAAGCCTGGCACACCCGGCCAAATTTTTAACTGGCTCGGGTGTTGCATCGCTAAATGCACCTTGTAAAAAAGATGCCTTTCGGCTACACTGCTGGCGTATTCATGCTGTAATTTAACGAGGGAAATGTCATTTCATGGTTCCTTTTTGTTCATATAATGTTTGAGTGCAGTACTTGCGTGTTTAGATCAAAGTTATCAGTACCATTCGTCTGCCACTACGAACAGCTGAAACAAGCGGCATACGCAGCAATGGATCTGGTCCATATGGCCTCATCCTCTGGTAAAGTACCACTCCTTTCATGGCGGACAAATCGCTTACCCAGATTAGTGCAAATGCGCTACCAGAACCATTGCTGCGTATTCCGCTTGTTTCGGCTCTTCGTAGCGGCAGACGATGAATATTTCTGATAACTTTGATCTAAACATGCAACTACTCCACTCAAACATTATATTAACAAACAGAAACTATGAAATGCCATCTCACGCTTCAAATTACAACATGAATATGCCAGCAGTATAGCCAAAAGGCACCTTTTTACAAGGTGCATTTAGCGATGCAACACCTAAGCCAGTTAAAGATTTGGCCGAGTGTACGTAAGCCGATACTCAAACGGGCACAAGCTATACAAAACCAGCAGGCAGAAGCAACCAGTTCACCACAGATTTGCACCTATAACTTGAAGCACGAAGACGGAACAGCATACTCGTACATCTGCGCGCGCTCTTGGAAACAAGCGGGTTGCAGCGCTTCCATGCCGCGCTCATTATTCAGAAAACTAATACAGCACACAGAGGCTGCAGCTGCGCCGTTTCAAAAGCAGTGGCGAGGTTGAAACAGCAAATTACTGTCACGACAAAATACCGTCTGAAATACACTTAGTTTTTCCTTCAAGTGCAGCTCCAACAGCGCAGTAAAGAGGTGTTTCTTGCATGGAGGCAGCCTAACCCAACGCTGTTAGAAAAATCAGCGAAAGCATTGAACGTGCTCAAAGTAGGAAGTATTTCAATGAAACAATAAACGCCTTCAACAGGCGCAGCTATAATAACACGAGAGCTTAATTTAATTTTAGGCGCAAATAAGCGGCGAGTCACATCGGCGCTTTCGTAACGTAGCTGTCTGAAATCAGAAACACATACTTGGCCTCTCGCACAAATGGTATTCTAGAAATCTGTGCACGCGTGAGCGGGATTCATGAACGAACCACTCGGAACGAAATGTAAGCCACCTCTTGTCGAGCCGACCTTTACCCAGCTTTCAAAATGAAGTTCCCGCAAGCCAGCGGCGGCGGCCAACGGCTCTGATGTTAGACACGGACGAATCCATACGTGTGCAACGAAGGGGAGATGGGATGGAGCTCGTGGGTTCTTCGCGGTGTTTGAGCACGCCGGCCATTCGCGCCGGCAACGAATTTTATTCACCCATCACACTACAAGCATTCCTCCAGCGCCGCTTGAATACAACTTTGACAAACGTCTCGCGCTCCAATCTATAGCGTTACAAGACACCTTGCTGAAACGTCGGCGTCCACGACGCGCACCGAGCGAGCGTCCATACGTAGCAAGCAATGCACACCTCAAAAAGAACAACACTCCATGGTCCAGACAGGCGATAACACAAAGATAAGAAAATAAATGTAATCCACCACTGAACGAGACTGTATGTAAGTACGTTTTCGGAGGTGCAAAGTAAATTGAGCTCACACGGCGCTAACTAACACACAGTTCCATTTCGGCCGTTATTCACAGGCTAAACGACATTCTGGCCGCGTATCTACCTTGAAACACGAACAATCTAGTAGAGAGCTCGCGAAGAGCGGCTTACCATCAAGGGCATCGCACAGACTGCCTTTCCGCGCGTTAGTAAAGACAGCGGGACAGAGATAAGCGGCATTAGTCGAGAACCCGATGGCTTCCGCCTTAGAAACGAAGATAGGACGTTTGTAACTGCGCACATAATCTGTTCTGCACACACAGCTCTGCTTAGAGTGGTTTAGGAGACCAAATTAATAAAATATAAACGTGTAGACTTACCGTAAGCGGACGATGAAGCTGGATTTTGAAGAAAACGTAATCTGCGAACAACACGCCAACGCCATTGATGCAGCCACGCACAGGGTTGTTTGCAGCACGAATGATTTTCCGCCGTGTCGCGGTAAAATGGGTGAAACGTGAAACAGAAACCCATTTCACGGTCGTATCTTTATCGCTCGCACTCTTGCCGTGTGCAGCTTGATCTGATATACAAGACCACAGAAGGAAATTGGTTTATAAGCTTAAATTCTTCGCTTACCCTCTAAAAATCTTATTGTTTTCGTGAAAACAGAACCGAAATCTAACTTCTTGTCGGTATACGCGCCGCATCTCCCACCGAATAGTATGTGGTACAATTCTCAAATAATAATTATAAGGTTGCATAGCATAACGTCTTTTTTGCGTGTGTTCGTCTTTAGAAAACTGATATGCGCCACATCAGCGAGTCATCGGCTCCGAAGAAACAGGTCTAAGGGTAGGAACGAAAAAATACTGGCTTTGTGATTGTTGCGTCGCAGCACTTATTCACGTGAATACAAACTGCGTAGGTAGAAATGGCAGATGTTAATCGCATAGAGGACCAGGCTCTTTGAGATTAATCTAAGATGTTTCTAACGGATGGGCGCTTCCTTGAATTCTCACACCCGTATTTCCCCCTTTATTTTCAGGACGTTTAAAAGAGAAATGTAGAACCGTTGATGAACTGTTTCTGATTTCAGCGCGTTGGACAGTAACGATCGAAAGATGGAATGGAATCGTGTAGAGCGATTCCTTTAAGGGACAGCGTATTCGTTCGATGTAGTACAGTTTGCGGGCGCCCTTACTTCAAGAACGGCTGCCTTTCCTCGGCTTACTTGTTAGCATTAAACATCTAATTGTATTGACAATATACGTCATGGTATAACGAAAAGGAGCTTGTCAATGCTCCTGAAAACAATATACAGGAGGGTGTTGTAATGGCCTTACGCAATACTTTTTAATTTCCGTAATAACGAAGGAGGTGGGGGACTCCCGACATAGTTGCGGTCACTAGATGCATCCCCTCAACATGCAGTGCAAAAATAAATTGACATTGTTCTGGACTTAGCCGAAAGTCAGTGTATCGAACATAGTTAGATAAAATTACGATTGTTATAGACTGGTCTATAGGCAGTAGGATATCTATAGTGTACAGTCTATAGACGAAAGGAAATTGAGGTAGTTGTAGACTGTAGTCTATAGAGAGTCTATAGACCGTCTATAGACGAAAGGAAATTGAAGCAGCTATAGACCGTAGTCTATAGAGAGTCTATAGACCGTCTATAGACGAAAAGAAATTGAGGCATCTATAGACCTTGGTCTATAGAGAGTCTATAGACCGTCTATAGACGAAAGGAAATTGAAGCAGTTATAGACTTTAGTCTATAGAGACTCTATAGACAAAAGAAAATTGAGGCAGCTATAGACCTTAGTCTACAGCGAGTCTATAGACCGTCTATAGAGGAAAGGAAACTGAAGCAGTTATAGACTTTAGTCTATAGATAGTCTATAGACAAAAGGAAATTGAGGCAGCTATAGACCTTAGTCTATAGCGAGTCTATAGACTGTCTATAGACGAAAGGAAATTGAAGCAATTATAGACTTTAGTCTATAGACAGTCTATAGACAAATGGAATTTGAGGCGGCTATAGACCTTAGGCTATAGCGAGTCTATAGACCATCTATAGACGAAAGGAAATGGAGGTAGTTATAGACTTCAGTCTATAGAGAGTCTATAGACCGTCTATAGACAAAAGGAAATTGAACCAGCTATAGACTTTAGTCTATAAAGTGTCTATAGACAGTCTATAGACAAAAGGAAATTGAGGCAGCTATACACCTTAGTCTATAGAGAGTCTATAGGCAGTCTATAGACAAAAGGAAATTGAGGCAGCTATAGACCTTAGTCTATAGAGGGTCTATAGACAGTCTATAGACGAAAGGAAATTGAAGCGGCTATAGACCTTAGTCTATAGAGGGTCTATAGACAGTCTATAGACGAAAGGAAATTGAAGCGGCTATAGACCTTAGTCTATAGAGAGTCTATAGACCGTCTATAGACAAAAGGAAATTGAAGCAGCTATAGACTTTAGTCCATAGATTTTCTATAGACTCTCTATAGACAAAAGGAAAAGTCTATAGGATGGCTATAGAGTCTATAAAAAGTCTATAGAAAGTCTATAGACCATTTTTATAAGGGTATACGGCTCCCGCAGTCGTCGGTGAGCCGTACGATTTTGGCCGTCGCTCAGGCAGTCGTGCGTGTCGGCACGGAGAAAAACTGGGTGTTGTTTCCTTCGACTCCCGAGGAGAAGTCCCGCGCCAAGGCAGAGTTTTTGGAGCGAGGTCTCTTCCCCGGCGTCGTCGGGTGCGTCGAGCTCACACGAAGGCTTCACCATGTAGGTATGTTCCTCCATGAACTCAACGAGCACTTCACGCTGGCGCATCGAGACGTGCGGGCCCAGGCAACAACCTTTGTGCGTTGACATGACGACTAGTGAAAATGTCAAGCTGACAAGTGCTGACACGTGAAAAGTCTTCCGCGCAAGTTCAAAATGCCTATCATCCTTCTCGCGAATACAAAATAAAACAACACAATTGAGAGCGCCCTCTCGGGAACGCAAAAGAAAACAAACCAATCAAGAAGCATTGAAATCGTCTCCAAATAAAATCTATGCTTATTTTATAGGCTCTGAGTAATAAATTTACAGTATTGTAGCCAAACGCATTCATTTAGAGGTTAAAAACGCAAAGAAGTTAGCATATGGCCCCTTAAAAATACAAGCAACCGAGATGGGACCGCCCAACAAAGCCGATTGGCTGTTGCCTGCCCCCTTGTCCTCCCGCAGTGTTCCTCCCACCCTTCTCCCGCCGATGTCAACGTCAAAATGACGTCACGGCAAAGCGAACGCGTTCTAAAGCGAACTCTTTCGTGGATTCGGCCCCAGGTGCGCTGCTACTGCATGCATCTCGATTTGGTTCGCAGAGCGGACGTTTAGCACCTCATCTCCCATCAAGCTGCCTTCTTCGTAGCGTCGACAGTGGGGTATATCACGACACGTCTGATGGAAGAGGTCCCACGGCGGTATTCGCGGCCGTGTGTTCGGTCCCAAGCAGCACTGATAACGGGCCCAATAATGGAAATAAATGGTTTTACTCTGGTTCTTTCTAGGTCTGGCCTTTGCCAGTACATTTCCAATACTGGGCCAATTAGCTGTGCTGCGGGGGGAAATCACTGAGTACTTTTCTTAGCTCTGGATTGGACGCGACTGGTGTTGACAGGCTATGAGGAGCACGGTCATATACATGCATTGCGTCCCTACAAGACGCGATACCCCGCGGCAGAAGGCTATTTAGGCCGGAATACTGAACGACACAGTAAGTATGAGGCAGTGTGACTACTGTGCGTGCTTATGAGCCTTGGCATTGAAAAGTCTACCAGAGAAGTTATCCTTCATACTGCTTTTCTTTCAGGAAGCCTGGAACGTATGAAGGTATAGTATGTACCCTTTTGCCAAAAGTAACCGAGCAGCAGGTTTCTGCTGCTCAACCGTATGAAGCAGCTGTTATGGCACTCATAAAGACCGAAAGGTGTCAGAACGTGATGACAAGGGCTCATTTTACTTCACAGGTATTCAGAGCTTAAGGGCTGCCATAAGTGCTTCACTACGCGGCAAAGAAACAAACCATCTGTGCCCGGTTACTTTTGACAAAGGGGGTACTTAGCAACACTTGCAACAATGAAAAGGTTAGCGTTGCCGATGCGCAAGAAGGCGGAGGCAGCAGTGCGTAGCAGTCGTGTGGCACTGCGCTCGTCGATAATAAGGCTCGCACGCCTTCTAGAAAATCAATTGGGACGTACAGGTGGCGGCAATATGAAAGGAAACACGGGAGCGCGTGGCCTGCACGCTTCGCGAAGCGCTGCCGCCGACATCCTGAGAGCATGAGGCGACGCCAGGCGCATGCGCGGAAAGACCTGCCGCCTTGTCACTCCTGCGAATGCACCTTTGCGGCCGATTCTCGCCGGATGTCGGCGGCACCGCTTCGCGAAGTGCGGAGGCCACGCGCTCCCGTGTTCCTTTTCATACTGCCATTACCTGTACATTGGCCTCGCATAATGGAGGATGTTGGACCCGTTGCACCCTTGTTGTAGCGCGTGGTCCTGCGCACGTCCAGCTTCGAGCAGACAGATGCCGCAGCGAATTCGGCTGGTAAGTCCACGAGATGCTTCAACAGTGCGGCTTTTAAACTCATTATTGCGAATTAATTTACATACAGAGGACAAAACGGCAGTAGCTGTCTGCGTGTCCTGTATGCATGTGTTGGTTCGCTAGTGATCATGAATATAGGAATTAGCCCAACTATACACTTTAACGATCTTACAACGCAGCTCTCATAGCATCCTGTACTACGCGCTCTGCGTGACAGCCTTACTGAGAAAATACAGAAGGGATAGAAATTTTAGAATTCAGGTATGGCGCTCGGATACTGAGCATGCGTACACGAAAACTTATCCCGGCCCATGCGAAAACGTTTCGGTGGCGGAGCAGTGCAAAATACGCCTGTTTGCCATGCGATATGAGTGCACGCTAAAGAACTTTCCTTCTTTCTGCTACTCTTTTTTTCATTCCTTCTCCCATGGCGCGATTGAGGTGTCCACCGAGGAGCGACAGTAACGGCCCCTTTGTCTGTAAACATAACTGGTGATGCCGAAAGTATGCATTTACCTGCTGCGTGCTTATATGTATATCTCAGAGAATAATGCTCTTCACACTTTAGGACACATTGTAGTGAAGGAACGCTAATTAGGATCAGCCCTTACACACGAAAATGACCTCGCAGAATGTTGCGTCACATCCGCCATTTTATGAACACGCACCGCGTTGTCAGCCGGATAGACAAAAAGTTGGCCGTGGCTTAGCTCAGCTATGTCAGGATACACGTAGCCAGAGGTACTACGGCATAGCCCTGGCCGGACAGCGTCGGCCTCGCTCTCCTTGGCCGCCATGACATTGTGTTTTCCATTGTGTTGCGACTGAGAGAAGAATGAAAAGGAAAGTGCACGGGCCTGCCAACTGGCTCCAGTCGAACCACCACCGCTGCCACATGCAGATAGAGGAGAGTTAAAAGATCAGAGGAAAGAGCAAAAGGAAAGAAAAGACGCGCGTCGCAGCAACAACCGCGTCCGCCGAAGCGGACGCTGTCTGAAAAAACAGATAAGCGGCCGTAGCCGCGCTTCGTCACCGCCTCTTTTTTGTTGTTGTTGTTGTGACTGAGAGAAGGATGAAAAGGAAATTGCACGGGCCTGCTACTGGCTCTAGCCAAGCCACCACCGCTGCCAACGTGCAGATAGAGGAGAGGTAAGAGATCAGAGGAAAGAGAAAAAGGCAAGAAAAGACGCGCGTCGCAGCAACAACTGCGTCCGCCGGAGCGGACACTGCTGAAAAAATCAGATAAGTGGCCGAAGCCGCGCTCGCCGAAGCGAGATCAGATACTCTGCACATAATTTTTTTTTTCCCACCGCCGCATCACCATCATTTATACACCGCGACCCTCCTCCTCCCCTTGCCGCGCATGCGCTGTAGAGCACGGCGCGCCAGCGGCGTGTCGCGCATGCGCAGCCTCTCTCTCGGTCGGAGGCGAGTGGCGTCGGCGCGCGGCGCCGGCAGCTGTGACGTCACTCGGTGGTTCCTCTCGGTCGGAGGCACGAGGCGCACCGGCTGCGCGGCTTTGACGTCACTTGGCTCCTCGCGTATGCGCACAAGAGGCGCCGAAGGCGCGAGCGAAACGGCGAGAGTGCGGGTAATGTAGCTCTCGCTACAAAAATTCTGACAGCTCACAACATCCTGTCGATACTTGATATAGCGATTCAAGGCTACACTTGCGTTTGAGAATGTGGTAACGTGCAAGATATACTAATGCGAAAGCACTACTAGTCCCAATGCGAGAAAAGCCGGCGGCGTGTGTGTGTGTGTGCATGCTCGCGGATGGTGCATAAAATCCAGGCGATGGCAAGCAAAACAAGGGTGACGTCATCAAGCGTATAACGCACACAGCAAGCCGAGAATCTCCACGTCGGACAATCTTATACATGTATACAAGTATACTCGCTACTGGTCGAACTTCACGTGGAGCCATTCATGTCGTGACATTCATGTCGTGACATTCATGTCGTGACATTCATGTCGTGTGACAACAAGACTGTGACACAACTGTTTCTCGTACAGCGTTCCAGGCGGTGTCATACGATTTCTCGTTAGTGCTTACATGTGCAAGTAAAATACAGGCTAGCTTTAGACAAGGGTTCGAACCGACAACATAGTCATCTGCAAGTGCATACCTTCCCAGACTTGCTTATTATAATTGTGATGCTACCATTCGTCGTACAGCCTTTCGGGTGGTGTCTTAAACGTGTGTGTGTGTGGGTAGTGTCATAGTTCAAAGAAGATTGATTGATCACCTGAGATAAACTGACTTCGCAAACCGCAACCAAACGTCTACATCTTGCGTCCATGACAAGCTTTTGCATTCCCACACGTAAGCAGTCGTAGGTGTCTGTATTAGTTTTTTTTTAATTACGTGCCCCCGAATACCCCTGGCATCGGAGTACGAGAGCCAAAGCAACTGTCTGCCGTTTTTGAAAATGTTGATTCTAGGGGCCGTGAAAATCACTTCTGCATGCAACCTGCGTTGAAGTTCAGCGTGTCGATGGCAGCACCGTCGAAAGCGCCAAGGCAAAGAATGTTATCAGCAGAACGAGCGCCTTTAATAGTTTAGAATGTGTTCTCACGATTGTCGCGTGCCTAACGGCTGACGGCACCAGTTTTTAGTCACGAATATGATCACCTCGGTACTCCAGTTGAACCTATTTATGTGCCAGGCCAAGGGTTCACAGCTGTTAAGACGAGGCACTGAAAACTGCAGCGACACTTGACGGCACCCGCCGCGGTGGCTCAGTGGTAAGGCGCTCGTCTACCGAGCCAGAGAACCCGCGTTCGAACCCGACCGCGGCGGCCTCGTTTCGATGGAGGCGAAACGCAAGAGGCGCCTGTGTGCTGTGCGATGTCAGTCCACGTTAAAGATCCCCAGGTGGTCGATACTATTCCGGAGACCTCCACTACGGCACCTCTTTCTCTCTTTCTTCTTTCACTACCTTCCTCCCTTCCCTTACGGCGCGGTTCAGGTGTCCGCCGATATATGTGATAGATACTGCGCCATTTGCTTTCCTCAAAAACTATTTACCAACTTACATTTGATGGCCGATCGCCCACGAAATACGACACCGAAAGAAGTACCGAAGTAATTCCAGTACGGGCTCGCTGACGCGCATGTCTTTTGGCAACCATCGCCTTGCAACTGTAGCAGTGCATTGCAGTGGATAGCCTTGAATGTCGGAAGCAAATATTAGTCCTACTCACGTCACCCTCGATTTACCTCTCCGCAGTGTGTGACGTCTCCCTCAGCGTGCGGACGCATAGTATATTGACCAGTAGAGCGTATTTTTCGAGCCAGCAACAAGAAATGAAAGCTTTGCTATCACTAGCCATGCATAGTTTTAAAGCGAGTAGCATTAAAAGCCGGTGTCGCCTGAAACCACATTCGCTGTATTTACCAGCGACGACATGATTACATCGAAAGTGCCCTGCGGTCTACGGGCTTCATCTTAGGACCTTGAAGCGCACCAGCTGTGACCGTACTGTCGAGTAATGATGATGATTAAAAACTTTATTGGTCTCAGGTGTTCGTGACACCCAGTCTAGTCACTTCCCTCAGTGAAAAGCACATTTGGCTTCCCCGAATTCTTTCGGCCGTGGGATCCTCCAAAGCTGTTCCTTCGTGTCCGAGCTGGTCAGGGCGGCATCCCAGTTGGCGTGGGTTACGTTGGGGATGGAGGGTTGAGTAACTATTTGCTTCCAGCAAAGATGCCAAGCACAGTGCTTGCGAACAATATCCGTTTCGGTGCAAAATACATTGCATAATAATTATAGTTGACTAAACCGCCGGCTCCTCTCAGTTGGGCAACGTGTTTAGTGCAATAGTGCACGTTTACGTCGGCTGAGGGTTTCAGCGGAACACAGGGTTGGAATTAAGCATGCAGAGAACAGCGCAAGGGAATGCCGATGTTCGCTTAGTGTAACTACAGAAACTGCTGAAACGCCTAGGCCACGCTGTCCAGAACGTTGGCGTGCATGTCTCGCGTGGGCGGAGGTCTCACGAAACTTGCAGGTAGGCGTCCAAGCGTGAGCCTCGAAAAATACGTACGCATCTCACGGAGCGTTACTGATACCAGTAAGTTCTTCACAGCTGCCAAGGAACAGTGAAGGTTTCTACCTAAATCTTATCTCCATCCTTCATATGTCACAAATGCTACCACACTGCGGCAGCTCATGCCCGTCAAGGAGGTGGATGCTAGGCCAAGCAAAACAACCGAATGGTCACACATCGAGAAAGAGAAAAGGGTCATTCAGAATATCGGGATTTCAACCGTTCACACGTTGAAGAAGTTCCTCTAGGTCATCGTAAAGGTTTAGAGCTTCCTTCCAATTGATCCATTCGAGTTCGGTAGCAACGGCAACTTTGCGATGGGCTTTCCTGAACAGTTCATCGCAATCAACGCCGACAGGCACGTCACAAAGCAGCACTGCGTCCCAGGAGTACCACTCCAGAATATGCACATCTGCCATGGTGGCTACGAGGATGGCAGGCGAGTCGATAGCAGCGTTTCTGAGATTGTGAATGAGCGCCACAGACTGCTGAGCGCGGATCTCGTCCTTCAGGGCGCGCTGCAATGCAACCATATACACTAAGGCCATCGACCGGCCTTGCACGCATTCCAGGACAGCCTTAGCCTTGGCCTCAACGAGCAGCCTCTTGTACTGCGATAAGAAATCTCGAAGTTCTGCCGGCGGCCTGCTGGCGACTATCTTCTGGGCTTGGCGGCGCGCGGCCACCATGCCACGCACCAGTAATGTTGCACCGACTGCCTGGATTTTGCGCTTGTCGAGCCACGGAAGCTTGCCTGCTTCCAGAAAGGGGTTACGAAGACGAAGGAGCCGTACCTGGATGGTGACATCCTTTGCGTAAGGCCTCGCAGACGTTCCGAGGCAGCAAACGAGGTTCAGCGGTGTCCGCAGGCTTTTGAGTTCCGATTCAAGAGCGTCGATGCTGCTGACGTCCAGGTTCTCCACTATCGCTAGAAGCCTTGTTGTAGAGGACGCTTTTCGCTGCCGACTTTCTTGAAACGAGGCAATGATCTTGCGATATGGATGACTCGGGTCCAGATAGTGATGGAAGTCCCGGAGAATCACGAGGGGAATGTCGCTCGTCCACGGGATTGCGTCATCCATTCAAGCTGCGAAGAGGTCAGGTTCCATTAGGTACACGCCGTCTAAGCTCTCTACGGAGCACGACGTCGAGTGCAAGACGTGAACATTGAGTGGTAGCAAAGCCTCGAGGTAGGTGACAAAATCGTCGTCCTCGAATATACGTTCACCGATTATGACGGCACGCTGCGATCTTGCTGCATTGATGGCTGCCAGGAAGAGCTCACGCTGCAGTTGAACCGTTACCAGGACCACCAAACAGTCTTCGACGCATACACGGTCGAGGAGCTTCTCTTCCCTCCCGCTTAGCTTGTACCTATTGTCATCATTTGACGCAAGCTGGCACTGCACTCGTCTCAGAGAATTTAAGCGCCTTGAAAACTCTTTGTGATCCCGCGGCTCACGCGTCTCGTCCATGCTTACAGATAATGATCCCGTTCCCTTACTTCGCCTCGAAACACGTGAAAATTACGCTGTTTGAGACTTGTGGGCTGGGGACGTGGCCCAGACGATCTTGGCATCGAACGCGCATTCGACGGGTTTACGAGGCAGAGCAGACGGCAATAACAATGTTCCAGATCCTGGTGTCAGTTTTTGTTGGTAAAAGTAAACAAAAATCGTGTTACTGTCGATTTGATAATCAGAGGACCTCTGGTGAAGCATTTATGAAAACGCGTTGTTGGTGTCGTGGGTATGCTTGCAATGGAAATCTTTTTGCGATTAACGGCTCTCACAACTCATGACTAGCCTTGATAGAGTGAACTATCATTATGCAATGCAGGGTTTGACCATAATGGATTCATGGCGGGCCCTTTATGCGGAAGTATGCTGTCTGTGAACAAGGGAATAACAGTTTTAAAGGAACATGCACTGGTATCCTGTACATCTTCGGTAATCTCTACAGGAAGTCTCTACTGCATAACTAATCTGCGCGTAGGTTCTGCATCTCATCTATAGCAACGCCTGGATTACACTCAACGGTAGTCATTCCTGTGTGACCATTCTGCAGAGCGAAATCTATTGGTGGCGCGGCGTAACGGTACTATGTGGCGCGGTGATACTATGCGGTGGTTCTTAACCGCCATGAAATCGGCGACTGGCACGTGCATTTCGGTGAGGTCAACCATCGTGTCGATTTTCATCGCATATGGGTCGTTCCATGTAAATGAAATGGCACAGCGAGAAGTAGTGAACAGACAAAGCTACCTTATCGTTGTTTTCTTTTTCACCTTTCCTCCTTTCCTAGCATGTGTAAGCACGGGGCGATTACACCAACAGGAGCTCTGCAGGGCCGAACTCAGAAAACTTGCGTCAGAATTAAAAACAAAAAAGCGATACCAGTTTTTTTTCACGACACGTGGCATAGCACCGAAGAAGGCTGTGACGACAGACACGACGAATTAGAGAACCCTTCACCTTTATTCGAGAACCCGTTTAGCAGGAAGTCAGTTGGAGGCCTCGTAACGTTCCTTCTGCCGTGAGTACATGCTTTACGAGACTATTTTTGCGCTGTGTCCGCTAGAGTCTTAATTAGCGGGATATGAATGTGCGGGCCCTGTCGCGTTACTACACGAGCCGCACAGGTGTTACGCCCTTACAAGGAAATAGTAAAAAGATGTTAATGGCTGCCGCACTAGTGGCTCTAGGTATGGCTAAAAACTGCCAGCTGCCATTGCTTTGAGGCAAAGCGTCACCCGGTTCATAGACCGTGTTTGAACCAGCGCTTCTCGTGCTGAGTGTCATTGCTGCATGTCTTCTTCAGACTGCGTGGCCCGCCGTGTACTCCAGAAGAGGGCTGATGTGGGCTGCTTGGTACGCGCTGACGAGGAACAAAGGGAATGAGACATACGCTTGAGCGCTGTTCAGCGGCTGAGCAGCGGCTGAACTCACGCGTTTGCCATAGATCTCGGGTGCTTCTTGTTCAGACTGTACCTGTATTCCTTCGTTTGTTCGGTTTGCCTTGAAAACTCAGCAACCTGTTCGGCCTCTGGCTGTTCCCCGGTGCGTGCAGTATGCCGCGCACCCCGCGCCTTATTTCTTCGGTCTTTCCGCAGCAGTTTGTAGGCTCCCCTAGTCACTACGCTTTTCGAATCCGTTCTGCGCGTCATGTTAACGGCCCTCTGCGCTTAATTTTCGGATCTTGTCCGCAGGTGAGCACACTTGTCTGGAGCGCTCGGATGGTGCTTCGAGCAGGAAATTAGCCGAAATTTTAGTGCAGGTGCTGATAGTCAGTGATGATACCAGCGCTCGAGCGCAGCCGAATAGAAATGCCGACCCTGCAGGGATAAGCAGCTTGCCCCTAGCAAAGAAGTTGCGCTTTTATTTGCTCCTCAGGACAATGCTCAAGTACTCTAGGCAAGCTTGCTCGCCTCTGTACTACATACAGCGCCAATGCAAACTTGCGTGATTAGCAAGTGAGCAACGGCAAGGTGAGGCCTCGCCGCAGGGGTGTCAGCTCAGCACAAGGAGTTCCTAACGTCTCTGGTCCCCTGTGTTTCCGTGCTGGCTGTCCTCCGTTGCCGTCGTTCCTTCGGCTACTTTTAAGTGATCGTTGTGTGTTATGCCTTTCCTAAACTATGCGCTCAATTGGAAGAGCACAGGACGCGAAATTCGGAGGTCGTGAGCTCGGATCCCACCGTTGGCATGAGGTTGTTTTTCTTCAGCTTTTATTATGTCTCATTGTTAAAACAACTACAAAAAGACATTCCTTACGCTCCTTGCTTCCGGTGACTGTTCACTTCCGTCATTATGTTGTAACGAGCACCGCTTAACATTTCCTTGTCTTCTAAACTACGTGAACCATTTTGCGTTGCAAATGAAGATGAGCCTTGCTTACGTGTACAGCTAGCAGCACTGTGAAAGGGAACACGGGAGCCTGTGTATGTGAGGGCCGATCAGCCTTTTGGCTTTTTTAAACATTGGAGGCTGCCATGTCGTGCTTTCGTACCACTTGCTTTAGAAAACCAGTTGGCTGCTATGCATGCAAAAATGGTACTTCGATAAACTTTCCGCCTTTGAAGTTGCAGCACGCCCCGTCGCAAGCTGGGCAGGGCGTGCATTCAATACTTACAGCAGCCGGAGGCGCGCTTTAGGACAGGATCGCTACGGACTCGCTGTTTTCCTTTTGCATTACTTCTACATGTACTATCGCGCTCCATACGGCATGCAACGCCGGGAAGCGTGGCCGGAGTGCTTACCGGAAGCATGGTGGGGCCAGCAAGCGGTGGTGTTGCAAATCGAAGGGAAAGGGTTTTGCTGTTGCTACAGTGAACCTTTTCCCCTCTGTCGTCTAGTATTGAGAGGAGCATAGCGTTATCGCATCGCCAACGCTAGTGCGGCGACAATTGTGTGACAATGCAATGCGCATGTCGCAACTGATCTCAGATTTCGGAGGTCAGACGACGCGGGGGATGCCGGTGGCTGGTGTAACAGCAGAATCCTTTCTACTTTGTTTTCAGGCATGCCGCTTGTTGGCACGACCGTCCGTCCGGAAAGCGCTGCGGCCACACGCTCGTGTGTGGCAAGTTATATTGAGCGGGATAGTACAGTGCAAAGGAAAGGAAGATTGCCACAAGTGGTAGACGGCGAGGCACGAGGAAATCGCGATACACTGACGGCGAGGCTAGCTGGGCCGTTTCCACTTTTTTTTCTTTGGATTTGGGGGAGAGGGGGTGGGGGAGGGTTGATCAGAGGTGGGGGTCATGATAGGTATCGTTTGAAGGGCATTTTTTTTCTGCTGCACTTGTTTAACTTCCTGTCAAGTCACTCGTGAGATAGCGTTTTATTGATGTTGAAATGCGCAGATGTACGCGGTGATAGAAATGCCATGAAATCTTTAGGCTGGCGTCGACCACTGCTTTTTGGTCTTCTCAGCAGCCCACGATGGCGAATCGCTCATTAAGAAAATAGACAGCGCTTTTTGCGACAAGTGGGCAGGATGTGAACTTGTGCGCACATTCAAGCGTGGTCGACGAGCAATTAATGCAAAGCAGAGTGATACAATGCGCGCTAGTGATCGGCTGTTGTCTACCTCCCCGTGCTACAGTAATATGAATGCCTGGAAGTCCCGTTGAATATTTGCTTGCGTGATAGAAGCGCGTCGGGCCACTATTTCTCCTTGCTACCGGTGGCTCGCTTGTCGCAACGTCTTTTCGTATTCTGCATTGGGTTTCAGCGGCGCCAAACAGTGGAAGGTATCTTGAAACAGTCTCTGAAATGAACGCTATGAAACTCATCGCGAAGATGGGCATCGTATTCTTGTTGATTAGGGTTTAACGTCCCGAAGCAACTCAGGCTATGAGGGACGCCGTAGTGAAGGGCTCCGGAAATTTTGACCACCTGGGGTTCTGGGAAGTCCTTAGGAACGGTACTCTCACCTGGCTTAATTCGAGCCGAGGATGATGGTGCATAGCATGGTGAACGTGCATAGCACGCGTGCTAAAGAGCGTGCGATCCATAGTTACCCTTTATGAAAATGGTCTGTAGACAGTCTATAGACTTCTTATGGACTCTATTGCCTTCCTGTAGATATTTCTTTTTGTCTATTCATAGTCTATAGACAACAATCTATTAAAGTGTATGGCCATAAATCTACAAATTGTCTATAGCATTGCCTATAGACTGTTCTCAAGACTTTATAGACAGAAGTCTATAGACAGTCTACAAAATTTTTGTAAGGGACACCAACATGAGAAGCCGAGCCGTGTTCAATGATCAGACAAAAACGCGAAAAAAACCCTTCTATGCTTCTGGACAAGGTGAGAGAAGTATCGCTGATGCAACATATGACCTAAGCACAAAGAGTTCACCCATGTTCACTTGATACTTGAAAACGTATCTGTGTGAAGTCCTTATCTGTCATGGCGGAGATCCGCACGAGCAATAGTAGCGAAGCGCATACGTGATTCCTTTTTTTTTCGACTGCAGGTCAATCGAACACACACCGTCATTAGTGAACAATCTGGTGCGGAATTATTCAAACATGCTCCAAATGAAACGTGTGCTTTTTGAGAAACATTCCACCTGCATCCACGGCATGACTTGAAAACACTTGAGCTGCTGTTTCGCTACGCCATGACGAACGCTTACTTATCGCAGGTGAGATGGCTAGCAAGAGAGACCCAAGTCATGACCCGCTGTCTTCCAGCCCAACGGCTACACTGCATGCATGCCGAATTTGTTTGGCATGCGCTGGCGGCTTCACGGCTCCCTTCACAGGTGGAGTGGTTGACTGCACACTACCCTGCACCGGCACAAAATACCGAGCTTGCCAGATCATTCACCACCTGTCTGCATGGAACCAAGCACTACTCCAGGGCCTCTATGAACTCCGCGAACGACCACGAACACGTCCCGAGTTAATGTTAGCGAGCATAGATCCGTGCGCCACAGTTTACGGTCTTGAAAAGTTGCTGAGAGTGGCCACGCTCCTTTACTTCATTATCAAGAAACATCACTGCCTGACAGCGGTTGACGTCGTCATTGGCAGACTCGGGGTGTACGACGCACTCCTCTGCGACGCCCTTCGCGACAACGAGCACATCCGTAGTGTTACCCTTGTGGATTTCACGCACAACCGCGATGCATTCAAGCCTTTTTTCCTGGTGGTCACGTCGCTGAAGAATTTGAGGCACTTTCAATACACAACCGATGCAGAGTGCCGCAGGGCACATCTGAGAGCGCTGGAGTCAACTCTGGAGAAAACGAATACGCTGGAGTCGTTGCATATCACCGGACTCTGGAGTTACGACATGGAACCAAAGGACCTTCTAACTGCGATTACTGAGTATGCCTCTTTGAGAGAGCTTACACTAAACTTCACGTTTCTGGAGACGTCTTCCGAAGACTTTGAGGTATTTTCAGAGTACCTCAAGACTAGCGGCACCTTGACGACTCTGAGCCTCGACGGTGATTGCGACTTTCGTTGCTCCTGCGGGAAGGCGGTGTTACGGGCGCTATGCGATAACAAAAGCATCCTCAAACTGAAACTGGTCGGAGTTTTCGTCGATAATGAGGCGCTCGACCTCATCGCCAGTTTGCTCGCAAATAACACCGTGCTTCGCAGCTTCTACGTTCATCCTGCTTACAAGTGCTTCATCGAAGGGGGTGGTCATTGTGATAGCTGGCTCCCCAGTCTGACAAGAAATGACACTATCGAAGAAATGACGGTGCCGTTTCAGATCTGGAGGCTACCGCAGTGGCTGCAGTTCTTCGAATTGTTATCGACGAAGCAGAACCTCAAAAGCATCAGCATAGCTTGGGTCGAAATGTCGGTGACGGACTTGAACGAATTCCGCGTGGCAATCTGCCAAAGTGGAGCTGAAGGGAGAGTTACCTTCACCCCTGCATTCGATCTTTCCCTCTACGGTAACAACTTCAGCCTCATTCAGTGCAAGAGCTTCGTCGACATCCAGGCTGATTGTGGAGACAATGCCCCACAACTTAAGAAACTGATAGCCGAGGTGTCTGCTGTCAGTCACGTGACGTCATTAACCCTGAGCATCTCCCTACATCCGACTGAGAGGGATCCGTTGTCTCCCATCGCCAGCCTAATCGGAGCAACAACCACGCTTAAGACGCTGCGTCTTTTTGTGACTGCAACCGCGAAGCCTGCGGACTACACAAACGTACGCTGGAAAGCCACCATCGAGTCGCTCTCAATAAACCAGAGCATCTCGAAGCTGCGCATAGACTCGGATATCGTGGAGGTGAAAGACATCGAATATCTGGCTGATGTTCTCAGATCCAGCGATAGCATCAGAAGGCTCGATGTGATTGTTGAAGAGCGGATGTCGGTCCTCTTCACGAAGCACTTGTCCACAGGCATTGCCAGCAACTACGCCCTGGTCAGCGTAAAGTTTCTCAATTACTCGGACCCAAACGCGTACGCCGTCCTGGACACGACGCGACGCAACTCCAGTCTGGTGGCACGGGCTTCTCAATTCCAGATGGGAGCTCATCTCGAAAGGTGCGTATGACTGCTTCAAAGAACTTACACCCGCCCAAATCTTTAACTGGCGTGAATTTTGCATCCCCAATTGCGCCTTGTAAAAAGCTTCCCTCGGCTAAACCGATTGCATATTCATGAATTTGGCGTGTGTGGTGGCACTTGGTGGTCTATTTTTATTCATATTACGCTTGAGTAGGGTAATTACCTCAATAAATCAAAATTATGAGTAATATTCATCGCCTGCATCTACGAAGTGCCAAAAGAAGAGGGATACGTACCAATGGTTCTGGAGGCGCAGTCGCGCTTACTACGCGTAAAGAACTTGTCTAGCATGACGAGAGAGAACGAAGCGAGATGTACCAGAACCATTTCAGACGATGTGGATTTCTTATAATTTTGGTCCAATCAGGCAAGTACTCCACGCAAGCATAATATAAAAAAGGGCCATCAAGTGCCACCACACACGTCAAATTACAGCACGAATACAGCAGTGATTCAGCCGAGAGAAGCATTTTACAAGGTGCAATTAGGGATGCGAAAATCACACCATTTATAAATTTGGCCGGTGGTACAAGGTTTATTCGCAGGGAAAGGCACTCGGAGTTAATTTCACGAAGGTGAAATGTCGCAAATGCAGTTTTTTTGGCACCTTCGAAGCGTCGCTTTATTCTTATGCAGAATGTTTCACGTAAGACTTTACACAATTTATAAAAATCGGCTTTTTGAATTAGAAGAGCACTTCTTTTTCGGCATAGCATTGCTAGTGGTAGAGCGCATCAGAACTAAGACGCCCTAAGTAGCAGGTTGGCTAATTGATATTGAATAGTTAATTTTTAAACTTTTACTGTCAGACTCCTTAATTATTGAGAGGTGTGCAGTCCACCGTAATATTCATATCAATTTTTAGAACTCCGAAAACGCGGTTACCCTCAGCGCTGTGGCCAAAAAAATTTTGGCTACATCGTGCCAAAATACATGCGCTTTTCGAGAAGCTTGCAGGCTAAGCAACCTCTCCAGTGCACATAACTCGTCAAAATATCCAAAATTTGTTGGGCCGCAGAGCCGAGGCTGACAACGTTTTTGAAATTCTGAGAACGAATAGGGGTATTATCTACGGTGGGTTACTCGCCTCTCAATGATTAACGAATCAAATGGAAGTAGTTAAAGATATCTATTCAATATTAGTTAACCAGCCTGCTACACGTCTTAGCTGTATTCTGATGTGCATCACCGCTGACATTGCTATGCCGAAAAAAAGCGCTCTTATAACGCAGAACACCTGTTTATAAAAACTGTGTAAAGTCTTAGGTGAAACACCTTGTATGCCGACAGGGCATTTCTTTTTCTGGCAGAGAAGGAAAGAACCACGTCCAGAGTGCGCTCAAATTTTCTACTGACAAGTGGAAATGTTACAGGAACTTTTTTTCCTGTGGCAATGAGGCGTGCTTTTTTCTATCTAGTTGGGTAAAAGAATGTGATTAGTGCGGCAAATGTGACAACGCTAGAAGGTTGAAATGCCGGCGGGTCTTTCAACAGAATTTCTTAAGGTGCACGAGTGAAAGGGACCTACGAAATAGAGGGCGCATCGTGTTCCCCTTTTTTTGTTTGTTTCGCTGGCGTGGACTGTGAACGATCTCCCAGTGTTACAAGAACTTTGAAATAGTGGTGCGCAGTGAAGTACGGACGTGTCCCTTTTCGTGCGTTGTATCTTGTTTTGTAACATTTTCTCTTGCTAAGTGCGCACGGTCTCTGCGTCGCTCATTCATGTCGACGGACGCAACGCGTAGATGAAGTTTAAAGCAACGGAAACGAATGTGTACGTACTACCCTTTGTGGCTCACAATAATCCGTGCTGACATAAGTCACGAATGAACGTACCCAGATTATAGATTAAGTGGTGATGAACATGCACGGGACACACGGCAAGTATTCCCTTTTTAGGGGACGAGCAAAATGTGTAATCAGTGATGCGTAATTATTTTTGTATATCGCCTAGTACGATACCTTCGATTTGTGTAAGCAGCTCTATTCTCAGCTGCCGCAGCGGTGGCTCAGTGATTTGAGCATCCGCCTCACACGCGGAAAGTGTCGGGCTCGATCTTCACCGAATGGGCACTGAACGTTCCATGGACGTCCTGAAGACATCCTGAATGTCCCCAGGACGTCCAGGGGAGGTTCAGTGATTGTATCACCCAGAGATGATACAATCGGTACAAGCATTGCCTTGGCCTGGTGCTCTGCTTCTTTAGAGTGAAGTGGTTGGTAACTGGGACGCTGACCCCACCTCGAGTAGACGAAAACACCTTGTGTCATGATGCTTTTCGGCCACGGATGCTGTGCGCCTTAAAATTTCACCTTCACCATTTGTACTTATGCGTAAGCAACTGCTGGCAGTGCTTGCGTTCGTCGCATGATTACCTTTGACGCGATAGCGTCAGAGGCCGCATTACCCCGGAAATCCGGCGTAGGCGTTGTCGTCGTGGCGTTGTCGGCATGTCGGTGTTGTGAGCGAAAAATCACGAGCCTGGCTCTGGCAGGTGGTGCCCTGAGAGCAACCCAGGAGATGGGTGGGCCACCTAAGTCACGTGACCTTGAGGTGTCATCAAAACTAGCCCACCTGATAGTGAGTCAACTGCTCACCCTGAAATGTACCAGTTAAAATATTGATTGGTCGCTCGGGAGGAGCAAGCTGTGCCTCATAAGGCCCCCCGCCGGGAGCACTTGCCATCGCACTACAGTGGCGCATCCCTTAACCGCTGCACCATGGCGCAACGAGGGGTACGAGTACTCCTAGGAATCTAAAGATGTAAAGTTAAGAATGAGTTCATGTCAATATGGGAATTAATCCATTACACTATCGCGGAATACCCTTAGGTATAGCTTAAGTGTCCGCTTCAATTTTTGTTTGCGCTATAATCTCATTGAAAAAGTACAAAGTAAGTGGCTGGGCGAGTTGGTTCCGATCTTCCATGACTGCAGAGCAACGCACGGGACACGAGGCAGGACACAGTCAGCTGTGTTGTGTCTCTGCCTGTGTCCTTCCTCGTGTCCCGTTCGTTGCGCTGTAGTCATGGGCTCATCGAAAAACGAATAGGAAACGAGTAATTGGCCCCTATGAAAAGCTAAATCGCGTCACTTTAGAGACGGGATTTGATAGCCACCACCTGAATTTTTTACAACGCGTAGGTAACAAGTGAAGGCGGGCTAGTTGGTGGTTGACAATGCAGTGCATATTGCAACCGCACAAAACGACGCAGGACGGAGAGGAAAGCACAGGACAAGACGTCCTGTGCTTACCTCTCTTCGTCCTGCGTCGTTTTGCGCGGTTGCAATATGCACTGCATTTTCGACGCGTAGGTGTTTGCTAAATAAAGTTTCCTCCTTTATTCTCCTCCCTTTAATCTATTCCCTTTCGTTGTTTCCTGCAGCTATAAATTATGGGGCACTCTGCATCGCGGCGCGCTTGCTTTCTCCTGTTTCTCTTCTTTTTCCTTCTCTTCCGCCTCCGTTTCTCTTCGATCAGGTTCTCGGTGCGCCCACTGCAAGGGGGAATGCCAATTTGAAGCAGATGCAGTGCGAGCGTAGCAAAAGTTTTGTATTTTAAATCTTTGTTTTTATCCGCCGCAAGAAAAAAGGCACAGTCTTATTTCGTCCGCATCGACTCTGGCAGGAAAAAACGTGATACGAAATCGTCACATGGTGTTACGTGACAAGCCTTCAGGAAAGGTCATTTAGAGAATCTCATTTCCTCGCAAGCGCACACCACAACTCAGTCTCTTGTCTCGTCACAAACCATCTGCTGTGTCCGCAGGATAACTGCCGGTGCCATGGAACGCGTCTTCAGACATCGTGCCCTGCTGGAAGAGTTCGCCGAAGTTGAATGCATCTCCACGGAGAAGGCCGCAGCTGGGCTAAGAGCTGCACTCTGCGCATTCGACGACATGCACTCCTTCATGGTTATGGCGGGCGTCGTTCGCGAGAGTGTCGTGTGTCACGCCCGGCAAGACACGCGTGCGCAGCTCGACGACCTGAACGAGCCTTGCTGGTGGGCGCTCCGGCGCTACCTGTTTTTGGACCACGTGGTCACGAGTGAGTGAGTGAGTGGAATACTTTATTGACCGACAGAAGACGACCTCATCCTACCCTCCGGCTCTCCCTCTCAGTCGAGAGATGAGGGCGAGGAGGGATTGCGGAGAGCAGGGTCGCCGTGTCAGATGGTGGTGGTGGTGGTGATGGTGGCAAAACATTATTGCCCACAGTAGGACTCGGTAAGGACACTCAGCTAGGCGCCAGGTGCACAGGGCAGCTCCCACGTCGGCACAGAGAGCCCGAAGATCGCCGCTGCGCGGGCCTCCTGGACAGCCCGAAGCTGGTAGTGTAGTGAAGCACTTTTTAGCACTTTGTCCCAATGTTCCTTGTTCTTGGAGTAGGCGTCACTCGATGCACAACCGCACAGCATACGGTTCAAGTCTACACGTTCACTGCACTGTTCACACACATGTTGTCCGTTGTAGTCTGGGTCGATGTGCTTCATGTGCCAGGGGTTGGGGTATGACTTCGTTTGGAGGAAGCGTAACGTGACCGACTGGCTGCGTGTTAATTTCTTGTCGGGGAGGGTGCTGGCCTGGATTTTTTTAATCCCGGCGGCCTCTTCAGCCAGTCGGACGGCGGGGAGCTGGTGGTCAGGGTCAGAACTACGCAGCAAGGACTCCCGGCCTATTTTATTCACCCTGCCTGGGGATTGTGTGTACTCTCAAATAATATGGTCAAGGGTCCCTCTCGCTCCAAAGTTCTTCCGCCTGCGTGTTTACTGCAATAACTGTGTTTTTATATGATTTTATTAATGCGAGAGCATTATGACTCTCTTGCATTAGCGAAAAGTGTCCGCAATTTTGTCCGCTGCGCGTTCTCTAGAGATAAATGTGTGAAAGTTCGATTGTGACAGATAGTGTTGTCATGGGCAAGATGTGGTTGATGAGCTTTAATTAGTGAATAAAAAGCTAGAAACGCTAAAAAAATAAGACGTCAAAATAGCTATAGACTTCAATATAGTACATGGACATCAGAGCAACCACAGACGTCGATATCGTATGTGGGCATTTTGCTTTTGCATTGCTGACTTGCGGGTCGCCGTAGTGATCCCGAAGTTTTTAGTTTTACTCGCGTGTTTTTTTGCTGTCAGTATTTTATTGGGGTACCTATGCAATTCTTATGTGTAATGCGAGAACGTTACCTGTCGCCGAGTTATCGAGGACTTGAGAGTCGAACGTCTTCGCTGCAGCAGCTCGTTTCGCTCGTTTCATTGCATTGCGGGGTTCCCGTACTTCATCGGCATTGAGCTGCCGCCTCCGGCCACACTCTGCAGTCTCGCGTAATGATGTACACGCGACGCGAGGGATTCAACTTCGAACATGAAGACTGCATACCTGCTCAACCTCACTCTCCGAAAGTTGAAGGACAACTGACGTTGACGGCGAGGTCTCTCGCCTTGTGTAATCTCTGACCGCGTTTACGTTTATACGACACTGGCGCATGCTATTTCCAGCGTATCTCGAGAAGGTGACACTACATGTACTCCATCAAATAAAGCAGGACAGCAGCCTCTCGCCCAGTGTATGCGGCGGAGGTGACCAGCGGCTCCCATCTTGAGAATGGCCTGCATTGTTATCTGACTGAGCGGGTATCGTACAGCCACCCCAGTGAGGAGGGGCGGCCCTAAACACGGTTGCATTCACTGCGGAAATCGACTTGACCTTCGTGGATGGGCAGAATTGCATTCCATTGTGTAAAGAGTAGTGTTTATCTACGTCAGTGGTGCGTCGTAGTTCCTAGCGTACATTGCGTAGCCGACACGTCACAGTTCACTTGTACCAGATTGTCATCGAGGAGAAGGAATAAACTTTATTAAACCTCTTTTGTCGTCGTTCGCCCACTTCCGCCTCCGGTGGCTTCCATGAAGGGACGACCACGAGGATCCAGTCTGCGATGTTGGCTTGTTTGGTTTATTGGTTTATTGGCGTTTAACGTCACGAAGCAACTCAGGCTATGAGGGACGCCGTAGTGAAGGACTCCGGAAATTTTGACCACCTGGGGTTCTTTAACGGGCACTGACATCGCACGTTACACGGGCCTCTAGAATTCTGCTGCCATCGAAATTCAACCACCGCGGCCGAGATCGAACCCGTGTCATTCAGGTCAGCAGCCGAGCGCCGTAACCACTGCGCGATATTGGCTTGTATACTTGTTTGTCTCCACTGCGTATACGATCTTTTCCCAGCTATCAGCTGAGGGATATGGCAGGAGCTTTCTGGGGGGTGGATTTCGCTCGCATCTCCAGAGAATATGGTCATCGTCTGCGGTAAGGTTTTTGTCACAAAAATGGCAAATAGGATTAACTTCACCTTTTGTAGTTAAGGCCTGAACATGGTCTGTTCTGTTGTCCGATTGAGGCGGTAATGTATAGCCACGTCAGGGAGAGGGAGGGGCGCCCTTAAATCTGTTTTGGTTCATCCAAGAAGTCGGCTTGTCCATCTGAGAGGGAGAGTCGCATTCCGCAGTGCAAGGAGGAGCGTTTCCCTCTTTCGATTGGTGGTAGCTGTGCCACTTCCAGGAGTGGTGACGTTATTCACGTGCCGCACTTCTGTTTCTGACAACGGCGGGGTTTTTCTAAATAAGCCAAGTAATGCGAGCTGCTCTCGCACTGAAAACAAATGGACAACCTGTAATTGTTCTTGCTCGCAGCGTAGTTTAAGCAACAACCTGGCATTCATCAATGAAGCAGACATATTTTCCGAATGCGTACTTATTTATACAAGTACCTGCAGCGCCCAGGGGCATTATAGCAGGGGGGACAACAACAGTAAACATATACCTAAAATGATCATGTCACAAATATTGAAAATAAACAAAAAGGCACATTTGTCTAAAATAAAACAGTAACGCACCATTGTAATGGCTGTCCGAGAAAACAAGTTCTGAAAGGGTGGAAAGCTTCTACGACAGATTGGCCGCGGTAAGTGAAGAAGTAAGCGTATATGCGGTTTTAGTTCTACCAATTAAATATATTGTCCTATTGGTTTCTGTGTCTTTTGCTTCCTTCTGATAAGTGGTTAAATTCGTGGTCTCGTTGAGTTCTCTTTTGCCGACGCTCTAAAATTATTGCAAAACGGCTGTTAAGCATAGCCTGCGGAGAGGTGTTTCAATCCGTGTTTGGGAATAAGTGTGACACTGTGATGTGTCCACTTTCTGAATGGCTGGTGCCACTAGCGAACTAGCCAGAGCGCCATTAATCATGTGGCTGAGCTTGAATGGACTCGGGACATTGAAGGATTTATCTGTTGCGCGCGAACTCCCAGCTGAATCGAGATGTAGACAGGTGGGTTCGAAATGTCTTCGTAACAAACACGTACCGCAAATGTGAAATTGTTTTTGCTGCGATAGCCCCCCGGTAGCTGTCCTGTGAATAAGACATTACCGGCCTGTAAAGTTCCCGTGACCATCGAATACAATGGCATTTTTTTCTGTACAGAATTAAGGCTGGGAGATGTAGAATCTTCTTGCACCAATGCTGACCATTCATGGCGTCACAAATCTGCCACCATTGTTTGTGTAGAAGCTCTAGAGTACAGATTTAAATACGCTTCTACAATTGCGTTAATCTCTTTTAAAAGTTCTGTTGCGTTTATTCCTTTTTCAGCTGTTTGCAAGTTGAAGGAAGGAAAAACTTTATTTTCACTAATGCTTTTTCCTGCGGTTTGAGGGCATCTTCAGAGACGTCTTGGTTCTACCCCCCGGAGCCTTCTCTGTCGAAGTCGTCCGCCTCTAATCAATGGTCGGTTGCCCTCAGTTCAGGGCTCTGCTGGCCACTGCCGCCCGTTGAGCTCGCTGTACCAGACTTTGTTGGTCTTCACAATGGTCGCTGGACAGCAGAGTATCCCACTGCTCCGCACTCGGGTTTTGTATTTTGGGGACCACGTCTTTGTTTTGGCAGGCCCATGTGATGTGATATAGAGTAGGTTTTTCGTCGCACCAGGGACATCTGTCCGCGTATATCTTAGGGTGCATTTTAGCCGAAATATGTTTCGCACATGTGCATTAGCCTATAATCAGTGAGTTGTCCCTCTTTTCTGCGGCCATTTCAGGTGTGGTAGCTTTAATATCCATTTTTAAGTGACTCCATCCAGTCCCCGAAGTCTTCAATTACTGTCTTGGACAGGTCAATGTCATATTCAAGGTCAAGCCAGTGATGTGTTGTTTCGTAGGTCTCTGAAGTTCGGCAATTTTTACTTTGTTCAAGACTGATTTATGCTCTCTTGTCTCGAGTAGTAGAATACAATGGTCGCTACCTAGCGTGTGTCCTGTATTAGCGTACTTCCATTTCGCATGTTGCTGACCAGGGTGAGGTCAAAGTGTGTACATACGCTAATGCCTTGTCTCGTGTTGGAATGATGTTTTGGACTGTCTGTTATGCTCTGTTGTTGCCTTTGGTGCTAGCTCTAGTATATCCCTATTCTGGGTGCCCTTATCTTTGAGTGGGCTGTATACATGCAGAAACAAATTTGTACCTCGTTTTTTGGTGACAGTCTCAAGGAGGGCGGAGCAGTCCACTGGTTAATCTCCCCGCCATTCCCCTTCCTTTCCTTTCCTTCCCATCTCAAAGCGTGTTAGGCATGGAACAATTGAACACCATTTTTATACCTAATATGGTGTTAATATGCTTACAGTGTATTTGGTGCACCGCGTTTGCTCAGCCCATGATGTGTGCCTGTTATTGGCGCCAGTTTCCCTCCGCACCCGCCCCTCGAACGGGGATCGCCGCTGGCGGACAGTTCTTGCACTCAATTTGCTGCAAGCGTAAGAGGCTTCACTCGATGGCATTGCAGAGACACACACTGATATTTCCGCCTAACTGCACTCCTACTGCTTACGCTGCAAACTTCGGAATAAAAAAAGAGGCCGCCATCGTCTGGAAGACGTTGAAGTAACGAGCGTTAGCCGTTTGGTTTGCTAGAATTGATATGAATGAGATTAAATGGAGGTATACAAATGAGAATACGAATTTGTACTTTTATTTTCCCATATGATAAACACACTCACAAACATTTAACTTGTACATATTGCAAGGAACTATCACACAAATCAATGCTTTAACATCTTCACTGGCACCTCCATCAAATTCTTCACTTCATTGGTTAGACGGACTCTGCCTTCTTCCGTAACACTTTCGTCGCCATCCATGGATTCACATTATTCTTCTCGGCTGTCCTTAATTAGCACAAACACCGTCCTGTGATCAATGAAGTAGTTATACAGAACTTATTCGGTCCCCCCTTCCGGCGTGTGTTGTGTGTCCAATGGAGTTCCCCACTGGGTGGTCTGTTCGTTAACATCTGATTCTAGTTTCAGCCAGAATGAGTCATCCAATCTTGCGTGAAAGCTGCTTTCTTTGCTATTGAAATCCTCCTTGAGTAAAGGAGGAAAACTTCAATTCGTGGAAACACAGTTGGATACGACGGCGATGGTATCTCAATCTTCTGGTTGAAAACGATCGAAAGCCCTCTACGTGTTTGGTGAACCTACCAGGGTTGAGTTCTTCGGCCGCCGAAGTTTTCGTGTTTACATACACTGAAACACTGGAGTTCCTGGAGGAGCCTTCCATCGATCGCCTTGCACTGGACACACTGCGAAAGTCTTTTTGAGGTTGTCTACGCCGTCTTGCTGAACGCCAGTTTCCGTAAGCACGAGAACGTTCGCCTTGGCCACGAGGCGGTAACTGGAGAGGTCTCTGAAATGAGCCCCCTACAATGCCACAGTCATAAACTTGGATGAGTCTTCAAGCAAACTCAAACATGTAGAGTAGGCCGTGTTGAGAGAGTATTTCTGCAACCGTTCCAATTCGGTCTCGAAACTCTTATCCGGATTTCTGTATACATTACAAACGATGATCACCCTCAGAGTTTGTCAAATACAATCCGTCCAAGGAAGTGACCCTACTCAATACTACGAAGACAAGCTTTTGAAGATGCTTCCTGGAATACTCGTGGACGGCGATTGCACTGGCAGGCACGACAGGAAACTGGGTGCCTTTAACAGACACGTGCCTGAGCCCCGCGGATTGAAGAGAGAAGGACATGCTTTGTGGCTCCAACGGCACCCACTTGAATAGTCTGGCAACACTGTTGGGCTTGGCTCGCGCCTTCGCAGATTCTACAATGCTATTGTTGATGGCGCTACAAGTCTCAGTGCGAGATGTGCTGTTTTCTAGTTTCTGCCAAACATGGCGCTGTGATCTCAGAATAGCAGACCCCACGAAATCTCGCAACGAGCAACTGTCTTAAAATTGGAGGTGGCATTGAAGCTCCACCTTAAGGGTATACGAACGAGGATATGTTTACGTCAGCGTTGAAGCTTCACAGTCTGTGGCCATGTACAAACGAATCACGGGAGGAGTTAGGAACATGTGAAACATGCGGTCGTTGGAAATACTCTTGGCAATTGCGGATCGTGTTCAACATTCTGAAGCGGCACGTGGGCTACGAGGGACGCCGTAGAAGGGCTCCCGATTAACACATACCAGCCGTGTCTTTTAACGTGTGCTGACATTGCACAGCACACGGGGCGATTTTTGCATTTCGCCTCTACTGAAAAATGGCTGCCGCGGCTGGGATTTGAGTCCGCAATTTAGAATCTGCTGCCGCCCACCAACGTCGGGCAGAGGGAATATGTGCTATCGTGATAAATATACTACGGAATGCGTATTCTCGAAAAAAAAAATTTCAAGCTCAACTTCGCATTACAGTCGAGTGTTCTTGTTACCAGTGGATAACGCATGCATGTCTCCACATAAATTGACATATTTCAGGCCACTGGGTGGTCTTGTTACCAGTAGATAACGCATGCATGTCTCCACATACATTGACAAATTTCAGGCCACTGGATTACGCAACTGCGCCTAAAAATTTTTTCCCGCACACTTATGTCCCGTAAACTTCTGATCGCGATAGTACATGACGTTGTGTCCATGAATTAATGTGCACCGTCCATTTTTATGTATATCTTATTAGGGTCGTTTGCTCCAAGCCCACTGTATGCAGACTACCTTCCGCTAGGCTTCTCCGGAGCGCCAGCCTAAAAGGGCCGATGAAACGAAACAGTTTTCGCACTCAGTCACAATGTCTGCCGAACGATCGGTTAAAGGGGCCATGAAATGGTTGCTAGACATGTAGCAGTTCCATATTCCAGAAAATATGAGGATTGCACTGTAACTATTGCAAAATCCGTAATTTTTATTAACTCACATACGTCGTTCAAGTTCTATTATTTGTTTGTGGAGCAATTGTTTCTCAATACAAAGTACTACTCAGTGTAGACAGTTGGTGCATTTGACCAGCATCATTTTGTCTACTCGGTGGCAATCCGTGTCACGCACAGATGATGTCTCACTGCGTGGTTTGTCTTCAATGCTGATAATCTGTGTTGAAACTTCTTAATCCATCTAAACACGTTGTTCTTGTCGACGGTGTTATCTCCGTAAACATTGAGTGACCCTTCAGTGGATGTCGGACAGCCTGCACCCTTCGTAACTCCATGAGGAACCGTTGCTTGTCCTTGCAATCCATTAGCTGCATGCAATGAAAATGATCTATTAGTTACCTTCAAGAAATCAGTGGTTATTATAGAAAGAGTTATTCTATCAACATGTAGAAGTTGTACTAACTTTTGCATTTATTTAGGCACAACCTTCGTAATACAACCCTATACACGCTGTATAAAAACATTGCGACGATGAAGCTTGTGGGCTGACGTCAAAGATTCAGTGCGAAGGTGGTGCCGGTGGTGAGTTTGGTGACAAAGTGTCTCCCGTTTCTGCTGGCTTACGATGTCGGTGATAAACAATTAGAGTACTGCCATTAGCTCGTTCTGATAAAAACTAATAACCGGTTTACACAAAAAAGGCAACGCTTAACACAAGTGCAATGACATGGGAACAAAATGACCCTATTGGTGTGATGCCAGACCTGTATGAGAATCGAGCCATAGTGGTCGCCATTTTGGCGTCGATGAAACACAGTTAAAGGCTACAGCGCATGTCTAATTGGCTTATCTCCCACTCCTCCGGCCTGCATCGCTGAAGCAGCACATTGGACGCCATTGGACGTTATGTGAATACCTCCTATACGTTGCTCCCATGCGGTTGCTGTTCGCTAGTTTTAACTGCAGGCACTTGTTTTGCGTTACATTTTAACATGAGGATCCATAGCACACAAAATTGAAGGGACACAACACAAGCGCATTTTAACGTCACCTTCAGTTGCATGGCACTGGAAGTACAATGAGCATACCAATGCTCTTAAACCAAAACGCATTAGTTTTACATCAAATACACTGGGTGACTGGGTTCTGGGGCAAACCGAGCGAGGCGGTGACTGGAAATATAAAAGTTTCAAAGCATACTCCGTTTACCGTAGCATTTACTATTTCCGTATTTTTAGTATTCTCTTATATTTTTGCCAGTATTTTACATGAGCTAGCTTTTAAGAATGAAGAAATTGGAGAAACTGGAACACTGCGCTGTAATAAAATATTAGCGTATAGAGCACATGTCGACCCATCTTAAATTCAGGACTGTCATGACATTGCATGTCAATTCCCCTGCACACATGGCGAAACAATGGGTGCAAGATTTAAAGTATGGCAGGGAGCGCTTAAAAGGTGAGCCCCGAAGCCAGGGAGACCATTGAGTGGCACCACCAACGAAGGTGTTCGACTCCCCCTGGATATGACAAAGCACACTCGACAATTGTCTACGCTCCATATATTAGAACGGCTGGGAATTACACAGGAGAGAGCATACTATACTATATCCAGTTATATTAGCTTCTGAAGAATTTCTGCTCGATGGGTTCCACGTCTCGTCACTCCTGAGCTTCAATATGCTTGCTCGATTACTTATCATGGACGAATATGAGTTCATCTCTATACCATCAGTTAGACGGTATCAAGTTTCATGAAGTGGCAAGGATATGTTGCTCACTGAGTGTCATGTGAAAGGTTAAAACATTGCTGGATTTTATTACTGCGAACTTCTGAAGCGTCTAAAATAAAGAATGCGAGAAAAGAAACCAGGAACGCTGACCAGGGGAGTCTTGTACCATCAGGGCAGTGTTCCAGCACACACTTTAGCAAGTGCCTGGTAGTTCCAGCTTGTTCATCACTCGTACGATCTGCTAGATGCTGCCCCCTCCTAATCTTTTTCCAAACGTGAAATATTTTTTGCTGGGCAAAGTTTTGCCAGTAACAATAAGGATGGCAGCTGGAGAATTTCGGTGAAAAGGTTTTTCAGCACTGCTGGAGGACGTGCGTCGTCTTAGAGGACGAAAATGTAGAAACATACTTCGGAAAACCTGGAAGTGGTTTTATCGTCTGGAGACTTTAATCAGCCGCCACATATTTTATCACTACTAAATTCATTAACTGATTACTTCATAAAAGTGTCACGCCACAAATACATGCATCCATGGCATGAGGCTGCTAATGAGTGTTGTACTCATCCTAAACAGACTGTATCTGCAGCATAATCAACAATAAAAATAACCAAGGAGACCCGGTACCGTATACGCCACAGGGAGGATGGTGAAACGAAGCTTGGCAGGAAACCATGCGTGGTCGATATGTTTAGCCTCATACAGAGTTAACACTTCCCTGAGACCAGATAGAATAGTTTACATTCACATCATTGCCTGAATATATGTTATTTCCTAGCAGCACTTTACTACCCACAAAGATAGATGTACATTGGAAAGGTAGGCCTTGATGTCTAAAACGTTTCAACAGTACACTGCTTCAACGGAGTTGTCCGCTGCCGCGCTCATTTTGGGAAAGAAAAGTTTAGTTTTTGCGACTGCGCGCTTGTGGAGGAAGCACAATGAAGAACGACAAGCTCCCTAAAAAGAAATTCAATGTTGAATCCTTTCACTTTAATGTTTTTCTGAAAATGTTGCCGTCCAGATATCATTTGGTGCCGAACATCACACATAACGTGCTCTCTATCACAGACGGTGTCTGTAGGTGCTTGTTTGTATTTCAGGCCTGTGAGCATGTGGCCAGTTAGTTTACGTTAAGTTAGAAAACAGTAACAAGGGTGATAAGCCTTTCGAATCACTCCTCATCACTTCTGCGCTCATCACTTCATAGCCTTAGTCGCTTTGGGACGTTAAACCCCATAAACCATAACCCAAACTTCTGCGCTTAGTGCAAATACTGGGGAAGTACAGGTGTGTTGCAGGTGCAGTCAGTCACTTAGCTCCAGAAGTTTGCCCTTCAGCTTACGCCCCGTGTAGATAGAGAACAGCGGCTCTGAGTTTCCGAATAATAACGCGAAAAGCGAGTATAGAAAAACTTTGAGACACTTACAGCTCCTTCATAAAATGTTTCATTATCACACCTTGTTACTACCAGAGCGCTACGAGAACAGAAGGTGCTTTGTGGGGCCATGTGTTCTTCCTTACATATAAATATAATCAGAACGAAACTGAACCACGTGAACGAAAAAGGGTCTTACTTAAATATTTGGTGGAACAAGCACGCTGCGAATTCTGGAAATGTTGGCATGTCGGGGACCATCATGTACCCACAACGCATCGATGGAAGTAAAAAGTAAAAAAAAGAAAGGAAAACAGCATATTTGAGTTGGTTACAAGTTTTCTAGGAGGGAACTCACGTTACTGATTTTGTGGAATACAGCATCAAATGCAGGGTCTCAAGTGGCTGCTTTGAAAACAGGTGATATGCTTTTTTTTTGTAGCTGATGGGATCACTTCTCGCTTCACATTTTGTACGCTTTCTCGCCCCTGATATGTCTGATGACAGCCTAAATCAATTGTATCGAGCCAACCCTTAAAAAAGCACATAAAAACCTCACCAGGGTAGTCTTACCAGAAAACTGACGTATTACAAACAGCTGCTCACAGGCACGAGAGGTTTTGTATCCCATCAAATTCAACTGAAGCCACGTGGTGTCCGGATATAGGGCAAACTGACTTGTCAAAAGGGAACAAATGTGCTGTGTTCAGCTCCATAGCATGTGAGCAGCTAAAGCTGTCATGCGTCAAGACGTAAATACGCCTGTCAGAATAGAGGAACATGTTATAGTTTCGAAAAACATGGGCTTCTTTTAGGAATTAGCCTTTTTTTCCTGGTCGACAATTTTTTTGCGAGAAGAAAGGAAAGGCGTCTTCCTAATGGAGGTGTGTTTTTTGGAAATGGTGCCCCAAAGAGGATAACGAAGTTGTGCCCTGCGCAAGGAGGAAGACTGAAATCGCATTCGCAATCAATTCAGAACATTTGAATGATGCCCGAAATAGCTTTAGTTTGATTGTGTCAAGAACTGCACGTTCAGTGGTGTGACACTCACACTGTTTTAACGCATAGATGTGCAGTGTGCGAAGAGCCCTGTGCCAAAATAAGTGCCCAGAAAACCCAAGAACTGTGCCTGTTACCTTAATAATGATGTTTTATTTATGAGCACTCTAAATGCAATGCATTATATTAGAGCAACAACCGCCGTGAAAAAAGCGTTTGTTATCCTTTATTTTTGCTCCCGAGTCAAAACACGTTCAATCACTTGTTCAATATTCCCGGTTTTTGTTTGAGGTTGAAAGTCAAGACTTCTGATTGAGCAAGTGCTTTTCAGTCGACGGTTGCGAAGACTAAAATGCACATAAGCACCAAATGATCAAGAATAATGACTTCCCAGTGGCATTTACGGTAAACAGTGCGAGCAACAAGTTTGAAACAGCAATATTGGCCCAATATTGGAAACATATTGGCAGGAAAAGGTCGGTCCTACGAAGAACCAGAGCAAAACCATCCATTTGCAATACTGGGCCCATTTCCTGTGCTGCGTGGGAGCACCATCACATTTTCTATAAGGCAACAGCAGTGAACTCACCCACGAACTTCAGACCAATGCGCTGAAGCACAGCTTCATCGAAATAGGCATCCTACCAAAGAAAGAAAAGGTTCTAGGTTATGCTACAGACTAGCGCCGGAAATATTCTTACAGGACGCGAGAAAAATTTTCAGTTGAAGTCCTCAAAAATAAGCCTACAAATGTTAGGAACAACAGACGAACCGCTCGGCGCCCTTTGCCATTATTTGCAGTGTATTACCGCTTTTGTAAATAATTAATGCGTGTTCTGTTTACTCCGCTGTACAAAAATGTTCTGTCTGAGATTCACATCCCCAAGCTGGTTCGCATTTGCCAAGCATCAAAGTGCCCACAGTAACAACATAGTCTCATCGAGCGGCTTAGCCAGTTGGGTAGTTGCCATCTCTACTCGACTCGATGTGATGTAGGCCGAGTCCGATGCACTTATGAATTTGTTTATTTCCAGCTAGCTAGCATTTGTTGCATTATGGGCGTTTTGCAATTCGTTAACAGTTCTCTCTTCCTTCACACCAGCATGGCGCTGTTGCATAATTCTAAAATGTTTTTACATTTTTTTTTCTGGGCACTAGCAGTCGCCGACTCAGTAGAAATAGAAATGAACTCACCGATGAATTTCAGGCCAAGGTCCTGTTTTTAGGTCCTGTTCAGAAATCGCCCTCTGCTCAGGCACCACATCCGAACAAATGCCAGTCCTGTAAAAATGGCAAAATATAGGGGCTGCAACCTTATAAGTCATTGCTATAATTTCCACTACTACCACTTATATGAGTCAGTTGTAGGCGAGTCTTCTATGAGTCAATTGTAGACGAGTAGGGCGGGCGGGTGGGTGTGGGTAGATAGCCAGTATATTAATAGTGAATATTTTTTCCCAAAGGGTAAGATTACTACCAGAACAGCACAGAGTGGAAATAACTCTTATCACTGATCTACTTCTCGAGCATACCTCGCCCAATTTTGACACTAGTCTCAGTCGACGTCAACTGTTCGGAAAATGACGCCCCAGAAGTGGCGCCTGCAAATTCAAAGGCCCCCTCGATACATAAAACTACAGTGCCATTACTTGACAGTGCAGTTGCCCTGAAGAAGTTTGACTCTTAATATTTCACCTTTCTCGGGTGTCTCTAATCGGCTCGTTTCATCCAGGACCGACATTCACACGGTTAGTCATGCTTCTTAGTTCACACCAGAAACTCTGAAAACTTCAACTAGACGGTAAAAAAAGGCCGATCCCAAGCAGATTGCATAAACGACTTCACACTGCATTTGGAATTTAGTGTTAAGCAGGGATTGCACGATAATTACAAAGACTGCAGTTTTTTTTAATCTCCTCCAAGCATGTTTGCCTGCCATTTACGGCGTTTGCAATCAGAAATCGGCAAGGTGGTCGGCGTCTAAACAGGCAAAGGGAATCAGCGTCGCTATCTCAGTACAGAGGAACCTTAGTCGCTCTCCGTGTCGCAAACAGGGCATGATTCGAAAACTAAAAAAAAGCATTCGCCGCTTTGTTTTTATATCCTGAAGCACGCTACTCTGAAAATGGGAACGTAACTATGTCCCCTTAACCAGCATTCACTCACCAGGGTTCTTGTTCAGCAGAGAGTCACAACGGCGGGGAGTTGACACGTCACAATTCCAGAGACTTTGCTGGGAATCTGCTGCAGGCGCCTGCCTGGAAGGGCAACGCCATTTTTGGTACGGAAATATGTCCAGAGCTTTAACGAGACGAAGTGGAGCAAATGCGATCGAGTGCTGAGCGACTACCTTGCGGTCATGATAGGAACTAAAGGGGAAAGGTTCCGAGTGCAAAGCTACAGAACACAACCACAAGAAATATGCACGTCAGTGATCACGGACAGATCACCTGTGCTTATCTGCATGTTTTGACAACTGAACTTACGAAGTGTGTGCATGCTGATCTTATTTGGTCGTTTGAATTACGTTCTTTGTACGTTCTACATCCGGGCCATGACTTCGACATAATTCATTTTTTCACACATCGATAATAAACCTCAGAAAATGTGACTATGACGATTGGTTTTATTTGGTTTGGTTTATGGGGTTTAAAATCTCACAGCGACTAAGGCTATGAGATACGCCGTATTGGAGGGCTCCGGAAATTTCGACCACCTGGGATTCTTTAACGTGCACTGACATAGCATGACTATGACGAATTCCTGAGCAGAGTTCTACGGCGCCAAAGCTGAGGTCCACATATTTGCAACCGGAGATGCACAGTCGTCGTTTCGGTACACTGCCACCTGTATGCGAAGAAAAACTTTCGGAACTCCTCGCCAGTTTTCATATCTGACGTGTGTGGAGGCAACAGAAGATGTACTGCAATATCACAGGATTGAATTAAAACAGCAACGTGATCCGCAGTTCTGATGGGTGCCAATAAGGGGGCACGGTGGGTAACTACTCGTCCAGAGAGAATGTATTTTTGAGTTGTTTAATCGCGCTTGCATGCTAAACCTCTGCGCATGGAGCATGCACAGGAAGTCGTGCTCTCTCGCCAGTAGGCTGCTTTGATAAAGCGGCCCGACCATCGGGCACGTAGACGCCTACGCTATGATATTCCCTTCCAGGTCATAAAGCTGCCTGTCTGACTGTAAGAAAGGAAAAACGGCTGACTTACTTATGAAGTTGATTCAGGCTCTGGAAGCCCCCAGTATCCAGGTACCACGTCCGAAGGAACGCCAGCTCTGCGATGACACCAGGAGAAAGTGCTAGAGCATAAACTGGTGATTACATGCTATTAGTGATGACCTCCAAGGGTTAATGAAACGAGCGTTTCAGTCAAAGGCTGAACACATACTCCAGGGGTACAACAGCAGTAGTCACTTTGAGGAAACAGTGTCCAAAATTGCGCGCGCATTGTAATTCCGTAGACGCAAAGGCGCAAGTCTATGTGCGCTAAAACTGGGGAACAGAGCACAAAGTTCTGTTTCAAGCTTCTGCTCCGGTTGAAGGCAGCGCTAACCATCAGAGTTTTTTTCAAATCTAAATTATTGCCTAGGTACCAGGTGACCATAGAATCTAACATGGCTATGGAATCTAACATGGAATAAAACATGGCTGTAAGAGCAATTTCTGTTCAGTGTCATTACACGCACTGAACGGACACCCCCTGCTCGCAACAGCTAGTCTGGATGGCTGATTAAAAAAATGAATAGCCGGAAGAAATAGCCGGAAAAAAAAGAGTGCGCTGAGAGTACAGCCAGGTCAGCGGCATTCCCGTCAGAGGTTATTTCCGGGGGAACGCATAATACACTTGTATCATTAAAATATATAGTAATGTTTGTCCTGTACTGTACTTGCTTAAAAAAAGGCTTGGTCAAAACATATCCGTTCCAAAGGCGCTTGGTGACATCAACTGGCACAACTAGGAGCATGCGATATTTTAAAAAGTGATGTAGCTGAACTTTACCTCTGCAGTCGATCTTCTTATATAGCTATGGATGAAGCATGACTGCAAGAACTGAAGGGTACGTGGCTGTAGCCGCGTAATCGAACTAAATAAATAGCCGTTCCTAATAGTGTCTGTTTAGATTCAGACAATATGCGATTCGAGAAGCGCCAAACATTTCTGAATAGAAGGTGGCTTAATTAAACCGGCTTAAAATTGGCAGACGATTACGGTAGTCACTCATGCAAAATATAAACGCAGCTTTTCAAACGCCACCTGCCACCGCTGGTAGGTATCGTGTTATGCTGCTAGATACCCATCCACCTCCGGTTGTTCATTCCTCCGCTCTTGCCGTGACAGGTGGCGTTTCGAACTGCTACTGCCTGCTAAGACGCCACGTCACACACCGCAGCACGCCACCTGTGAGGTGGCGTGTTGCGGGGTAAATGCTTTGGGAATGAGCAATAAAGTTTTCTTCCTTCTGATAATTTTCATCACTTTGGTCTTTTAAGCTAGGTGTACACTGAACGGTGCCGATGTGTTTAAAACGGAGGCTGCGTCCTCTCAGTTAGGTGGCGCCTTTGTACGGTCAGTCAGGGTGGCCTATAGGATTGTCCCATTGTGTTACTGAGAATTTTCATGACCACGAAAGAAGCGCCATAGGATATCGCGATACTACAACTCCTTACTCCTTATTACTACTGGAAATGAACGTGCCGCAGGTAGATAAGAGCAGTCGAGTCACATACACTGAGGCTAGACATTCCATTTACTGGGAATAGCCCGAGTAATCTACAACAGATAACAGCATACTCACCAGGTGTCGTAGTGTTGTCTCCTGAGCAGAGTCCTGGCCCAGGTACCACATCCAAAGAAACGGAACTGCTGCAAAAATCACACCATTCTCAAAACTGCATTGCTATATCCAATATTTATCTCAAAATTCATTTGGCTTTATTTTATCGTCGGCAGCGTGATTTCGGTGGCAGCAGATTCGTAGTTGTGGAACAAAGACACAGAACTAGGTCTAACTTCCCTTGTCGCCTGAGGGTCTCAGCTACCGGCTTAAACGAAGGGGACGCTGGTGCTTAGAGTGAAGCGACGCATGCAGACGCAGACATGTGGCAGTGCCAGATTGATGCAAGATCTAACGGCCGCCGGCGGATAAGCCTCGCAGGATGAAACCAACGATAAATAAGCGCGCTTTAAACTGTGGTAACCTTTCTGATCAGCAGAACTCACCGGTTCTGGTTGACTCCGAGCTAACAAATTAGCTCTCAACCTTCTGAAATTTGTAAACGTGATGGGAGGCAGTTATGTAGGGTTTAACGTCGCTATTAAATGTAAAGGCACCACAGCAGAAGAGCCCGGACTGATTTCGACCGCGTGAGGTTCTTTAACTTGGATATAAATATCGTTGTACAACTGTTGGCTCCCGCCAGATTGGTTTGGTTTATGGGGGTTTCTAACGTTACAAAACGACTAAGGCTGTGAGGGACGCCGTAGTGAAGGGCTCTGGAAATTTACAGAGGACGCGATTGTTGCTCGGCTGTTGAGCATTTGCGGTACTGATTGCGATGCGCGTATAAGGCTATCAAATGCTGGACTGCCCCGACGCGCTGCACCTGCATTCAAATTCTTCGGCAGCGAGTTCTGATCACTTCGGAGAAGGGAAGAACTCGGGGCGGGTCGTTCACAAATGAAAAATTTTGTAAACATCTAGCACGTCTCCTTCCAGGCTGGTTAATGAGATAAAAATTATTCCTGACAGGAAGAGGCACTGTATCGTACATAACCCTCTTAAAGGTATTCGCAGTTTCTTGTTTAATTCGTAATAAAAGTTACGCCCTAAGCTGACCTTTCTAAGGAATACTGAAAAAAAACCTTAAAATTGAACAGAAACACTGACTTTTTTTCTCGGATTGTGATTACACCGAAATCTGGTCATCACTTCGCATATTTTTCAGCGGATGGTTTTATTTTCGATGTTTTATGAGCGCGCAGCAAGCCCTCCCGGCCGGCGCGAGGTGAAGAGCGTGACGTCATGACACCCTTGTCCGACAGGCAACCGGTCGCGTCACTGGAAGCGCGATGTCGCACTGCAATACGGGTAGACCAAGCTATAAGGCTCCCGACCTGAGATGCTGCCGACGCAAAACTGGCAAAACCCGCGAGTAGCGATGGCAGTCGGGCTACCGCGGGAGTGGGCGCGCGGGTGTTATGACGTCTAGTCGCAGCTTCCACAGGCGGCCGCGAGATGCAACGATGCGGCAATAAATCACGAAAAAGCGTGCCATCTGCCTTTTCTCGCAAAAATACTTGTCGCATTTATGAATTTTAGCAGTCAAGCTCTTGTTTACATGTAAAAGAGCAGCTCCAAAAGTTTGGTTCAGCATCCCTTTAAGGAAGAGTTTAAGTCAGAACATGCTTTTCGCCAGTCTTATTAAATACTACGCCACACGTGATTGAAAGAGCAGATCACAGTAACTTGCACTTGGAGGCGCAGGTTTGAACAAGGGTACTGAGGAGGGAAGCCTCAGTGTGCTGATCACCGTTCACTAAAAAACGTAGGCTAGCTGACAGCGAAATATCTCCCAACATAGGGACTGCTTCAAGGGGGGACCCTGCTCTTTTAAAAAAAATGAAATTTAATAATGAAGTCACAATTATGCAAACTTCAGTGAACAGTGGGCTGATTCTAAATATGTCTGTTACTTTTAGGCTAAACATGTACATTCGTGGTCGAAAGTCTCAAGGAAAAAGGGTTTTTGGTTCAGCCGTATAACAAAGTCATTACGGCACTATTAAAGGTCTAATCACCTTGAATCACATTGAATTGAAGAAATTTTACAGGAGAGAATTTGCATACAATATGTTATGTAAGTATGAAACTATTATGTAGAGAGAATTGAAGCAATTTTACCGCAGAGAATTTTAGCAATTTTGGACAAGGATTTTTATTGCAGCAGAGAAGCTTTCTGCTTGACATGTGTTTTGAATGATCCGCTACACGGAGCCCTCTAGGGACATTCATTTCGCTGAAGGTGAACGCTGTGGCATTAACACTTTTGACCAAGACTGTACTTGCGTACTCATTCAATATGTTAAGAAAGCATGAAACTATTATGTAGAGAGAATTGAAGAAATTTTACCGCAGAGAATTTTCATAGAATATGTTATGTAAGTATGAAACTATTATGTAGAGAGAATTGAAGCAATTTTACCGCAGATAATTTAACAGTTTTGCCGATGGGAACTAGCTGATATGCATTCCACTGTTCTAGCTTGACATCATGCAGTGCAATAAGGTTAAAATTATTGCGTATATAACAGGCGTTGAATTACGAGGTTTTAAAATCGCCACTTGCAGAAACGGGAACAAAAGTTAGCATCTCTGTTTCTGGAGCGGCAAGAGAGTAAGTAATGAAAGAAATAAAGCCGCAAGAGGTGAAAGTTCTAGAAAAATAAACAACCTAAGGTTTGGCCCATGAAAACAATTACAGGGGTCTTAAACCTCACTTAAGCACACAACATTGATGGTTTACGGCGCTGAAGCTTCCTTGGATAGCAAATTCTGTCACTGGAGCTGCGCATGGACTAACAGTCGTAAATTCAAAAAATGTGGTGCCCTCTACGCGATTCTGCATTATTTCGATCTTTCCCGTTGCGGAGGTCAAGCGGTTGACGGGAAATAAAGATTTTTTCAAAGGGCGCAAAATTCATTCAACATCTGTTGCAACTAAGCGCTCCCTACGTGCTTTACAAGTAACGAAAGCTTGAACTGAGGCCCAAATTGGCGAGTAAGCAGGGTAGCATTAACAGTTTAAGAGCGTACGTTGTTGGGCTAGTCGGTCAATCATGGTGAATACAAGCGGGGTACTGCGCACAAAAAGACAAGGACAAGAAGATAACACAACAAGGGCTCCGGAAATTTAGACCACCTGGGGTTCTTTAACGTGCACTGACATTGCCCATTGTTCTTCCCTATGTTATGGGCTTCATATTCCTATAATTTCATAAGAGTGGCTCACATGGAATGTTTCAGTAGGGGATCCCCCGTGCTATTCCGCGCTGACTCCTTCAGTTATTTTAACTCTATCTTGGACAAATGTTCTAATTTGCATTCATTGCATTAAGGCCTGAGCTTAAGCATTAACAGTACTTGCAAGCGAATAGCAGGGCGTCAGCTCAGGCCTTAATGCAATGAATGCAAATGAGAACATTTGTCCAAGATGGAGTTAAAATAACTGAAGGAGTCAGCGCGGAATAGCACGGGGGATCCCCTACTGAAACATTCCATGTGAGCCACTCTTATGAAATTATAGGAATATGAAGCCCATAACATAGGGAAGAACAATGGGCAATGTCAGTGCACGTTAAAGAACCCCAGGTGGTCTAAATTTCCGGAGCCCTTCACTACGACGTCTCTCATAGCATGAGTAACTTTGGGATGTTAAACACCATAAACCAAACCAAAGCATATGAAGATCTATATCTTATATTTACGGACTCTATAAGCATTCCATTAAATTTTTACACGATTTACATGCAATCCGCATGACCTTATATGAAGTCCGTAAGCTTCCATACGTGCTTCTATATAGCCCATAACGACTCCATATGCTCGATACTGAGTGCATAAAGTTTTGTATGGAAACGCATGGAATTACGGAACTTTTCATATGGAAGCTTTGAGTAGGGCGAAAGGTTCATGCACTGCTCCGGTGAAATTATTCCTTACCGAGCACAGTCTTCTCACACCCTGTCCCCTTCAAGCTGACGGTGGGATAAGAGGCACCCATGTGACGAAGGCACCACAGAACACGTAGAAGGCCGCATTTCCTCGCCCGACAGCGGCCCTTGCCCCGACACTGACTCGTACAGCTTCAAGAGAGGTGGAGGGATCACGAAATTATTGAAAATGAATTATGCAGGGGAAGCTGCCGTCTAAGAAGTAACAAGATATCACAGCATAGTTGTAAAAGGCTTGTCAGGAGATGCGGATTGTTCATAACTATGCGGAACAGGTGAGCCACAAGTCATGCAGGCACTCAGACGTAATGCACTAAATTATACGTAGTAACAATGCAATCTTTAAATAATCCATGCAGCCATCCTTTAACGATCTATACGCCTATTTCGTGACAAGCTTACGCACAGGCTTTCTACAATCCGAGTCGGTTTTCCGCTAGCGATCACTGAGCAGGCACAGTAGAGAGTCAGTGTCTGCGACGAAAGTGGCCGACCCAGCACCACTTCATAGAAGCCAGAGTGCGTTTCCAGGCTGTTGTATTGAGTGTAAGCAAAAAAAAAGCTGGACTCAGAGATAGTGAACCAGCAAAAGCGTTATGCCTGGAGGAATCCATGGGTATGGTAGCTACAGCCTTGTTATCAAAGTTATCGACCGCAGTTTACTTGCACCATTGAGGAATCTCGAATTAAGTTAGTGGGTTGATTTCACTTCTTAAGATGCTAGCCGCAGGTTTTCCACGTGTCCACAAAAAAGAAAGACCAGTAGCGATCGTCTTCACAGAAATCTGTGCTTTTCGTTCATATTGTACGTAGTGTATTCTGTAGTGTATTCTTACCGTAGAAAATATTTTGTGAACCGTATTTGGCTCAGCCCTTTCTTTCCCCATCGCCAACGAGGCCTGACAAGATAACCCCCTCTTGCGCTGTCCTGTGCTAAAACAAGTGTCACTAATTCTCGACTCCTTTTCTCTTTCTTGACATGCCGCGCACAGCGTACCAAGCGTTGCGCTGCACTAAATTGGTAAATTGTTTTTTTGAGGAAAGGAAATGGCGCAGTATCTGTCTCTCATATATCGGCGGACACCTGAACCGCGCCGTAAGGGAAGGGAGGAAGGTAGGAGTGAAAGAAGAAAGACAGAAAGAGGTGCCGTAGTGGAGGTCTCCGGAATAATTTCGACCACCTGGGGATCTTTAACGCGCACTGACATCGCACAACACACGGGCGCCTCTTGCGTTTCGCCTCCATCGAAACGCGGCCGTTGCGGTCGGGTTCGAACCCGGGTATTCCGGCTCGGTAGACGAGCGCTTTACCACTGAGCCACTGCGGCGGGTGCACTCGCCCGCCGTGTCTGGCCATGTTATGACGTGTTGTGCCTTGCACTACTGAGGACAGCCACTAATTTGAGGTCCCAGTGAGCCGTTTGGCTAGCTTCTGCATGACCAACCTCACGGCTTGAACTAGCTTTCAACTGACCAAGTTGACTGCAGGAACCCTATTTTAGTTCCAAAAATATCTTTAAATTCTCGCAAGCATCAAAATATGTGTCTGATACAACGTAGGCTGAACAGTACAACGAAATGTACGAGCTGAAAAAAGTTATTAGAGTTATAGAATAGCGCAGGTTTATTCATCATCATTGTCATCAGCATATTTATGCCCACTGTGGGGCAAAGGCCTCTTCATTGAAGGGGAATGAAGAAATTACTACGTTATTTTCGCATGGTGTTTCACACGTACAGGGTCTGTTCTGAAAGTAGTAGGAATGGTTTTTTCTTGGGCGAACGGGCGGACGAGAGGTGGTGTGCGCGTGCAGGATCGTTGAAGGGGGATATTGGGAATGCTGGGGAAAATCGGCAGTCGGCTCTCGGCCGTTGAAGAGAGGAGGTCGCTTGTACTGTGAACCCCTGTCGAAACGTCTCGTCACGCAGAATCATGGAGTGTTTACTGGATGAGCGATACGCGATCAGATTTTGTGTAAAGCTTGGTAAAACGGGAAAAGAGAGACACGACATGATTAAGGAGGCCTACGGAGATGCTGCCATGGGTAGGTCAGGTGTTTTTGAGTGGCTCAAGTTGTTCTATAAAGGTAGGGAAAGAGTGGAAGACGATGACCGCTCCGGACGCTCATCGACGAGCAAGACCAACGAAAATGTGTAGTGGTGAAAAATTTACTTAACAGTGATCGCAGGATGAGTATCAGAATGATTGCTAATGACTTCAGCATTCCTGAAATCCAAGTTTTTGAGATCGTGACACAAAACTTAGCCATCACGAAAGTCTGCGCGAAGTTGGTGCCGCGAGTGTTGTCAGAGGAGCAAAAGCCCAGCCGGTAAGCGATCTGACAGGATCTTCTTCATGACGTGAATGAGGACCCTGATTTTTTTGTATAACGTAGTGACCTGTTACGCGACGTGGGTGTTTGAATACGACACGGAGAGCAAGCGGCGGAGGTCAGAGTGGCCCACTCGTTCTTCCCCACGCCCCAAGAAAGCGCGATAGAGCAAATCGAAGGAAAAGTCCGTGCTCATTTGCTTTTTTGATCGACATGGAGTCATCCACAAAGAGTTCGTACCACCCAGACAAACAGTTAATGCAGTTTTTTACGTGGAAGTCCTTAGAAAACTGCGAAAACGCATTGTTCGTGACCGCTCAGCCATCGCCAACAAATGGCGGCTGCACCATGACAACGCGCCGAGCCACACAGGGTTCCTCGTAATGGAGTATCTTGCCTAGCACAAGGTGGCAACGCTGCCTCCCCCCCCCCCCCCCCTAGAGCCCCGACATTACCCCGCCGGACGTTTTTCTATTACCGAGAATAAAGTCGACGCTCAAGGAGAAGCATCACGGATTGGTAGAGGCGGTTCAACAGGCCGTGACGAGGGAGCTATACAGCATTTCGGTCCAGGCGTTCCTGGAGGCGTATGAAAACTGGAAAACTCATTGGCAGCAGTGTGCAGATACGGAAGGGTGCTCTTTTGAAAAATACTAATCGTTTGTACTATTATCATCAATAAAATTTAGAAAAAAAAATCAGTCCTACCACTTTCAGAACAGACCCTGTATTTTGCGCATTCTACTGAGCGAACAAGAATAGGAAAATGAGGTGCTTGTTAACGACCTACATATGAACGAAGCGATCAGTCACCGAAAGCGAGGAAAGCATAGGGAAGCTTTTCTAATTTAAATCTGCGGTGTTGATCAGTACGAAAGAATTATTGTAACCATAGTGTAATCAGAAGCCCGCGTTCGTCATGGCACAGTTAGAAATGTCGTGAAGGCAGAGCAACACAGCAGATGAAAAAAGGCAAAGAATATGCTTAGAAAGAGGTTGAAAAATTTGAGCGAGCATGATGCAGCAGAAATTCAAGCCAGTTTTGGCAAAGAGCACCTATATTCTTGCGGGGACGCAGTACACATAATTTCTGTAATTTTTTACTGGAATAATTCTGGTTATAACTGCTGAAGATATCTTACATAGAATGGCCTTATTTTGCAGCTGAGCCTTTTTGTGGCATTGAACTTCACGTTTGGTTGATGCTCATGTTCATTTTCATATATATTTGGTATTGAGCTTTGAGATGGATGGAGTGAAGCCATGTCCTACCAAGCTGACTGGATGCTGACGTTTCTGCATTGGCAACTGCAGCGGCCAAAATCCAGTGACAGGGCTAATGCACAAGGAATCTCGGCTGCTTGCATCCATGACAGTGGAAAAGCGACGTCTTTTCCCATTGAACTGCCTCAAATAGGGGTGGCTTAGGCTGAAAACCGGTTTGTGTTTATCTGGCTCTTGGTAAGCGCAAAGCTGAATTTCCCACCTCTCAGTACTGAAGCATTTTTGAGAGGTCATACTTTTACAGGCCCTGTTCATGTATGTGGCCATGCCGTAACCTATTCCTATTACGCTGCAATGAGCAAACCGCGCAAAGGAGGGCAAAAAAAAAGAATTCGGCACAATTTAGGCGAGCAACATTGCAGTTCTTTGCAGAAATAATGTACAATGCGTAGTGAGCATGTGCGAGTTTTAGAGACGCGTCGAAGCACATTAAAGGCTGAACACATATATTAAGACGGAAGCCTTTAATGCATCATCGTTGTAAGCAGGAGTTGTCGATAAAATATCACGCTTTTCAATTGCTCGAAATGGTCGTGACGTCACAGTGAGCGAATTTCAAACGGGGCCAATTGTTCTGTGGTGAGTAACCATGCAGCCAATGAAAGGGATGGTATGGTGATACTCCGAGTAAGTGGGACTGAGTTTAGTTAATTGCTTAATTAACCAATTACTCTAATTAACCATCCTAGTCAGACCAGATAAATTAATAAAACCGAGTAGGAAACTGGTCGAGTTGGAGAATCGAACCAGGGTCTCCGGAGTGCGTGACGAGCATACTAAACACTCCGCCATGCCAGCTCGATGGTTTGGAATGAACAAAGGCTCGTCTAGTTAATACAGTGTCTTCGTTCACTACCATCCTCCTCCCTTCTCTTACGGCGAGGTTCAGGTGCCCACCGACAGAGATACATTTCCTTTCCTCAAAAACCAATTTACCGACCAGCAAGGCACCAGCAAGGCGCAGAGCGGAACGGGCGGTGGCGTTGTTTGGACTCCCTGGCAGCGTTGAAAGACGCTGCCGGGTTCCACTCTTAGAGGCGAAGCTTAACATAACCACACATCAGTGACACAAGCAGCAACACCGCGCTTAAGGCTTTTGCCTCACCGCACTTTAGGTAAACAAAGTGGCCCCTGAAATTTTTTAGAATACAGACTGTCGAATGAATTGCATTACAGCAATGCGAGCGGACCAGTCACTTCCAAAACAGTTAAGTATCACTCCTGCTCACCTCGTACAGCTCTCTTCATCTAAGTCCCGGTGTTAAGGGCGAGGGAGATAAGGCCGGAGGACCCTCTCGCACCCACGTGACGAAGGCACTCCAGACAGCGCAGTCTGCCGCGTCTTGATTTACATCGGCCCCGCTGGCTCTGTTGCTTGAGGAAGAAGGGACAAAAGATCAAGCTGGTTCGCTATACAACTTACGCTATGGCGACATTCACCAAACATCACTTGCAAATGCCCACGTAGACAAGCATCGTCCATAACACACATTTTCACAAATTTTCTGAGAACGGCCCCGGAAGCCCACATGTAGTGACACCTAATGGCGTTGAGATTTTCGCGTTGCGAGAGGAAAAAAAAATGGCTGGGGCTTAGCTAAGGTTAAGCCTAGTCAGATGCGAAGCATATTGATGGCTAGGGTTGGAATACATGGCTTTCCTTGGTTGAATACTTGGTCATTTTAATACAACCACTAGAAGCCTTCGTCGTGGGGGAAGACAACGGCATGGCTACAGCGGAACGCCGACTAACCCCGAGACGCGCGTTGGGTGAGCGCCTGGATTGCCACGGAAGCCGCGTCCGCCTGCCCGGTGGAGCGAGCGTTTCACCTACACCGAGTGTGAACGCGCGTTCGAAATGCGCGGGAGTGTGACGTCACCATACCACGTGATTCACGCGGCGTGCAGCCGCAGCGACGGCACAAGTTGGAGCCCCGTCTGTCATCTGTCGTGACGTCATTGTGTCACGTGGCGTGACGTCACCATACCACGTGGTCTGTACGGCGTGCAACCGCGGCGACGGCACGAGTTGAAGCCCTGTCTATCATCTGTCGTGACGTCATTGTGTCACGTGGTGTGACGTCACCATACTACGTGGTCTGCACGGCGTGCAACCGCAGCGACGGCACAAGTTGGAGCCCCGTCTCTCATCTGTCGTGACGTCATTGTGTCACGTGGTGTGACGTCACCATACCACGTGGTCTGCACGGCGTGCAACCGCAGCGACGGCCCGAGTTGGAGCCCCGTCTCTCATCTGTCGTGACGTCATTGTGTCACGTGGGGTGCACGGCGTGTAACCGTCACGAAGGGCTTGGGTTACCTATTGTAATATGCTTCGCATAAAAAGGAACCCTCGTAGCAACAAAATAATGAGTACATACTTTTTGTGTTAACACTTTAGTTAACCATGAACAGTTTAAGAAATGAGTGATTTCTTTAGTGGCGTAGTGCTTGTGTAAGGTATAGTGTAATATGGTATGGCATAATACGAAAGAAGATATAGGAGATAATATTGGTACGGTGTAGTAAGTGTAATGGTTCAGTGTGCCGACGTGGCACTTATGCCATGAGGGACGTAACAGTTCAAGGCTTCGGATAAATGCTTGAGCACTTGGAGTTCATTAAACTCGTGACATCACGAAGCAGACGGGCGGTTTTGTATTATGCCTCGATTGAAACATCGAGGAAACCTTTGCATGTTTATTGTTATCTAGTTTCCTTAATCACGGCATTATGTGGCTCACATCCTGACCTCCCTCATTCTTGGTGTAGACGACGCTTATCTGCCTACTGTAATTGAACGCGGGCTGTAAAGGAAACTGGTTGTTTGTCGACAGGCACCCCGTCTAGAATAGGTGCAAGTATCAGATACGAAAGAGGGGCTACGGCTCCAGTTCGTCAGAGTTAGGAAAATGCTTGTACCTACGAGGAACAATGACTTTTGTCACATGCTTGGAGTCAAAAATGCAGAAATAATTCACTTCGAGAAACTGGTTGAGGAGTTCTGCGACATGCAGCCACGTAGAAAGAATTGGTCAGTGAGTGGCAGCCCAAAATGGTCGATGGTGACTTGTTCAGGGCCCCTCTTCCATGATGAATCAGCTAAATTGCGTCGTGTGACCTCCGTGACTCGCCACTGTGAACGTGGTTTAACAGCGGCGTACCTATCTAGTTCAGGTGGAAGCGGCCGAAAGTGAGCATCCAACCGCAGAACGGTAGGGATGAGGTACAGCTACGAAAGGAGCGCAGGCCCTGCAAAACCAAAGCATTAATTGGCGGTTACATCCTAGGACACCGCTGAAATATTCAATCCTGACCATCGACCGGCCTTGGGTGCGATCATTTTGCGGTCCCTGTCACTGGCAATGGCTTTTTGACTGCAATGTGCAAACTACAGTGACAGCAAGACTACTGCCGTCCATGTTGCAGAAAATGTTTGCGTTTGGGAGTGATACCACAAATATTGGATTCAGAGAGCTTCCACTTGAGTCGACGATCTACCTGCACACGTATTGATGAACTGAGTCTTCCATTCGGTACCGATGTTTCATTATTAAGTGGAAAACAAAAGACCTGCACCTGAATAGATTGCAAATGCGTTCAAGGATACCACAGACTGGCTAAAAACTTGCATTCTATAAAAATATAGTGGAAATGATGAGACCCTTGTCTTTGGGAGAGCTGGCACATTATCTTGTAATGATTTGGGCAAACACAGACACACCACTGCTGATTGTGTTCCTGTTTCAGCTTGCTCTAACTTGTCAGCTAAGCTTCAAGTTTTCCAGAGTTTTTCCATTTATTCTTCCATAGAAAAAAGCGCGAAACGTGCACAAGTGGAGGTTTTTGTAGGAAATTGCATGCTACAGTAAATTAACATGGATTGCAGGAAATTTTGCTCAACCAAAATAAATACACAGCTACACATTTTGATCAACCGAAAGAAATTTCAGGCATGTTATGTCAGCTGATCTGAGGGCATCTGGTTTGTGATAACATTGTCTGCTACACAGCCTTTGGCTCTTGAGGATCCGCGTTATTTTCTCCGCGTAGAAGATTAGGCCACAAGAGCGAAGAAAACAAATACATTATTACTTTAACCTCTGTCCAAATGTCTTGTGCATAAATTTCTGCACATGCATTAGCGTCAGAAGATTGTCCTGAGGGGCGAGTTGGTGCATGATGAAATGAACGGCGGCGCAACAAGGACACTAACAAGAACGAGGTCGTGGTGTCTCTTTCTTGTTAGTGTCCTTGTTGCGCCGCCGTTCATTTCATCATGCATTAGCGTGCTTGTTGAAACTCTCAGCCAGGTTCTGTTTCTCCCACCGCAATGATCGGCTTGCGGGAGTAACACATTTTTTCGCACAGAAGAGCGATAACGTCATTCTAAATTACGAAAGCAAGCTTTTCCTCTATACGCTATTGTATCTCAGGAACCACATACTCACCTCCGGCAGTTTTCATCGGTGTTGAGCGGGCTGCCTGGCAGGTACGACTGGACATGTTCTTCGTTCTGGGACCGATGGAGCGATGCTACATCGTGGAATGGTCGCTCGCTGATCGAATGTCTCCGAGCTAAATGTCGAAGACGCATGATGCAATGGCAGAGCGAGCCACCACGTCCCACTACTGGCTGTTTCCATGACAACGAAGTAGCAGCTTCTTGCTTCTGGCCTGTAAGAGAGCAGCAATACAAGGACCGCGTAAGGCTGCATGTCTGTTGGTTTTACTGCTTTTATGGAGCCTAACGTCCCAAAGCAACAGTGAGGAGTGCCGTAGCGTAGCACTGACATCGCACAGTACACAAACCTCTAGCCTTTCGCCTTCAACGAAATGCGACCGTTGGGACCGGGATAGAATCCGCGGTTTTCAGTACAGCAGCCGAGCGCCATAAATACTGAGCCATCAAGACCGCTTAGGCTACATGTTTTTACTGCGTAGACCATTAGGCAAGAAAAAAGAAAAAAGGGTTCCGGAAATTTCGACCACCTGGGGTTCGTTAACGTGCACTGACATCAGACAGTACACGGGCCTCTAGCAATTCGTCTCCATCAAAATTCGACCACCGATGGAGACGAAATTCTAGAGGCCCATGTACTGTGCGATATCTGTGCACGTTAAACCCCAGGAGGTCTAAATTTCTACAGCCCTTTACTGCGGGATCCCTCATAGCCTGAGTCGATTTCGGGAGATATGGTGACTGCAGCTGGCAAGGCACAGGGCTAAATGGAGAGATTTGTAAGTTACCTTTGTGCTGCAGTAGAAATCGTTTGGATGATGATGATGATGATGATATAGGGTAAGCCAGCAGCAAAATTCAATCGTGACCACGAGACGAGAGAGCCATTAAACTAGAAACTGAGCTCTTTTCGAGTGGTTAAACATGACACTAGAGATTTTAACGCTGCGGAGGGTCAATAGTTATGCTGTCCGGCTGCTTATAACCTGCGCCACTTTGAGACGTTAGGCACCCATAATAAACCAAGTGTACCCAGAAGTTTTCCGGGCTCGCTCCCCGTAATATAAAGTAGGAATGAAGATACAAGGCTCCTGATCTTTGCTTCCTAGCACGTAAAACTGAGCGCGACAAAAGAGTTTATATGCAGGCTGTTTCACTAAAGACTGAGTATTTTTGAGAAACAAACATTTTGAGTACCGAGAGCGTTTCTTTGCCATAGCATTAACGCGACAGCGTTAAAGGCCCGGTTACGCATAAAATTCGGCGTCAGCGTTTCAGCGATAAACAATCGTCAAGGTTGTGCCATGACACCGGAGAGCAATCTTGGAGGTAGGTGGGCCACCTATACTCCGTCTCACAAGATGTTTGCAGCACTACGAAAGGTACAGCTCTCTCGTCCAATCAGGATGGCGCGCACTACATTAGTGTGTTCCTACGCGCCTGTGGCTCGATCCACCTGATGTCTGGTGGCTTCTGTCTACCTCTAGCAGGTGGCGCTTGATGTCTTTTTATTCTTTTTTTGGTTTGTTTTTGGACAGGCGGACGCCCGTTCCAAAGGGACTAGCCCCACTTTTTTTTTGTCGCAACCTGTTCTCATCAGTTCCTCTGTTGTCGCGTCGCAGTAAATTTCAGTAATGGTGTCATGTGCATATAAATTTATTTACTCCAGCGTGCCGAGGCAGCCGAGTGTCGATGGTGGCGAAATGCAAAACAAGCCCATGTGCTGCGCGAGAGGCAACGCACGTTAAACGGGCTCGATCATCTCATCGTCCTCATAACTGAATTCAGCACTGATGGTTGTGTCGTCCTCCAGGTTGACAACAATGGCCGGTCCCTGGTCAACAACATCGTCGATGATGTGGTCCAGTTTTCTCATCACATCTTCCTCACTGATAATATGCTGCACGTAATTCTTTCATTTCTCAACAGTCACTTGCGTGATGCCTTGCCAAACCAGAGGCTCGAGGTCTTGGAGCTTAAACGTCTTGTTTTGGCTGGCCACGAAACCCTTGACGTCGCTCCAGACAAGCTCTATCGAGTTCAGTTGGCAGTGGTACGGTGGCAGGCGCACAACGAGATGGCCAGCAGCTTCAGCAATGCAGTCGACACGGTATCGCTCCTCACCTGTGTTCACACTGCTGACAAGCTGCATGAGCTCGGCCTTCACCATGCCGCTGCTCCACGCGACACCTTTTCCGGACAGCCAAGCCTGTATGTCCTTTTTGAGACTACTCATCCGCGGCACTTTATCCTGCTTCACAGAATGATATGGCGCGTTGTCCATCACTATAACGCTGCCGGGTGGTAGTAGTGCGAGAAGTCTCCTGGAGAACCAGTTTTCGTAGTGTTCCCAGTTCATTTCCTCGTGGTAATCGCCCGAGTTTTTCTTCGCTCGGAAAACTTCCGTTGCGCCTTCGACAAAACCTTGCTCACTACCGCAATGCGTCACAATAAGCCTGACACCTTTGCCACTGGGGTTTTGTAGACCAGTCGACAGTCCGGATCGATGCGCTTGGTGTGCAGATTGGATAATGCAGTCAGTCCACACTCGACTTCGCGTGTGGCCGGCGTTAACCCACGTTTCGTCGGCGAAGAAAATAGGCCTACCCTGGCGTCGCAGCTCCGCTATCTGGCGCAGGTACCGGCGGCGACACTGCACAATGTGCGTCGCTTCGATTAACATCGCATCCCGAGAGCACTTCTTGTATCGGAAGCCAAGTTTCTTCAACATGCTCTGCATTGTCGCTGCGCACATGGTCGGTAGCGTTTCGTCCTCTTCGAAATGCTCAACCACCTTCGCGATAGTTGGAATTTCCCCTCTCTGGAAAAAGGTGTGTACCACCTTTCGCAACACGCTCAGGTCAAAATCGTCCAGCTTCTTCGTCCGCTCGCGGCCTCTTCCGCCAGAACGCTTCTTCGGTGACAACACTCGGCCCGCGTTCAACGTCTCCGTTGTCCACTTGTAAAGCGTTCGCTCGCTCACCTGCGTGAGTTTTGCCGTTTTCTTGATGAGCGCATTTGTACTCCAACTGCCCCCGCACTCGACGCGAAGCGCTTCAAGAACATTTAAAGCCACCTGCTTCGCCTGCTTGGGGAAACAGCGCACTGTCGGTGTAGAGCACACAGGAGACACAACAGACTCGACCGACGCCATGTTGGAAAGTGGCGCCGCATCACTACCTCGCAGCAGGCCTCCGCAGAGCTGTGCCCGTACGGGCTTTGTCTGGTAATTTCACCAGTGATTGAAACACTCCCTACTATTTAAATATACCTGTCCAAATCATGTTTTTAGTTGCAATGCTTATTGTTTTGATTAATAGTCATACACTCCTCAAATATTCGAGGGACTATTTTCTGCGTTTCTGCAGCCCTGATTGGACGAGAGAGCTCTACCTTCCGTAGTGCTGCAAACATCTTGTGAGACGAAGTATAGGTCACATGACCTTGCGGCGTCATCACAGCCTAGCCAGTTGATTGTGAGCAAACTACCCACAATTGCAAGTGGCCCAATTTATGATTGGTGACTCAGGAACGGCAACCTGGAAGCGCTTGCCATCGCAAGGCAAGGCGCATCGCTTAACCGCTGCACCAATGCGCCGGGAGGGATATTAGGACTCCCAGGGATCTATGAATGTCAAGTAGATAATGCTCTTCTGCAAATTTTGGAATTAACCCATTAAGGTATTGTGTCATACCCTTAAGGCGAAGCTTAAGTGTCTCCTTCAGTTCTGTCAGCAGTATACTGCATCAGAATGCAGCTAAGACATGCTCACTAGCAAATTGTAGCCCACAGTTGTAAATATCGATATCAGCCACCGGTCGACTCGCCCACCTCTACTCTTACTCCTCTCCCACTCGAACAACTTTCGAAGAACTACCTGTGCAAGGATAATCTTACGTGAGCTCGGGAAGAGCCACCTGGGTTTCACAACCTCCGTCGGTGGCTGTGTTTGAAACAGCCACCTGCCAGTGCACTGGCGCATCGCTTAACTGCTGTACCGCCGCACCGGCAGTGATCGGAGTGCTCACCGCGATCTAACAGTGTAACACAATTTGCGTAGTTGCGTAGTCAGAACTGCAGTAGAATAAGAATATGGATAGACTGGAGTGTGAAAGACAGTGTACTGATAATTGGGAAAAAATCAGAACTGGAATTGATTGTTGTTCGAAAGGAGGATGCTATCGAGCTTACTTCTTATCAATGAACTGATCACTCCTAATTTTTTTTTTCTCGAATCTTTCTTTTCTGTGCTGCAGTTTGTCACTGTGCTACGGTCAGTCGTATGGCTGCGGGAACAGCTCCGCTGCACGATGAATGCACTCCGCTACGGGTCGCCAGGGGGCCGGCTTGAGTACGTTATTGCCTGAAGGAGCTAGCAATAGCATGGACATCCTTCTTGTGATCAGCACAGCTAGATAAGATGGCCGGTTTAGAAGATCTGGTGGTGCATCTTATATGTAGGCTTATTGCGCCGTGTGAAATGCGGCTGAAACCATACGTGCATCTAGCACCGATGAGCCAGCAGGTCCCCTGTTGACCGTTGTTGTATCGCATTTGTGCTCTGTCTATGAATTTAAGTTGTATTTTCGTTCCATCTAGAATGTAGCCATGCCAGTCAAGGCGCCGTTTGTGGTACCGATAATGGTTTCTCGGTTGGAGGAACCAGTTTGTTTCTCAAGGATTGTAAAGAGCTGCGGTTGGACAGAAAGCTTGAAACACGAATTCTAATCTTTGCTTTTGTATTGAATGATGGTGAGGACAAGACCACCGCGGCTTTTTGGAGTAAATCTGTGGCGATGGAAATATTTAGCCTGCAAAACAAACCGGCCTATAGCTGTCACAGTAGATGGGGAAACAGGACAGTCAGGTTCCTCAGATCAAGTGGCTGGTTTCAGAAGATTAGAATGGCGCATATTAACATTTTTATACAATGTTGAGTTTAATGCACCAATATGACTCCTAGAGCACAGAATACCTGACTGGACGACTACACCGCCGCCTCACCGCGGGCCTTCCTTAAAACAGTAGTGTGTGCATGCAAATTTTGTAGTCTGAAAACGAAGAGGAGCTAACACGTTTCGGGCTGATTTATTGCCGACCCTCTCTTTGCGCAGTTGAAAGTGGTGAATACGCAGTCTTTCTGGTGCGTACATTAACAGCTGTACACTATGGCGGTCACGCCACCGTGAACAGCGCCTCCTTGCTAGGAGCCATTGCACACATCACACTATGGTTGTTGAACAGACAGTGAAGGTGGACACAAAATGGGGGGGGTATGGTTACACCACGTTTTTTTTCAGACCAGAGTTCATATGTTACTCGGCGGGTATGATAAACAGTGCTATTCTTCGCAGGTTCTACATTTCATCCTTTCTGCTGTGTAGCTGCCATGGAGAAACAAAAAGGGGCAAGTTACGTGTTTCTGGAAGCGGCCTAAGTCCAGGCAAACTCAACAGCAACGGGGACATACTTGCAATGGCAGGACTGAGGAAGCGGTCTTTCCCGCCTTTCTCGTTTCTCCATGGTATGGGGATATAGCTCCCAGTCACTAGCTCGCACTACCGGTTAGTGGCAAAAACAATTACCGTCGGTAGCGCTGTTCAAAACTTGTGTGCTGTTGGTGGGGCGTCGGTTCTGGAGCTGAAATTAAATAAAAAAAAGAACTCAGTTCGCTGGTTATGAGATGATTGGCCCTGTATGTCTCCGCAACATTGAACACTTTAAATGCACCTTGAGGGAAGGAAAGGATGGTGCGAAAAAGAGGCATGAAATTTCATTTACGGCAGAGGGTAACCGTACGTTGTACGAGGAATTTTTCTGCTCCTAAATGTGGAAAATTTTCCCGGGAAGACATATCTTGTTGGCCACCTTAACTATTTCCACGGCTGCTCTCATATCCTCTTAAGATTTTGTTTCATGTCAATTGTGACAGCAGGCACACAAGTAGCAGGCAAAATGGGTTTACAGCCAATAAATGTATATGTGAGGGAACTATGAAATGGTTCGGCAGCAAGTCTATGCCATGTTGAACGCGTCAGAAGGTGAAGCTGTACTTGCTCGCGAACTCAGAATACACGGACTACCTGTGATCCCTGCAGTAAATTCCCGAGCAGCTTTTGCTCGCACACGAAACAACATTCAATCAATCAATCAATCATTTTATTTCTGCCTCAAAAAAGTGACAGAGGAGCTGCAGAAAAAGCTGTCATAGACAGCTTGACTGAGCCGCAGCCCCCATTATACCGGGCAGCAGTGACAGGCGACGAGAAAAAAAATAACAAAGAAAACAAAAGAAAACAATTCAGAGAAAAACACATTAACACCAAAAAAATCATACCTCTAGTTTGTACATGTGGGCAATTTACATGTTCATCCAAACATCATTACATAAGTATCTGTCAGCAGTACAACAAAAGCACAATGAATCAAACATACAATTTAAACAAAACAAAAAAACACCTCTTAGTGCAGTTTAAAGAAAGAGAAAATCATTTTGTAACACAGTCTATGTATAAGCAACGCAGCTCACGATTAGTACAGGTAGACAAGTTGAAATTGGCAGATTTGTATGTGTTTAGAAGAGAAGGAAGTCTATATTGCATGCTAACTCCTTTAAAAACCTCGGAGTTTTTTTTGTTTTTTTTTTAATTATTATTATTCTCGCCAAAATGTTCTTTGTTATTTCACTTCAATTATTCTTCTGTCGTTTTTCATGAATACATTTTTCAAATTTCATGTTTAATCCTATGGAAATTTTCTTATGTATACCACTACACCTTGGCCAATCCCCCCACGTGGGTATGTGCCATTAAAATGAGGTGAAGAAGAAGAAGAAGAAGGCGCTGTTTACCGGTATTTATGCGTGGTGTGGGCACCAACCAGGTTTCAGGCTCTCTAAAAGGGTAACTCGCTTCTTTTTCTTTCAAATTTGCCAGACGTCGAATATAACTTATGTTATTTTTGGTTTCTAGTTTAAAACGCACACTCAGTCGATATTGATATAAATCAAAGATTTTGATTATGCCAGTTTCACGAAAGAACGCTTTGCTGGGTGCTCCATAGTCCGCATTAAAGACGTAGCGAAGAAACTTTTTTTGCAGAACATGAATTTTTTGTAATGAAGAATACGTTGCAGTGCCCCATACAAGCTGGCAGTAGTTAATGTGGGCACAGAACAGTGTGTTATAGAGAAGTAGTTTAATTGATTTAGGAAGAATGTATCTAATGCAGCCAATCGTGCCTGTTACCCTGGCTAACTGCCGGACAACATGATTTGTGTGATCTTCCCAAGACATGTGCGAAGAAAATACTACACCTAGGCATTTGAAGTGATCAACTATTTCTATTTCTCTCGAGTTAAAGGTAATACTATCGTGTGGGGTGATCGGTTTGTTTCTTGGTCGAAAGATTACAGCTTTAGTCTTTTTTTCATTCACGCGCATATAGTTTGATTGTGACCATCTTTCCAGTGTGATCATTGTTGTGTTGCACATTTGTATTAGGTCATGAATGTTACTTCCGGAGAAAAAAATGCTAGTATCATCGGCATATATGATAAACCTGACATTTGGGTTAATGTTAACAATATCATTAAGGTAAATGTTGAAAAGTAGGGGCCCAAGTATGCTTCCCTGTGGGACACCAGAATAAATTTCTTTTATTTCTGAATATGTATTATCTATGTTGACAGTTTGTTTCCTTTTTGACAGGTAAGATTTTATTAGTTCTGCAGCCTGGCCCCGAATTCCGTAGTGCCATAGCTTCTCTAGAAGTAACTTATGATTAACCAAGTCAAATGCTTTTGAGAAGTCTATGAATATTCCTATTACGAGCTCTTTGTGTTCAAACTGTGTCAGAATATATTCTTTTTGCTCTAAGAGTGCTAGTTCAGTCGACTTGTTTTTCCGGAATCCGAACTGATATGGTGTGAGCAAGTTGTATTTATCTAAAAATTTATTCAGTCTAGAGTGTAGAATTTTCTCCAATGCTTTAGAGAAAACAGGCAGTACAGAGATGGGTCTATAATTACCCAAGTCATTTCGGTCTCCTTTTTAAAATAAAACAGTTATTTTGGCAATCTGCATTTTTTCTGGGAATACTGATGTAGCTAAACAAACATTAAAAATATGTGCCACAGCTGGAGCTATAATATCGGCTACATATTTTATGGGCTTTATCTGAATGTCGTCAATATCTCGACTACTGCTATTTTTTAGGCTGAGTATGACCGATGCTACTTCATCCGTCGTGACAGGTTCAAGAAATATTGTATTATCGTTATGAAAGTCTAAGTAATCGCATGCATTCCGTGCAGACCCATCCGTTTTCTTTTTCGTGAAAAAGTCGTTGAAAGCATTTGCCAGCTCTGTCCCTGAAAGTTCTTTATCATCGATCTTAAGATTCCGCACTTGGCCATGTGACTGGTTACGGTGCAGCAATGAGTTTAAACGGGTCCAAACCACATCATGACGACCCTTCTTGACGTCTAGAAATGCAGAGTAATATTCTGTTCGTGCTGATCGCAATTTCTTTGTTAATTTATTTCGAAATTGTTTAAATAACCTCAAATCTTCAACTGTACGTGTGGTTAGAAATGTTCTATACAGCTTATTTTTCATTTTTATTTCTTTTCGTAACTCATGGTTGATCCATGGTTTCCGAGTTTTTCGTGAGGCTTTATGTGTTGTAGAGGGAAAGTACAAGTGGTATAGTTGTTTGAAAATATCAAGGAACTTATTATAAACTTCATTAGCATCATTGAGGTGAGCTATGTGGGCCAGGTCAACTTGTTTAAGAGCATCGCGAAAAGCTTTCAGTGTAACACTGGTTATACGCTGGTACCTAATACCTTCTGGTTCTTTCAGTGTATGGGTTGGCTCATTCATGCACAAGAACACTGGGAGATGGTCACTGATAGAACATGATAAGGCACCGGTCTCAATTTTTGGATGGGCGAGATTGGTAATGAACAAGTCTAAAGTGGATTGACTTCCTGTTGTTACTCTGGTAGGGACTTCTATTACACTAATGAAACCATTTGAAGCCAAAACAGTCCTAAATTCTCTCGTAGAAAAATTGTTACTGCTCATGTCGATGTTGAAATCGCCTCCAGCAATAAGCGTATAACCTCCATCAGCTACAAAAGACAAAAAGTGTTCATAGAATTTAAGAAAAACGGATAAATCTCCACTGGGTGGGCGGTAACAGACAGAGTAAATACATTTCTTTGAGCATAATGATATTATCTCGTAGTCCGGCGTAACCACACTGTATGGGTTTAACATTTCACCAGTTACATTTTCATTCAGAAGTAAAGCCACTCCCCCGCCACGCCCGACGGGTCTGTTGAGATAGTAGGTTTTGTAATTGGTCATTTTGAAAACATTGTGCGCGCTGGTGCTCCATGTTTCACTCAGCATTATCACTGAAAACATAAACCGAAATTCGCTAAAAAATTCATCTAGCAAGACCATTTTATTTTTTACTGAGCGTGCGTTGACATGTATAGCTTTAACGGATGCGGATGAGAAAGAGGAAGCGATGTGGTTCAAGTCATGCGGAAGGTAATACGGGCACTGTGCCATTTTTCTTTTCCATTTTCCTTTGGTACTGAGCTTGCGCAGTGCTACGTAAGCTGGTCCAGATCGCTTGCTCCTTTGATATGTATGGCAGTCATTCCTTGATCTTTACGAACGAGAATTTTCCCATTCGTATACCAGACAAAACGATAACCTGTATCTTTTGCCTTCTGCTTCGCACTTCGAAGCAAGTCTCTGTGATACCGTGTCAGGTTTTCCTGAATGACAATGCTCGGTTCATTATCTTTTACTTTGCTCCTAGCGTTCAGCCACGAATCTCTTGTCGTCTGTCTGGTGAAACGAGCGAGTATTCCTTGCGTCTTATCCCGTCGGGCAGGCAGTCTGTGTATTGTTTGAATGTCTGCTGCCGTCAGGGGTGGTACTTCAAGCTTCGGGGCGATGTCATTTAACAAAGTAAGCAGATTTTCATCGGGCAGAACAGCAATACCGTGTATCTCTAGATTAAGTTTCCTGCTTCGGTATTCAAGATCATTAACATCTTGTTGAAGTTGCGTTTGCACAACTTGCGTCATGTCATCTTTTTCTTCTAGTTCTGCTACTCTTTTCTTCAGTACCTTGATCTCATTGTCCTGGCGGGAAACATGTCTTTCAAATTCATCAAATTTCTTAGACATATGTTGGACAGATTCTTCCATTTCTGCCACCTTTTTTGTTAGCTCTGGCAAGCTCTCAAGTTTCTCTAGTATAGAGGCAAGAGCTACCTTAACATCTAGTTCTGATTCACTGTCTGCTCTACTACTCGTGTGCGACCCATTTTCCCGGCATGTGAGGCAGCGCCACGCTTTCTTTGAAGCATTGTTTTTTGCTTTGAAAGATTTCTCCGTCACCCCCGCACATTTACCGAAATGGTAAGCGCTTTGGCACTCCGTGCATGTCACACTCGGCACATTGACATGAATAGTTCCCTCGCAGGACGAACACACACTAGACATTTCTTTTCTTAGGCGGATACTTCACCAAACGACATAAAAGCACGCTTCAACAAAATACAATGGCAGCAGTGGCAGCAGCAGCGGCAGACACAATGGCATGAACCACAAAAACTATGACAATTCTACGTAGTGCTGCACTAACCTGCAACAAGGGCGAAGCGCGTTACCGATGTAGCCGCGTCGCTGCCGCTGCTGCCAAGTGACCGCTGGTCCGATTGCTTGCGTTTATCTTGCAGGGCCTTCCCGTCGGCGTCTGCGCAGACTGTCCCCGAAGCGTGCCAAACGTCCGATGGTTGAGCTTGATGACAGAAAGGCGTAGCTTTGGCGTAGGCATAAGAAGGCGTACAGCAGAAGCGGTTGCCGGTTCCTAGCAGCAGGATCACTCGAGAACGGGGAGCTCGATCTGCAACAAGGGCGAAGCGCGTTACCGATGTAGCCGCGTCGCTGCCGCTGCTGCCAAGTGACCGCTGGTCCGATTGCTTGCGTTTATCTTGCAGGGCCTTCCGGTCGGCGTCTGCGCAGACTGTCCCCGAAGCGTGCCAAACGTCCGATGGTTGAGCTTGATGACAGAAAGGCGTAGCTTTGGCGTAGGCATAAGAAGGCGTACAGCAGAAGCGGTTGCCGGTTCCTAGCAGCAGGATCACTCGAGAACGGGGAGCTCGATCTGCAACAAGGGCGAAGCGCGTTACCGATGTAGCCGCGTCGCTGCCGCTGCTGCCAAGTGACCGCTGGTCCGATCGCTTGCGTTTATCTTGCAGGGCCTTCCGGTCGGCGTCTGCGCAGACTGTCCCCGAAGCGTGCCAAACGTCCGATGGTTGAGCTTGATGACAGAAAGGCGTAGCTTTGGCGTAGGCATAAGAAGGCGTACAGCAGAAGCGGTTGCCGGTTCCTAGCAGCAGGATCACTCGAGAACGGGGAGCTCGATCTGCAACAAGGGCGAAGCGCGTTACCGATGTAGCCGCGTCGCTGCCGCTGCTGCCAAGTGACCGCTGGTCCGATTGCTTGCGTTTATCTTGCAGGGCCTTCCGGTCGGCGTCTGCGCAGACTGTCCCCGAAGCGTGCCAAACGTCCGATGGTTGAGCTTGATGACAGAAAGGCGTAGCTTTGGCGTAGGCATAAGAAGGCGTACAGCAGAAGCGGTTGCCGGTTCCTAGCAGCAGGATCACTCGAGAACGGGGAGCTCGATCTGCAACAAGGGCGAAGCGCGTTACCGATGTAGCCGCGTCGCTGCCGCAGTCAGCCAAGTCAGTCAATTTTTTTCGACTTGGTGCTAGGGAAAACTTTTACCCCTCAGTGAACCTCACGAACTCTAAATGAAGACAACACAGATAAGCTTATGAGTCACATGTGTACAGTGGGAGCGGATGTGCACCATGATGGATGGAAACGTTAAGGCTAATTTTCAATGTCTTGCACTCGGCGTGAGTATAGACAGCCGTGATGAAGCGCTAACCCGTGTACTTAGAACATCTTAGGTGCAACAGCCCGTACGGTGCACAGTTTAATGTACGGTAAAGGCGGAAGCTGCATATCTGCGGTGGCAGTGTTATGCACTCATCTACACGTCTGCTGGCAATTGGTCACTTGCTTAAAGTGGAATGACATCACCTGTTTGCTTAACTCCTGAAAAAGCAGCAAACTCGCCCCAGAACATCCGAGTTATCTGTTGAATTCCGTGGTTGCCACCAAACACTCAGCTGCGTAGCACCGCATCAAGAGAAACGGAATCCCAGAAGGGTTCCTATGTTATACTGCTAGCTGCCGTAGACCTTCAAAACTTCAAAATGATCCAGCACCCTCTCAAGACTGGACTGAAATGTCAGCCACCTGTTGTTTACATTTCGAAGAAAGACATGTTCTGGTATGCTAGGGTCCTTCTGCTGGTCAACAAGTATTGCTGATCGAACAGCATGCTTGAAATAGTAATATATGTCTATTATTAGAAGCTCAACGGATATACACCTGGTAATAATGGATACACAAACCAGTATAGGCGCCTATGTAAGGTTTTGTTCTCTCTCTCTAGTTCTGAGCGTTCTCTTCAGGCTCTCGACGACGTAGCACACTAGTTCTCGCCTCTCAGGACAGGCGATACAGTCGCTCAGGAGAACAGAATGAACTTGTCCCAACAGTTAAGGAAAAAGAAGCACAAGGTATCTGAATAAACAGAGCAGAGCTAGCTAGCGTAGCTAAAAAACCTCACAAGCTCGCTTATTACGGCTTTATGGAACGAGCGAAAGAAAGTCAGGGTTCTGATTGCAGTACGAATCAGAAACACACCACAGCGGCATTTATAGATGTCTGTGTGGATTGGAACGCCTTCTTTTATGTGGGTTTCGTTTTGTATGTCCCCATCTTTAAGGGCCGCTTTCAAACAAAAAGCTTTTAGTATGCTGCGCACGCCCGCTCTTCCCTCACAATGCCTATCCAGGTAAACCGAGAACGAAAGTGGTTGTTCACTTGCACACGCAAATGCAAGGGATTCTTCGCAATATTCTAGCCCCTGCCGGGGCCGAATATGACTGGGCAAGAACGAGTCAGCGCAGCAGCCTAGCAAAAGTCAACACAGTGTTCCTGTCGGGTATTTCGTTACCCATGAAACGCTGGCAGGATTTATTCCTAAAAACAGAATCGCATGAAAGAAACGGAGCTCGCAAGTGGTGCGAACTCCTAGGAAGGGGGTGGCCGGCTACTTTTGGCTATGGAGACGTTGAATGCTTGGCGCTCAGCTTGTGAAGGCTTCACCAGCCGTACATATCAGCTCACCCATTGCGTAGTGGTGGCACTGTACGAATAATGCGTTTCTGGTGCCGTTTTTGCCATGAGGAGAACTTTTCTCGAATTTTGTAGCGTTACGCTCCTTGAGGACCATGCAATGGAAATCTCTACAGCGGTTCTAAGCATAATGAGCCTCGGCAGGTGGAAGGTAAATACCTATTTATCCAGAATATGCTATATAGACCAACAACCAGTTTCCTGAATTATATGGGGCCACGCCCCGACGTCTGTAGCCCTAAGCTTGCAGTTACATGAGACTGGCGTCCGGATACCGTGCCCACGGTATCTATGCCGTTGGGGAGATTTTCCGGCGTGAGAATAATTTTCCCACGAACCACTACCTGTCGTAGCAGTCGAGTTTGCTCATATCGCGGTCATTCCATAAGATGTTTTGAGCCTTGGAAAATTACGATCACATCTAACAGGTGCTGTCGTGGTCATCGAAGTTTTAGTAGGCTTATTGAGGTTTAACATCCCAAAGCAACTTAGGCTATGGGGACGCCGTAGTAAAGGGCTCCGGAAATTTTGACCACCTGGGGTTCTTTAACGTGCACTGACATCGCACAGTACACGGGCCTCTAGAATTTCGCCTCCGAAATTCGGCCGCCGCGGCCGGGATCGAACCCGCATCTTTCGGGTCAGCAGCTGAGCGCCGTAACCACTGAGCCACCGCGGCGGGGCAGGTCATCAAAGTGAACATGACACTAATTGCTCATGCGCTAAGTGCTCAGCCCTGCTCGCAATTGCGCCAAACTCTCCTCGCTGAAGAAGCCCGCGTCTTCTTATTTTATGCGATGCTACGGCACAAAGTTCACAAGAGGCGCATATACATTCTTTCCCACAGCGTCAAGACTAAGCATTGTTGCCTTTATAAAACTGCCTAAGGACCCTCGTTATAACAACTCTCGTTTCATTGGCCGCGTTCCTGTAACGATCCTCGTAAACCTCTATGCAGGTCCCGCATCCTAAGCACTGACAGTTCACTGACAGTTTTCCTGGGGTTACGAAGAGGACCACTGGACAGGGAGGGAAAATACCAACAGCTGCACTAAGCCAGTTCATTAGTTATGGAAACAGTTGAAGACACCCGTGACGTTTTATGTTACCTACTGCTAGACGACCGTAGTAAGCTCATGCTATTCCTCAAGACAGCTATCGTCCTGCATATCTCAAGAAGCGGACCAGGCCCGATTCTCCACAACCCGATATTCCCAAGCAAAATACCCAACCACTACTCTCACCCTCATTGCGCACTTCACATGAGAGTTAGGCTATGTCCGTTGACTAATACTAAGAGCGAGAAGGGACTCAAGCACTATGTGAAACCTTTTAACCTCGTATGACCTTCCCCAGGCTGCACACCGACGAAACTTGTCTTAGGATTGTGCTCTATCATTTAGGTTCGCAACAAACCTGAAATTGACCTCTACAACAAAATATGATCTGATGTGGTCCACTGAAAGCTGGCGGAAAAACGGCGAAATTGAAATAGAAGCCACTTAACCTTCCTTTCACAAAAGCTTACCGTCTATGCTAGCATTCGAGAGCTCGCTGGGACGTCTCAGAGAATGAACGACTTTCCAAGAGGGATGGACGCGTGGTTAGACAGACTCATGAATGCACGCAGCATAGCTGCACGCACGTACGCACACAACTAGATTTTGTTTTTGTACGTCAATAAATTATTGCGCGTGTTATGAGCGCTGCAAGTTTGGAAACGCCTGCACGTCGTCCATATTTCCCCTTTTTAGAGCACTTGAACGTAAAATCCCTTTTACTTATTTCAAGTTACCCTCTTGGCCCAGAGGGTATTACAGAGGGGGAGAAGGGGCAGAAAGTTGATATATAACTCAATTTTGAGACCACTGCTAGCGCGCGCTGCTCTTCTCAGTTCAGAGCAGTGTTGATATTGGTCGTTTTTAGCGCGAAGCTAGGGAACTATAATAACCCACTCGCCACGCCAGCCAGATGACTCCTCGGTGGTCTTTCCAAACAGCCATTCATGGCGGGGCTTTCAAAGTGAACACGATCATGCACTCCCAATTTTATTTGTTTAGAACACTCGCGGTTAACTGTCTCACCAAGGGCCCTCCGGAATCGGCGGGGCCCGCTGAACTCACCTGCGGCCGGCCATATCTCTGCGGGGATCTCGACGCCGCCCGCAGCTGCGTGGAGTTTCCCAAAAATGCAAGCAGAGACAAAAATACATAAGTTCAAAAATAGAAAAATTGACAACATATAAATTATCATGCCAAGCAAGAAGAAACAATGCAGTAGCTACACAAGCCAAGAATATAGAAAAACAGAAGGGTTTGCTTGAGCCCGGGGAAAAGAACAACGCGCCCATCAACAACTTCATGTTACAAAAAAAATCGAGCTCACAGATTATGGAATCTTCACCGGCAGTGCCTCCGGAAACATGACGATACGGGGAAGATGACGTAGGATCCGACGTATGTACATTACTCCTCTAGCTAAAATCGGGTAAACTGGAAATATTTCGCTTGCGGTATACCTAGTCGACATGGTGACAGAAAATCTTTGCTCTGAAGAGACCATGAGCACAGGTCTCGAACGAGCCCACTTGACAGCGACGGCTGCGATTCCCCTATTACTGACTCTTAATAAAACTAAGTGTTTCCCAGACGACTTCGCACCTCACTGCGGTTTAACACAATTTTGACCAGAGGATAGTTAGAGAGAGAGCGAGAGAGAGGCGAATAAACTAGAACATTTATTGAGGCGGAAACCTTTATTTACTACCTCATCGTTAGAAGCAGGAGTTGTCGACAGAATTGTCACGGTTTTCTAGTGGTCGTGATGTCACAGAGCGCGAATTTGAAACGGGGCCAATCGTACTTTGGCTAGTAACCATGCAACCAATTAAAGGGATGGTATAGTGATGCTCCAAGTAAGCGGGACTGAGTTTAAATAATTAGTTAATTAACCAATTAGCCTAGTTAATCTTTCTAGTGAGACGAGGTAAATAAATAAAACTGAGTAGCAAATTTGCCGAGTTGGGGAATCGAACCAGGATCTCCGGAGTGTGAGACGAGCACGCTAACCACTCCGCCATCACAGCTCGATGGTTTGGAATGAACAAAGGCGTGTCTAGTAAGCACAGTGTGTTCGTTCACTCCCATCTTCCTCCATTTCCTTACGGCGAGGTTCAGGTGTCCACCGAGATATGCGAGAGAGAGATACATTACCTTTCCTCAAAAAAAAAAAATTACCAACGAGCAAGGCGTAGAGTCGAACCGGCGATGGCTTTCTGTGGACTCTCTGGCAGCTTTGCAAGACTCTGTTGCGTTCCACTTTTAGAGGCGAAGCATAACATCTTAATCACACATCACTGATACAAGCAGCAGCACCGCGCTTAAGGCTTCCGCCTCACCGCACTTTAGGTCAACCAAGTGCCCCTCTGAATTTTGTATTGTATTTGAATAGTGGTTTATTGGCACGTTGAAGCGCCGGCAACGAAGACCCGGGCGCAAGTCGTCTAGGAACCAGCGAGGCGAGAGACCGGCACACAAGCGGCAGTTCTCCAGCACGAGCCTTTCGCGGGCGGCGCTAGCGCTTCGTCGTCGTTGGTGGCGGTGCTGGATCTTCTTCTTCATTCCAACTGCCCCGGCGGAAAGAGGGAGCCATCCTGGCGACTCAAGGCGAGGAGACGACGAGAGGGCTGTAATAAGGCTTCAAGCAGCTGACATGAACGACGTCGCGACCACGGCGGCGATGGTCCAAAGAAGGTGTCACCGGTTCGATGATATAGTTCACTGGTGACGTACGCTCTAAGATGCGGTAAGGACCAATGTGCTTGGCCGAAAATTTGGACGCAGCCGGAACAGAGAGCCAGACCATTGATCCAGTGGAGAAGTGTGTAGCGGGCGTGTCTTGGTCCGACTCATGTGTCCGGAGCCCTTGACGTTCGGCGGTGAAGGAGCGAGCCAACTGGCGGCACTGCTCAGCATGGCGGGTAATGTCAGAAATGGAAGTATATTCTGAGCTGTCGGGGTTGTAGGGAAGGATTGTGTCCAGCAGACAGGAAGGCTCGCGCCCAAATGAAAGAATGGGGAAAAGCCGGTGGTTGCCTGGGATGCGGTGTTATATGCATAGGTCACGAACGGAAGGACTTGATCCCAATTAGAGCTGTCGGAGCTAATGTACATGGCGATCATGTCCCCAAGAGTACGGTTGAATCGTTCGGTGAGGCCGTTGGTTTGGGGGTGGTAAGCGGTAGTGGTACGGTGGACTGAGTGGCACGCATCGAGAAGCTCGCGAACAACTTCAGACAAGAAAACACGGCCGCGGTCACTGAGAAGTTCTCGCGGAGCGCCGTGACGCAGGACGAAGTGATGAAGAAGGAAGAAGGCGACGTTGCGAGCAGTAGCCCCAGGTAGGGCAGCGGTCTCAGCATACCGAGTGAGGTGGTCCACGGCGACTATAATCCATCGATTCCCGGCGGTCGTGAAGGGGAGCGGCCCATATAGGTCGATGCCCACACGATCGAAAGGGCGAGCCGGGCACGGTAATGGCTGTAACGGGGCAGTCGAGGGTCGAGGTGACGACTTCCGCTGCTGACAGGCTGCGCAGGAGCGAACGAATCGACGAACAAAGTTGTACATGCCCCGCCAGTAGTACCTCTGGCGTAGCCGCTCGTAGGTTTTTAGCGATCCAGCGTGAGCGCTTTGAGGGTCGGCGTGGTAGTGCGCACAGATCTCAGACCGAAGATGGCAGGGAATCACGAGGAGCCACTTTCGGCCGTCCGGACGATAGTTGCGGCGGTATAGGAGATCGTCGCGGATGGCGAAATGGGAAGCTTGGCGACGAAGGGCCCGAGGGAAGGAGGACGTAGAGTGCGCACGAAGGGCATCCAGCAAGGAAGAAATCCATGGATCCTGGCGTTGTTGATTTGGCATGTCGATAGCAGTGAGCGCTGCGAGTGGGGAATCAGATACGAGGGAAGAGGGCGCAGGAGAGGGCAGTGGCGAGCGTGACAAGGCGTCGGCGTCGGAGTGCTTGCGGCGCGACCGGTAGACAACGGTAACATCGAATTCCTGAAGACGGAGTGCCCAGCGGCCAAGGCGTCCTGAGGGATCTTTGAGGGAGGCCAACCAACACAAGGCGTGGTGATCAGTAACGACGGTGAACGGGAGGCCATATAAGTAAGGGCGGAATTTTGTGAGAGCCCACACTACGGCCAGACACTCCTTTTCAGTCATGCTGTAGTTCGACCCTGCTTTGGTGAGAGCACGGCTGGCGTACGCAACAACGTATTCAGAAAATTCGGGCTTGCGCTGGGCCAGGACAGCACCGAGGCCAATTCCGCTTGCGTCGGTGTGCACCTCAGTAGGAGCACTGGGGTCATAGTGCCGAAGAATAGGGGGGGAAGTAAGACGACGACGGAGCGCAGCAAAAGCTTCATCGCAGGCAGAGTCCCACGTAGACAGGTCGGCGGGACCATTGAGGAGTTTCGTAAGGGGCGCGACGATAGAGGCGAAATTAGGGACAAAGCGCCGAAAATAGGAGCAGAGGCCAACAAATCGGCGCACCTGTTTCGTAGAGGTCGGTTTAGGGAATTCAGCCACAGCCCGGAGTTTATCAGGATCAGGTAGGACGCCATCTTTGGATACGAGGTGGCCGAGTATTGTCAGTTGCCGGGCACCAAAGTGACATTTCTTGAGGTTAAGCTGAAGGCCAGCACGGGTGAGGCAGCTCAATATCTGGCGCAAGCGCTGGAGGTGCGTCGGAAAATCGGGCGAAAACACAACATCATCCAAGTAGCAGAGACAAATGTTCCACTTGAGCCCGCGCAATACATTTTCCATCATTCGTTCGAACGTGGCGGGAGCGTTACACAGACCGAATGGCATTACGGTGAATTCATATAGGCCGTCACGGGTAACGAATGCCGTGTTAGGACGGTCGGACTCAGACATCGGCACTTGCCAATAGCCGGAACGGAGATCCAGAGAGGAGAAGAATTCGGCGCCTTGCAAGCAGTCTAGGGCGTCGTCAATACGGGGTAGCGGGTAGACGTCTTTGCGCGTAATTTTGTTGAGCCGGCGATAGTCCACGCAAAATCGTATCGAGCCATCCTTCTTCTTCACCAGCACCACTGGGGATGACCAAGGACTGGCGATGGCTGAATAATGCCGCGTTGTAGCATGTCGTCCACTTGCTCAGCGATGAGGCGGCGCTCGGGAAGTGACACACGTTAGGGGCGCTGGCGGAGAGGAGTATGGGTACCGGTTTCAATGTGGTGCTCGACACTGGTCGCACGGCCCAAAGAAGAGGACTGGTGGTCAAACGAGGAGCGAAACTGGTTGAGCAGGGCAAGAAGCTGCGCGTGTTGAGCTGTGTCGAGGGCGGGGTCAATAGAGCGGTCGAAAATGTCCGAAGGCAGTGGGTGATCGGGAGTAGGGCTACGTGGGGTGAGGGCAGCGATGTCGGGACTGGAGGAGGTCACATCGGTGTCCAAGGAAGTGATCAAGGTAGCGGTTTCAAAATGGCCAAGGCACTCGCCACGGAGCAGGGAGAGGGCAGAGAAGGAGGTGTTAGAGACGAGGATGGCGGCAGTACCGTGTTGAATGTCGATGACGGCGAAGGGAACAGAGAGGCGTCGGCGAGAAGCAAGGATGGGGGAAGGCGTGAAGAGAACGGTGGCGTCAGAAACAGAGGCGGCGCAAACAGGGACAAGCACAGCACTGTCAGGGGGAATGTGAGTGTCCTCGGCGACAACAAACTTAGCATCACGGCGAATCGAAGGCTCGTCGAAGGCAGCATCACAGAGCGTAGAAAAGACGACATGCGCACGGGCGCAGTCAATGACGGCGCTGTGACGGGATAGAAAATCCCAGCCAAGGATGACGTCATGGGAGCTTGCACGGAGAACTAAAAATTCGACAACATATAAAACATCGGCGATGACTACGCGTGCTGTGCAAGCGGCAGACGGATGAACGGGCTCGGCGCTAGCTGTACGGAGGGAGAGTCCAGAAGATGGGGTGGTAACTTTTCGAAGTGAACGGCAGAAGTTTTCGTTAATGACAGAAACGGAGGCCCCAGTGTCCACAAGCGCAAGTGTCTTGACGCTGTCTACAAACACGTCAAGAAGATTCGGCGGTGAAAGGCGAGGACTTAAGCAGGGCGATGATAGCGCAGTTCGTGCCCCAGGAACTGCGGCTGCTAGTTTTCCGAATCGGCGGGGACGGGGCGACGCCTCATGGGCGACAAGGAGCGGCGGCGAGGGGAGGGCGAGCGGTGGGAAACGTAGGGCTGGCGACCAAGCGCGCGGTCAGGTGAGGTCCCCTAATGCGGTGGTTCGAAAGGTGCGCGAAAGGTGCGATCTGTATCGCGGTAGTCCGGCAGGGGGTGGAGAGGCGCAGGCAGAGTACGTCGACATAGGCGAGCGACGTGGCCTGGAAAACCGCAGACGTAGCAGATCGGTCGGTTGTCAGCCGTGCGCCAAGGATTGTAGGCAGCGGGCGCGAAACGCTGTCGGGAAACAACAGGCGCAGGCACCGCAGGAGGAGCATAGGCATAGGCCTGCGGCCGCGGTGGTCTTCTGACAGCCTCGGCATACGTGAGAGGCACGGGTGCGGGCGCAGGCGGCACGCTTACTGGAGGGTCGTAGCTTAACGGGGCGGCAACTGGGGTGGGCTGGATCGAGAGTAGACCGGCCTGAGGAGCCAAAGGTGCCGGTTGCCGAAGACTAGGAAGTGCATCGGCGACCTCCTGCGTGATGGCATTCCGGATCTCAGGACTGAGGACGGGCGGTGACGGGTGTGGGTTAGATATGAGCGATAGCTGCCGGGCGACCTCTTCCCGCACGAAGTATTTGATTGTGGCTAGCAAGTCGTGGTTGATGCCCAGGCCGGAGATGGAGTCGGCAGGCGGGGAAAGGCGACGAGCGCAAAGACGTTGCTTGCGCAACTCGTCAAAACTTTGGCACAGTGTATAAACCGAGGCGACGGTGTTGGGGCTCTTCGCCAGCAACATCTGAAAAGCGTCGTCGTCGATGCCTTTCAGGACGTGCTTAATCTTGTCAGCTTCGGACATAGCTGGATCAGCACGCTTGCATAGGTCAACTACATCTTCAATGTAGCTCGTGAAAGTCTCGTCCTTGTGCTGAGCTCGTACACGCAAGCTTTGCTCAGCGCGCAGTTTCCGGACGGCGGGACGGCCGAAAACCTCCGCAAGTGTGCTCTTGAAAACGGCCCAGGTGGGGATGTCGGCCTCGTGGTTTCGGAACCACAGGTTCGCTACGTCGCTCAGGTAGAATATAACGTTGGTCAGTTTGACGCTGTCATCCCAATTGTTATGGCGGCTCACCCGTTCGTATGATTCCAGCCAATCTTCTACATCCTGGTCGCTGTGGCCGCTGAAAAGAGCGGGGTCGCTTGCCGGACTGCACCGGAGCAGATGACGGGCTGCGGCGGGGGTGCGGGCTGTTGACTGGTCTTGGACATCGGGATGGTGCGGCTGCGAAGGTCCACGGTGATGGGGAACGGTGAACGCAGCAACCTCCACCAAATGAAGAGTGGTTTATTGGCACGTTGAAGCGCCGGCAACGAAGACCCGGGCGCAAGTCGTCTAGAAACCAGCGAGGCGAGAGACCGGCACACAAGCGGCAGTTCTCCAGCACGAGCCTTTCGCGGGCGGCGCTAGCGCTTCGTCGTCATTGGTGGCGGTGCTGGATCTTCTTCTTCATTCCATATTGTATTGGGTTTTATGGCTCATAAACAACTCGGACCGTCATGCACCAAACACAGGGTATAATTTCTTTCAAATACTGGGTGTCCTCGGTGACAGTCCTTGTCCGAACAAGTGGAGCTCAAGAAATCAGATAAAGACCTTTTCAGGAATGAGAAAACATTTGGTGATGGCTCAAAGACTAGAGCGGCATACGGCACCCCAGCGTGCAAAAACGTGCTTCGGGTGTCCTCACAGGACCCCCTCTACAACGCCATCAGCTTACCGTCTCGCTCTTCAGGTCCCTCGTGTGCTCTCGTAGGGCTGCTCGTGAGGACTGGTCGCGGTTCTTCCATTGGAAGCCATGAGCATTCGCCCAGGGCTGCTTATTCGTGCAAATACAGAGCCTGCATCAGAAACAGCCCTGCTGTTTGTAAGACTGTTTGTAAACCTCTAATCTGCCCACCTTTTTCTCTACCATGGCCTCATCAAAAATGTCTCAGAGTTCTAGTTTTCTAGTAGCAAAAGGCATGTGTACAACCAGTTTAAGGAAGATCCTCCAACACCCTCCTCCACCTTCACTGCGCTCGAAATAATCTCTCGAGTAAATAGCGGGCATCAAATGAGCGTACAGACTCATACCGCTATCCTTTAAAGACTGTTGCCTGTCAAAGACACCAAGGTAGCAGTAGAATTACTAGGCTTTCGGAAATCCTAAACAGTTTTTTAACAATGTTTTAGGCAAAGGTCTTAGTCAATGCATTTCATGTGCTGCAAAGGTGAATTCACTAATGGAAGAGCGACTGGGTGCGAAACGGTGACTGCTAGACGACAGGCAGGAACAAGCAATTCATTGAGGGCACTGGCAAGAAGTACTTGATTATAGGCCTACAGGTAGATACAAGGAACCGACACTTTGTCTTGCAATACTGCACTACCCTGTTCAAGGCTGCTCTTTCTCGTGCCTTGGCGACAAAATCTTTTAGAATGTATGCGCTCAGCTCACACTGTGTGCCTTCCATCCTTTCTGTCTGTTACCGCCAATGTCTGGTTGCTTTTAAAATTTTTTGGGAAGTTGCAGAGAATTTTCGTTATTAGTAGGTGGACATCTCGATTGCACTTTTCCTGCTTAAATAAAGATTTGCATTGACCGCATAGACGTTCGAGCCGGTGTGTTGTCCTGGCAGCACTACTAGTGTTTTCAAGTCGGCGAAATGCTTCCAGATTTTATCAAATCTGCCAATGCAGAGAAATCATGCATAATATTACAGATTTAACAGAATTCCTCGATCAATTGCTCAGCTGGGTACCTCAGGTGAACATATTGTGCGCACACAAAAACAGCCAGGTCATGGACATTCTACTAGACATTCGCTTCGCTGGGAAAAGCTGCAGTAATCTACACGAGGATATAGCCGCATACTCACCCATGAAGTTAAGGCCTCGGCGCACTGCGAACTGTCCTCTTCCTTTGTACATGTTCAAAGAAGCGCCGTTCCTGCAAAAGAGTCATATTTTTATGTTGCATCAAAGAATACCGTTGCTATATTCAACGACACTAATATGGCTTTCCTTATTAATAACACCGAATGCTATTCGTGCTTTTGTATTCTTACAAAGGTGCAAGAAGACCACACGAGTTTAAACCAGCAGGTGCGCAAGCAATGGTAGGCGTGTACCAAACAGCACGAGGTCTTCATGACTTGCTATCTAAAGAATCAAGAATACATCCTCAGCGAACCTGCAGGAGCCAGCTTCACCACGTGATCCCAGGCGGCACATTAGAAGGAGCACCTAATCTTGCGCCTACATGTCTGTACGACACCAGTGCGTTTACCGAGAACTACGTACCCAAGAACACTATAGCTCTAAAAATTGCACACTAGAATGAGGAAGTGGGCAGCCTGGCGCGGTTTAATAATTTAATTTTCCCTCAATTTTCAGCTGTCACGATCAGTTCGACTAGCCTGTACGGAAAACGACATGCATTGCGATGCATCTTTTACACACGGCTGTTTTCTCGACACCATGGAAGGAAGATGTGTTTTGCGGTGTGTCACTGTTGCGCTTGTTTTAAAAGGCCGTGAGACTTCCGGAGCTGCCGCAATACATCTTTGTTTTAGCCCTGACCATGGCTATTCTTCCGTAAGAGGACTTTTTCCGTAAATTACTTATGTGGCACATTGGTGCTGATGGTATCGCATGCAATAATGTAAAGCATGAATAGCTTCATATTTAACTTTAGCATTATAGCACAGCTATGATTTTAGATACAAAAGCACTGTCTTAGTAGTTGTCTAATGCGACAACGATGAATCCTAGGGAACAGCTACGTGCACTTCTCTGGTGGGGAATTTCCTCACCGGTGACAGCGCTCTCTACCCGCCCCCAGTGTCACTGTTATGTGAATGCGGGTCTGGCTGTCGGCGACCTCCTTTGCACCCACGTCATGAATGCGCTTCAGAGTATATGCGCTGCCGCGGTTCTTCATCAAGACTCGTTCTCGCCTTGCAGGTGGTTCTTTCGGCTTCACTTCTGTAAAATAAACATATAACTTTATGGACAGAAAAGGGGTCATAAGGATAATGCAGTAAGCAAGCAAGGGATAGAACTTATCGCAGCATCTCCATGGCCAACACATGCTCAGCATTCCAACATACTATCCAGGTTGGGCTCTTTAGTATTGGAACTTAGCTACCAATTACAGCACGTACAAGTTCTACATTTTATGGTTGAAAGAACAGAGGAGAACACAACAGAAAGCCTGAATGAACTGCACTCCGAGTCGTTATATCATTGCACTCACGTTGCTCTGTTTGTAAAATTAGAAATTTATTCTAAAAAGTTGAGACAATCATGGCCTTCCGGGGTAGTGGTAAGAGGCTCGGTTTATTCTATTCACCATGAAAGTGAGCAGTTATAGGGGTTGGAGACAATTATTGTCTAATGCTGCTGCCATCTTGTCACCAACTCAACAAACAACTTTCCACGTGTTCACGGCCATACTATCTCATAGATTTTCTGACTCAGGAGGCGGCTCTACTCTGATCCGTCAAATTACACGTGACCAAAAACCAATTCTTCCAAACAGACCGTCCCTCCAACGAATTACTCCGCTTTCTTGTGATCCATGCTATGACGCTATGAACAAGCTTTCACATCCTGAAGATGGCTTTTGCTAGAAGTCACTCAGGGAATTTAGTGGACAAATACTGCCAGAAAGGTGGCCGACGGACTATCCCTAAGTTTATGATTTACAGGGTTTTAATGTCCCAAAGCGACTCACACTATGAGGAACACCGTGGTGAAGGGCTCACGAAACTACGACCAATTGGGGTGATTTAACGTGCACTGATATCACCCAGTATACGGACCTCTAGAAACGGACTCTCCCTAGACATGCACGGAATCGGCAACAGAATGCATTCAGAATACATTTCAATGCTCCCAGACATATGCGCTGAAGGAAAACGACGCACCCAGTAATGATCTTTGCATGTATGAGAGGTACAGCGTGGCTACGAGCATTGTTGAGAGAACTTTGCTATCCTAACCACACCGGAGTGGTCTAAGTGAAGAAGCCCAAATGGGCCTGTTTTCATGTGTATGCACTAAACAGCGATATCAAAATTATCTGGAGCTCTGGCTCATACTCGATAATTGGCGCGTGTACTAGATAAGAACAACTTTCACTGTAGGGCAGACTGGAATGGGATCATGGGAAGTAGCGGGGCCAGTTGGTTCATTTTTCTGCTTAGAACAGTGCGCAGGGACAAGACACAGTCGAGAAATACACAGACAAAGCACTGACTGTCAGAAAGCATAAAAATTGACATGGTTTGGTTTTTGGTTTAAGGAAGTTTAACGACCCAAAGCGACACTCCCTGTGAGGGACGCCGTAGTGAAAGGCTCCAGAAATTTCGAGCACTTGGGGATTTCTAACTTGCACTGGCATCGCACAGTACACGGGCCTCTAGCATTTCTCCTCCATCGAAATGCGACCACCGCAGCCAGATTTGAACCCGCTTGTAAGAGTTTGCTAAAAGAAAATAAGAGGTAATACAAGTTAACGGTAAAGAAATTTACTATTGAATATTAGTTAATCACCTGTCGTAGCAGTATTCTCATTCACTACACCGCTGACAATGCTACGCCAAAAAAAAAAGTTCTTACACACTGCATATGCTTCGAACATAAGAGCAACTCAGACTGCGAGGCAAGTTTGTGGTTATCCTGCCGGAGGTTATCATGGAGGCCTGTTTGTGATGATGCAGAACAAGGCCCCTGGAAGAAAACCGACTTTGAATCTGTGCAGTTTCATAGCTAATTGGGGATCAAGACCGCACCGTAAACTCGGCCAAAGGCAAGGTAACATTAGTTCCTGGGCCCCGCTACATTCCGGATAACACTCAGCTGTTGTGCAAAAATCAGTCACCTGTCCTTTACTGGGAAAAAAAAATTGACCGACAGTTTAGCATTGCTGAGCACGAAATATTATGCGAAAGCACTGCATTTTGCAGGTCAACGCCCCCGCCACGTACCTGAAAGCGCGATTGAGGTGTCCACCGACCCAGGCCGCCAGTTATGCACCTGGCTTTATGCAGTACGCGATGCAGGTGTTCCACCCGATGCAGTAGGCACCGACATCGACCAGACTGCACAAAGAGAATCGTACTTGAGCCTGATCACTGCACTGCAAGGAAGTTGCAAGGAATAACACAAACATTGAAGCAGCTCATGGGCCAGTTTTAAGCCAGTTACAAGTCGAGTCAACTCAGACTGCCAAGTTCTTCTCACTGCATTCTTTAAGGATTGGGAAAGAATGCAGTTTTTGCAATAGCTTTTTAATTCCTGCTGCATTAAATGCTCTGGTTTCGAACAGTCAATAAAAATGTTTATCAATGATTGGAACTACTTGCACTAGTTAGTAACATGGATTTAGTACCCGGTGTAGAGAATTGGCAATGTACAAGAGTTAAACGACACATCGGAAAGGTAGACGAGGGGCGAAGTAATCAAAGATGGCGGCACTAGTAATAGATCTGCTAGCGGTAGGCCGCTGGAGAGGAACAAAACAATACGTTGGACTCAGATGCATAGCCGTAGGGGAGAAATGCGTCTATAATTCGAGATTTCTGGTGGTTAGCAGAGTATTCCGTGTCGGGCCTCTAATTGCACATTGCTCCCGATGACCACACAAAGGGTGTGGGGTGTTCGGATTCGCGGCTAACTCTGAGGGCAAGATACAGCACTGAGGGGCGGGGGGGGGGGGAGGGAAGGGGTTGGTGCCACCCCCCGCCGTGGACCTCGAACCCGATTGGCATTTATTGTCTTGCAAGAACATTCCATCGAGCATCAACAATTAAGGATACCATGAGTCGGGGTTCCAAAAAACTCGCCTAGATCCCTGCCCGTATTCCGAACCTTCAATGTGCAGATCAGGTGCAGGCCAACAAACAATCGACCCCTCAGGTGAGAGCACTGCGGGTGAGGACAAAGTTAAGATTGCCTGCCAAAATGATCATCAATCCTCAATTGCAGCATGACGGTTGAGACAAACGAACAATGTATTGAAGAGCAGCTGCCCTCAAGACCGTCTCCTTATACGACAACGGAGGCTTGAGTGCAAGTATTTCCTTAAAAGTTAACCACATCTGAGATCATCTTTCGTTTATCCAATTCACGATCCAGCGGTTCATGGAGCAGTCTTGCAAACACGTTCAACACATCACAGGCCTTGGACGCGCTTTCGGTGTGTTCCTTAGCTATAATGGTTGCTTATTGAGTGTGTAAATGCAGCCATTAAGCAAGCGCCAATCCTGTACTTACCACGAAATAATAATATACTCAAGTATGGAAAGTTCCTTGCGACAAATATATGAAATTTAGCTATGTACGGTGAGAAAATGGAGCATTAATACCTCTACACATGCTTAAGAGCTCTTCGTTTGCAAAATACAAGTGCTTGCTTTTACGTACACAGATGCCAATGATTATGCGGTGTTCGACAGCAGTTGGAATAGTTGGAAACACTAAAGAAAAGAAAGTTTGTGTAAACTGATAAAGCTTGTCTGGCATGCACTAGAGCAATGCCTTTCACTAAAGCTTTAACCATATTGTCACGTAGCAGTTGGTACAGGTAGCGCCGCGTCCAGACGGCAGAGGAACGCCAACACCGAGATGATGCCAGCGCACACCGAGACGGCCAGGATGGAACGTCGAGCTTCGTCTTCTTCAGCAGCGAACCGCGTGGCGCACGAGCTGCGTGCCGAACAGCCGCCGAGCGGCTATTGTACTTGTAGACGCGGCATTACCCTCCCTCTCGGAAAGAGCATCGGCCCGATGCTTTAACAAGAAAATAGGGAGAAAGAAGCAAAAAAACAACAGAGTAACGCACAGCACTTAGTCACTGAATGTCTCGCGAAAAATAGGGCTTCATCCGCACTACATGAACAATCTCTGGTCTCTGCTGACGGCGAGTAGTCCGGGAAGCCCCATCAGGGAGGACTTCATAGGTTACGTCGCTTAGCTGACGGAGAACTCGGTAGGGGCCGAAATACTGCTTGAGCAGTTTTTCGGAAAGGCCACGGCGTCGAATGGGGGTCCATACCCACACTTTGTCGTCCGGGGCGAACGTCATCAGTCTGTGGCGGCGGTTGTAACGTCGGGCGTCACGGTCTTGTTGGTTCAGGATGCGCACTCTTGCAAGTTGTCGAGCTTCTTCTGCGCGAAGTGTGAACTCCTCGGCGCCAACGTCGGGGTCGCGGCCATCATGGGGCAGCATTGCTTCCAACATTGTCGACACTTCGCGGCCGTACAACAGACAGAAGGGCGTCCTCCGCGTGGTTTCCTGTTGAGCCGTGTTATACGCGAAAGTAATATATGGCAGGATATTGTCCCAAGATCGATGCTCAACGTCAACATACATGGACAGCATGTCGACGAGAGTTTTGTTGAGGCGCTCGGTCAGGCCATTCGTCTGGGGATGGTAGGCGGTTGTTTTCTTGTGAGTAGTGCCACTCAGCCGCATGAGGGATTCCAAGAGTTTGGCAGTGAAAGCGGTGCCTCTATCCGTGATAATTAGTGCTGGAGCGCCATGCCGGAGGACGATGCGTTCCACGAAAAATTTCGCAGCCTCGGCTGCTGTGCCGCGCTGGAGGGCCTTGGTTTCAGCGTAGCGCGTAAGGTAATCAGTAGCGACGATAATCCACCGGTTTCCCGAAGATGAAGTTGGAAAAGGGCCGAGAAGGTCCATGCCAACTTGCTCAAACGGGAGTCTGGGCACTTGAACGGGATGTAAAAGTCCAGCTGGCTTGACAGGGGGTGTTTTTCGTCGTTGACAATTACGGCACGTGCGCACATAGTGTCGTACAGTCGCCGCAAGCTTAGGCCAGTAATAGCTCTTTTTGATCCGAGCCAGAGTGCGGGCGTAGCCGAGGTGACCTGCGGTGGGCTCGTCGTGACACGCCTGCAAGATTTCTTCACGGAGATTCGCTGGAACGACGAGGAGGTAGTCGCTTCCGGTTGGAGAAAAGTTGGCTTTGTACAGCACGTTGTTGCGCAGACAAAAGGAGGACTGGGTTCTTGCGAAGGGCTGGGGAACCTCCTCGGTACGGGCTTCCAGGAAGTCGATGAGAGGTTTCAGCGCCGGGTCCTCACGTTGCTGACTGGAAATAGTCGCTGCGTCTACGGCTGCGATGAGAGGAAAGTCTGGTTCGTCGTCGTCGCGCGCAGCCTCGACTGGATATCTGGACAAGCAGTCGGCATCGTTGTGCTGGCGCCCTGATTTATAAACGATGGACATGTCAAACTCCTGAAGGCGTAAGCTCCAACGCGCAAGGCGGCCAGAGGGATCCCGTAAGTTCGTCAACCAGCAAAGAGAGTGGTGGTCGGTTACAACTTGAAAATGCCGGCCGTACAGGTAAGGTCGAAATTTTGTCACAGCCCATACCACGGCAAGGCATTCTTTTTCGGTCGTGGAATAATTAGATTCGGCACGAGACAGAGTGCGGCTGGCGTATGCTATTACGCGCTCAGCGCCGTCCTGCCACTGGACGAGTACAGCACCGATACCCACGTTGCTGGCATCTGTGTGGACGAGAGTCTCCGCACGAGAATCGAAATGACCAAGGACAGGCGTGGTTTGCAAGCGTCGCCGTAATTCATCAAATGCCTGCTGCTGCTGTTCTGTCCACGTGAATGGGACGTCCTCTCTTGTAAGATGCGTCAACGGTGCAGCAAGTCGGGAAAAGTTGGCAATGAACCGCCGGTAATACGCGCAAAGGCCCAAAAAACGTCGGACCGTTTTCTTGTCCGAAGGAGTGGGAAAGTTGGCGACGGCAGCTGTTTTAGCAGGATCCGGCCGGACTCCACGATGGCTGACGACATGGCCCAGGAAAAGGAGCTCCTCATAACCAAAGTGGCATTTCTCGGGCTTCAACGTCAGGCCGGCAGATCGTATAGCCTGTAGCACGGTCAAGAGGCGCTGGAGGTGTTCTTCGAACGTTGGCGAAAATACAACAACGTCGTCCAGGTATACCAAGCACGTCTGCCATTTCAGGCCCGACAAAACAGCGTCCATCATTCTCTGAAATGTTGCTGGAGCTGAACACAAACCGAAAGGAAGGACCTTGAACTCATAAAGGCCATCCGGCGTCACGAACGCTGTCTTCTCGCGATCCCGCTCGTCAACTTCGATCTGCCAGTAACCACTTTTTAAGTCCAGCGAAGAAAAGTAGCGCGCGTGCCGCAACCGGTCAAGAGAGTCGTCAATGCGTGGTAACGGGTAGACGTCTTTCTTGGTAACCTGGTTAAGCTTCCGGTAGTCAACGCAAAATCGCAGACTACCATCCTTCTTCTTAACCAAAACCACAGGCGAAGCCCACGGGCTCCTCGACGGCTGAATAACACCATCCTGCAGCATCTCTTTGACTTGTTCAGCTATGGCTTCACGCTCGCGCAGTGAGACACGGTATGGGTTTTGCCGAATTGGTCGGGTACTGCAGTCCGTAATGATGCGGTGCTTAGCGAGAGGCGTCTGTTTGACTGCCGACGTAGACGAGAAACAGTCTTGGAACTGATGCAGTAGGCCGACTAGGCTCTCCCTATCGGCTGGGGTTAAGCCTGGGTTCACGTCGAGGATCAGCTGAGGTGTGCAAGAATTGGACGTTTCGCTCTGGAGGGCAAGGCAGTCGTTAATTTCGGCGATGCCCTCGAAGTATGCGACCGCAGTGCCCTTGGCGATGTGTTGCCGTTCGGTCCCGAAATTCGTTAGAAGGACATCTGCTAGGCCGTTCCGTAGCGTGACGATACCTCTGGCGATGCAGACCCCATGGGAGAGCACAAGCGCAGTGTTCTGTTCTGCTACGCCGTCAGCACTGCACAGGTCGTCACAAATGACGGTAACGAGGGCACAGGATCGCGGAGGGACGGTCACATCGGCGTCGATTATGCGCAGGGCCACTCTGCGTGGTTCGGTGTCGGCTGGAATCGTTCCAGGGGTCGAAAATGTTACCAGACGATCAGGAAGGTTTATGATAGCACCATGCTCACGCAAGAAGTCCATTCCGAGAATCAGGTCTTTGCAGCAGTGCGGCAGAACAACAAAAGTGCCAACAAAAGCAGAATTGGCAATGGTGACTCGAGCAGTGCATCTTCCGACAGGCGTCATGAGGTGACCGCCAGCAGTACGAATTTGAGGTCCATCCCAGGCTGTCTTTACCTTGCTGAGGCGATCCGCGAGGTGCTTGCTTATGATCGAAAAGTCCGCGCCTGTATCGACTAAAGCAGTCACTGGGTGCCCGTCAACGTGAATGCGGAGGTCGGCGCTAACTGCATCGGTGTCAGGGAAACTCGGGTTCACAGAATCGTGCTGCGGCGGCATCGGGATCTCGGCATCGCGCTCCGGCGGCGTTCGGGGGTCTTCGTTATATCCGCTGTCAGCAACCTTCCCCCCTGAGGTCGCCGCTTTCAGTTTCCCCGGCGCGGGCTTGGAGACCTGCCCCGCAGTCCATCTGAGAAAGGCTGGCGGCTGGGCGACGTGACGCGTGCGGGAGACGGAGATCGGGGTCGGCGGTTAGAGGTGGTGTCATGGGCAGTAAGGTACTCCTCTATTTCGTGGGGTCGCTCACCGAAACGGGGACAAGGAGCGTCACGTGGGAAACCCCGGAGGCCGATTTCACGGTATGGGCAACGGCGATACAGGTGGCCGGCTTCCCCGCAATGGTAACAGAGCGGCTGCTGATCAGAAGTGCGCCAAACAGCCGCCTTCCGGGCCGGTGGGCGCATGGCAGGTCCTCGCTGAGGCCGCTGGTAGAATGACGGTGGCGGAGCGGTTGGCGGCGGCGGGTGGTACGGCAAGCGTTGCACAGGTGGCAACTCGGAACGGAGAGCCGCGGCGTAGCTCATGGGGCGTGGCTCCGGCATGACTGGAGGAGGCGGTGAAAATGCTTGACGAAACTCGTCGCGCACAACCTCGGTAAGAGCCGCAGCCGTCGGGTCAGACGAGGCAAGGGTCAGTTTCTGCAGCTCTTCACGGACCACGGCGCGTATGAGCTCACGCAGCGACGCATTGTCGCTGGACACGCTCAAAGAAGCCGCACTGGCGCTTGGCTCACCGCACAAGGAGTCATTTCGGCGGTAGCGTTGATGCAAGGCCCGCTCAATGGCGGTCGCCTCTTTGATGAAGTCGGCTACCGTCTGCGGGGGATTCCGGACCAAACCAGCGAAGAGTTGGTCCTTCACACCTTGCATCAGGTGGCGGAGCTTCGCGGATTCCGCCATATCTGGGTCAGCGCGCCGACAAAGACGGGTCACGTCCTCGGCGAACATGGCAACTGTCTCATTAGGCTTTTGGACGCGAGCGTCCAGGAGGCGCCGCGCACGATCCCGGCGGTCCGTGCTAGCAAAGGTGTCCCGGACCTGCTGACGGAAGGTATCCCAGCTTTGGAGATCGGCCTCCCTGTTCTCGAACCAAATCTTGGCTCCATCTTCGAGGGCGAAATACACGTTCCGCAGCTTCTGCGCAGGGCTCAATTGGTTGAAATCGGCAACCCGCTCAAACTGGTCAAGCCAGTCTTCAACGTCTTCGAAAGTGACGCCATGGAAGCTGGCTGGCACGCGGGGTTGCTGGAGCGTCAAGTGTGAAGCGCTAGCCTGAGCCATGGTGGTATGCTCACCAGGTCGATGAGTGCGTGCCTCTTGTGGGAGGAGACCAAACTCTGGGACCAGTCCCAGGAGGCGGCGGCTGCTGCGGTGAACGGGCGTGCAGACAAGGGGTAGCTGGTCAGGACTCGATGAGCGGCTGTCTGAAGAGGTGTTGGACATGGGACGTCGAGCCCGCAACCTCCACCAGTGTCACGTAGCAGTTGGTACAGGTAGCGCCGCGTCCAGACGGCAGAGGAACGCCAACACCGAGATGATGCCAGCGCACACCGAGACGGCCAGGATGGAACGTCGAGCTTCGTCTTCTTCAGCAGCGAACCGCGTGGCGCACGAGCTGCGTGCCGAACAGCCGCCGAGCGGCTATTGTACTTGTAGACGCGGCAATATCACGAACGTCAGCCTTCCACGGAGGATACATTTGCTATTCCAGAGGTGCCTGTCGGCGGGTCAGTATCGGTTAACCAGCAGCTACATGTCAAGCAACACGGTTTTTCCGACTGTGTCTTGTTGATCTAATTGGTAGGATAGAGGAAATGACTGCCTACTGCAGATGATGATATACAGCTGACGTATGTATAGGTGTGATGGCAAACATTTTTTTCTACAAAACACACCTTACGAGAAGCTCACCTTTTAAAAATTATCGTGAACGATATGGCAGCAAGGTAGGTCTGGTTCTGGCACTTCCTGCAAGTCGTTGCATCTGGTTGCCGCGGAGTCGGAATCCGTCTCCGGCACAGTTGTGTGATACAAGTAATTTTTTTCTTCAGAGAAAAGCTCAAAGGTAGTCGCGAAACACGGTCGAAAGGAATCACGTTTGACAAAGGTAAGACGGTGTATGGTATTTAACATCTCGAAGTGAATCAGGCTATGTGGGACGCCGAACTGAAGGGCTCAAAGGTAAGAAGAGGGCACACTCAGTCAATGTTGATATAGACGAAACGGTTGCAGAGCGGGGGTGTTGTTTAAGATACAAGGCCGAAAGCTGAATGTCAGCAGTGATTCTATGCACGGGGACCAGTGTTCGGGATAGTAAAAGGCTTGGAAAGGTGGGGGTGTGAACGGATTATAGGCGCATATATCTAACGAAGCATTAGGAACGGCTAGAACACTACCACAAATGCAGACGATGAGGAGAGTGCAATATGCCTGAAGGCTCTTAGTTCCGTGAGAATGCTCCGAACTTGAATGCGGGTTTAACATCCTAAGGCGACTAAGGCTATGAGGGACGCCGTAGTGAGGGGCTCCAGAAATTTCGACGCAGACCAACAAAGTTCTTATGCCCAAAGAGGCCAAGGAATAGGAAGAACCCATTTCTTTTCGCGCAAATATGACGCATACTTTGGTAATATATTCCACTTTGCAATATATAAGCCGATCGTAAAATTTCACCTCAACGCAGACTTTTGCTGAAGAAATGATGATGATGATGGTGGGTTTTAATGGTGCAAGGCACTGTGAAGTCGGTTTAGGACTAGTCAAGTGAGTGGAACCTGTCCCATGACGTGTAACTCAAGAAGAAATGTATAGGGCGTTGTCATTATTGCAGAAAAACTCAGCAGTCAAGCAAATGACGATGTCCGAGGATCAGTAGCTTGACGAGGTCGCTTCAGGTATATCCTAGAAGCGAATGGTACTGCCCTTTATGCACAAAAACGGTATCTATGGAGTATGATCACCCCAAGTAAAGGAGTGTCAAAGTAAAGCAATGTTCTGAGTAGCGTCCGACTGCACTCCAAGGGACATTAGCGTCCGTTCCTGGGTGAAGCTTGCTTTTCAAGGTGTTAAAACTTCTCACGCCTTATGCGTCTTAAGTTACACATCTGTTGCTATTATTTACTGTACCGAGGAGAGCTGTTGATAATTGAGACGGACGCACAACTTGCTCACATGCTTCATGGCTCGAGCCGGAAGCATGCAAGTTCACTTTTGCGCCGAGCAAGCGGGATGGGAACAAGACTTGTTTCCAAGGTCGAAAGAAAGTTGGTACCACATTTTTTTAAATCCTTAGTTCCCGAAAAAGCTCAATGCTGTCGGGCTTTGTTACTGGCAGTCTATTTAACAACCTTTTTTGTGTTATGCCCCGAGCATGCACCAAAAGGTCGTGGGGCAAAAGTAAAGAACAGTCGTTGAATTGGAGTGAAGCCTGGAGGACAGCGCAGGGCCGGGGGTTTTACTGCAGACCAGAGAACTTCTAGTGCTATATCAGCATCATGAAAAACGTGAAGTATGATGGTGTATGAGAGCGTCAGAATGCCGGATGACTGTCACGTTCACTGATATAAGTTGTGGGTTGGAATTGTTGCTTCGAATACGATGACCGCCGCAAACTGCTGCCGTTGTACCCTGCGGCTCTCAGACGCAGACATGTCCACTTGTTTTAAGGGGCACAAGAAAAAAGTTTTGAATCCGAACAAACAATGCGATTTGTTTCATGGGTGCTCAGAGATAATTCTAGCAAGCGGTTGGGTGGAACATAACTGAACATGTTTTCAAATGCTTCCACCCGTATGGAGTGACGTTGAGGTTCACTTGCCCCAGTCATTGTGACGTCACTGAACTTAGTGGCTGTTCACAGAAATAACGCGCTTGCCAGTCAACAAATTATTCAGTGCACTGAGTGCTGCCAGGTTCGTATCTCCTGTAGCTCGTGCATATTTTCGCTTTTAAAGCACTACAACGCAAACCCCTTTTCACAGGAGGTTAGACATTGTCTAAATATTGTCTAACTCTATTTTGAGACCATTTACTAGCGCGCGCTGCTTTGCTGCCTGCATAGCAGTGTTGATATTCGTCGTCTTAAGTGCGAAAAGCTGGTGAATCATAACCCAATGTTCACACTCTCCAGGTGATTCTCCGGGAATCTTTCCATTCAGCCATTAACGGTGGGGCCTATTTCAAAGTGAACACTATTGTGGACTTTCCAATCATAAGGGTGAAGAATGCATCTGTGAACAGCGAGTGTTACGAAGCAAATCAAGCATACAGAGCATGGAAACATCACTGGCAGCACCTCAGGAAACATTCCGGGTAGCAAAAAGCAAGAAAAGTGTACTTGAAAGGCGGGACGATGCCGCAGGGCCTGACATAAGTACGTCGCAGCTCTGGCTAAAGTCGGACAATTTGGAAATAATTGGCTTGCGGTAGTTACCCGACATGAGAGAAGAGAAAATCTGAAGCGGCCTAGAATGAACCCACTTGACAGCGACGGCTGTAATTCCTCTATTACTAAGCCGTTTTGCAAATATTTTAAAGCTACGTGTTTCCCAAATCAGTCCGCATCTCATTGCAGCTTAACAAATTTTCGACCTGAGGACAGTTAGAGACTTAGGATAGAGGATAGATGAGAACAATGGGTGATGTCTCAAAGACGAGAGGGGCATACGGCGCTTCAGCGTGCAAAACGAGTTTCGGGTGTCCTACTCACAACAGCCACTCGGCAAGGACATCAGCTTACCGATTCACTCGACAGGTCTCTCGTATGCACGCTCAGTGCTGTAGGCCCGCTCGTAGGAAGAGGACTGGTCCCAGCTCTTCTTAGGCAGCCATGTGCCATCACCCAGGGCTGCTTATTCGCGCAAATACAGAGCCTGCACGAGAAACACGGCCGTGCATTAGGGAACACTGTAAACCACTAATCTGCCAACCCTCTCTCTAACATAACCTCGTGAAAGTGTATCAGCATTGTAGTTTAAAGCAAGGGGCATGTGTACATCCAGTTTCAGGATCCTTCCCCTGCACATCCTCTTCCCCATTCAGTGAGTTCCGAAAACAGAAGTCCTGAGATATGTTCTCGAGTAAATAGCGGATATCAAACGACCGTATCGACTCACAACGCTCTTCTATAAAGACTGTTGCCCGAACATAAAGATGAATTCACTAATAGAAGAGAGACCGGGTGTGAAACGGTGACTAGCATGCGTATTGGATTACAGGTAGAAACAAGAGAGCGACACTATGTCTTGCAATTATGCGCTGTCCTGAGACCTGTAGACGTGGGGCACTGTGTTCCAACACGCTTTCAGTCGTTGAGCAGCGGCGGCCGGTAGCCACGCGTGACCTGTAAACGCGGCGCACTGCGTTCCTTCAGTTGGAGGCGCTCCGCTTTTGCTTTCGCAACCTACCAGGCTTAACCAAAGCTAAGCCCCCGCCAATTTTTTTTTGCAGTTCAAGGCACATATCTACCGGAAATAATCCTTACAAGCCAGGTCACCTGTCTTGTAGTTATGATCCTAACCTAACCGGCACTGAGACAGTACGCACCTATTCGACTACAAACAGTAGGAGTCAGAATGGCTGACAAAGAAATTGAAGATGGAAAACGGGGCTGTGCTGACATAAGAGCTCTTAATTATCTAAGTTGCTGTTCCTTTCATTATTTGGTGTCGCGGTTGGCAGCTTCACACCATTGCCCCCTTCGAATTCTGCTAATCCCTGATTATGATAATGTCTGATATCACGTCATCATCATCATACGCCCAACTCATCCACCGCAGGATAAACGTCTCTCTCATACCCATCCAGTTAACCCTGCCCTTTGCTAGCTGGGGCCAGCAGGTCCCCGCTACCTGCAAACTTCTCAATCTCATCCGCCAGCCAGACTGTCTGCCTGCGTTCTTTACTCGTGCAAAACAATACAAATGAAAACAAAAACAAAAATAATCGCAGACACATAAGGTGATTTCGGCCCTCGTCCGTCCTAAGCGGTAAAAAAGATGTTTAGGAGGCAAAACAGTGGACTAACCATGCAAAATATGTTCTACCAGCCTATGGAGCACCAAACGCGTAAATGAAGTGCGGCTCAAATCGGTTTAAAAAGGATCTGCCCCAAATTGCGTTAAGCCATGAAAACCATTATCATTACCAGCAGATTCACTACACCCACTTCCGGACAAAGGCCTCTTCCATGTGTCTGATTCTTGTCCTCCATGAAAGCAATTCTATGCGAAATTAAAAGATCGTTAGCATTATAGCGCCAAGAACGAAGCGGAATACAATTGGTCGTTCAAAAGCATTATTGAAGTTATACACATCTGCATTGCTTTTGCTTGTGTGCAGCGGTTTCTGAGGCCACGTGGGTATTGAGCGCGGCCGATCTGTCATAAATAGCCGTCCACGCTCTGGCCACCATGGCGCGGTCACTGTGGGCGGCTTGCAAAGCTGTCGCACAGAGTTGAAGACAGTTTACGCTATTATTAGGAGTGTGCCTAAAGAACCGGATTTTGCTTTTCCTGCTTATATCTTTGCATTGACCGCATAGATGTTCGAGCCTGTGTATTGTCTCGGCAACACTACTGGTGTTTTTAAGTCTGCGAAATGCTTCTGGATTTCAACAAAGGTGCCAATGTGGAGAACTCATTCATCACATTTGAACAGACTTACTCGATCATTGCTAAGGTAGGCACCTCAGATGAACATGCTTCGCATGGACAAAAACAGCCAGGTGATGGACATTCTACCAAATATTCGCTTTGCTGGGAAACACGAGAATGCAGCCTCATAGTTACCCATGAAGTTAAGAGCACGGCGAAGCAGGAACTGTCCTCTTCCTTTGTACCACATTGAAAGAAGGGCCATTCCTGCAAGAGACACATTTCCCTGTTAAATCAGAGAATAGCACTGCTGTATTCAAGAGATATCTTGCCAGAGATATGGCTTCCCGTAATGATAATACCCAACGGTATTGGTAGTACATTTGCATTCCTACAAAGGCACAAGAAGACAATAAGAGTTGAGATTGGTTTGGTTTATTGGGGTTTAACGTCCCAAAGCAACTCAGGCTACAAGAGACGCCGTAGTGAAAGGCTCTGGAAATTTCAACCACCTCGAGTTCTTTAACGTGCACTGACATTAAAGAACCCCAGGTGGTCGAAATTTCCGGAGCCATCAAGGATATATCCTCCGGGAACCTGCAGGCGGCACCATTATCACGTGATCTCAAGCGGCACACTATAGGGTGCACCTAATCTTACGTGCACATGTGTGTACACCATCGTGTTTACCGCTAGCTAACAAAGCCCAGAGCACTATAGCTCTAAAAATTACACACTGGAATGGGCATGTGGGCAAAGCAGCAACATGTAATAATTTAATTTTGCCTTACTCTTCAGCTGTCATCATGTCTAATTTAACTAGCGTACATAGGAAACGACAAGCACATGCGATGCCCCCTTTACACACTTATGCATTCCCGATACCACAGAAAGAAGATACGCTTTGAGTAGAAGCGGAAATGGAAGTTGTCAGTTTACCTCCCATTGAAGAATCCATACTTTCCTCGCAGTCTTTGATGACTCTAAAGGTTTTCTTGCTACCTTTCTCACTTCAGGGCACTCCTAACGAGAACACGGAAGCCGCGGGAAAAAAACGGCTAACACTTGTGGAATAGTGACTCTAGGCCCATCGGTGCAGCGGTCAAGCGACGCGCAACTGCCCTGCGATGGCAGGTGGCGGCCAGCCGGTGGCTTGTGCTGCCACCGTGGGTCTTGAGCGACCCAGGCTGCTCTTTCTGAGCAGCCTGTCGTGACCAATGATTAACCGGGTCCAATAAATTTGAACAAAAATTTTGAATATTAGAGAATTGTGAAGTACTGTTATGGAAATATTGGAGGTAATGGCCTTGCTTCAAATGTGTAGCAACAATGTTTTCTGTATTGCTGAAGACTGCCATCGAAAACCAACGGAGAGCGCTTTTTACTATAGCAAAGTTTTAAGAGGCTGCGGTCTCTTGCGGAGCTGCCGCAGTGCACATTTTTTTCACACTGACTGCAGCTATTCACCCTTTAGAGGCTTTTGCCGCACATGTTTTATGCGGTACATTGTTGCTGATGGTATCATATGCAATAAAGTAAGACATGTATAGCTTCATATTTAAAATGTGCCTTAGAGCACAGCCAAGCATTTTGACACAAAAACACTGCCTTAATGGTCGTCTGATACGACAGCGATGAATCCTAGGGGACAGGTACGTGCACTTCTCTGGTGGAAAATTTCCTTACCTGTGACAGCTGTCTGTACTCGCCCTCACTGTCACTTATGTGAAGGCGGGTCTGGCTGTCGGCGACCTTCTTTGCACCCGCGCCACGAATGCGCTTCAGAATATATGCGCTGCCTCGGTTCTTCATCAAGACTCATGGTCGCGTTGCAGGCGGTTCTTTCGGCTCCACTTCTGTAATATTAAACATATAACTTTATGGACAGAAAAGGGGTCATCAGGATATTGCAGTAAACAAGCAAGGGCTAGAACTCATCGCCGCATCTCTATTGCGTCGTGAACAACACATGCTCAGCCTTCCAACATACGATCCAGGTTGGGTGCCTTAGTGTCGTACCTTAGTTACAGATTATGGCAAGTACAAGTTCTACATTTTATGGTTGAAACAACGGAGAAGAACACAACACAAATCCTGAATGAACTGCACTGCGAGTCGTTATATCATTGCACTCACGTTGCTCTGTTTGTAAAGGTTGAAGTTTATTCTAAAAAGTTGAGAGAATCCTGGCCTTCCGGGGTAGTGGTAGGAGGCTCGGTCTAATCTATTCACCATGAAGGTGAGTAGTTATAGGGGTTGGAGACAATTATTCAGTATAATGCCGCTGCCATCTTGTCACCAACTCAACAAACAACTTTTCACGTGTTCACGGCAATACTATCTCCTACGGAAAATCGGACTGAAGAGGCGGCTCTACTCTGATCCGTCAAATTACACGTGACCAAAAACCAATTCTTGCAAACAGACTGTCTCTGCAACGAATTATTCCCATCTTTTTTGATACACTTTAGGTAGAAGCTTTCACATCCTCGAGACGGCTTTTGCTAGCAGTCATTCAAGGAATTGTGTTCGCGGATACTACGAGAAAGGTGGCCGACAGACTACCTCTAGGTTTATGGATTGCAGGGGTTTAATGTTCGAAAGTGACTTAGGCTATGAGGGACATCACAGTGAAAGACTTTGGAAACTTCGAGCAATTAGGCTTCTTTAACGCTCACTGACATGACACAGTAAACGGACCTCTAGAAACGGACTGTGGCTAAACATGCACAGAATCGGTGAGAGAATGCATTCAGAATGCATTTGAACGGTCCCACAATTGCGGTGAAGGAAAACGACACACCCAGTTGTGATCTTTGCGTGTATGAGAGGTACAGCATGGCTACGAGAATTGTTGACAGAACATTGCTATCCGAACCACACTGTAGTGGTCTAAGGGAAGAAGCCCAAATAGGGCTGTTTTCACATGTATGCGCTAAAAAGCGATATCAAAATTAAATGGAGCCCTGGTTCACACTCGATAATTGGTGCTTGTACTAGATAAGATTCCAATTTCGAAATAGTGCTCAGCTCTCTATATAACTAACCGTTTCTGATAAGGTCTTGGCGCTATGTTCGCTCTTTTACCCTAACCCGTGAAGCGCACCAAGGTAAGTTGCCATGTCCTGAGCTCTCCAATCGAAAAGGAATTATAAATCAGTGCTATGTGAGTCGTATTTAAAGTAATTATTTGTTAATTTTGTTAATTGCTCAATTACCCAATTAGCCTAATTATCCTTTCTAGTCAGGCCAGATTAATAAATAAAACCGAGTAGGAAATTGGTCAAGCTCGGGAATCGAACCCCGGTCTCTGGAGTGCGAGACGAGCATGCTAACCGCTCCGCGATGCCAGCTCGATGGCTTGGAATGAAAAAGGCACGTCTAGTGAACACGTGTCTTCGTTCACTCCTATTTTCCTCCCTTCCTGTTACAGCGAGGTTTAGGTCTCCACCAAGATATTCGAGATAGATACATTTCCTTTCCTCAAAAATCAATTTACCGACGAGCAAGGCGTAGAACCGAACGAGCGATGGCGTTCTATGGACTCTCTGTCAGTGCTGCAAGACGCTGTCGCGTTCCACTCTTGGAGACGAAGCTTAACATCTTAACCACACATCAGTGACACAAGCAGGAACACCGCGCTTAAGGCTTTCGCCTTACCGCACTTTAGGTGAACAAAGCACTCCCGTGAATGTTAGCTCACCTTTTGAAGAGTTATCCTGCAGAATGTTGCAGCAAGGTAGGTCTGGTTCTGTCCCCCGTTGCAAGTCCTTGCATTTGTTTGCCGCGGAGTCAGAATCCGTCTCCTGCACAGTTGTGCGATAAAAGTGAATTTTTTCTTCAGAAAGAAAGGCTCAAAGGTAGTCGACAAACGCAGCTGAAGAGAATCACAGTTGACAAAGGTAAGACAGTTTATTTTAACGTCCCAAAGCGACTCAGGCTATGTGGGACGCCTTAGTGAAGGGCTCAAACGTAAGAAGAGGGCGGACTCAGTCAATGATGATAGAGACGAAATGGGGGCGGTCGGGGGATGTTGTTTATGATACAAGGCGGAAAGGTGAATGTCAGCACTGATTCTATGCACAGGGACCAGGGCTTGGGAGAGTAAAAGGCTTGGAAAGGTGGCGGTTGGAACGGATTATAGGCGCAGATATATAACAAAGCATTAGGAACCGCTTGAAAACTGCCATTAATGGAGACGATGAGGAGTGTGCAAAATGCCGGAATACCCGTACTTCCATGAGGGTGGTCCGAAGTTGAATGTGGGTTTAACATCCCAAGGTGACTCAGGCAACAAGGGACGCCGTAGTGAAGGACTCCAGAAATTTCGATGCAGACCAGCAATGTTCTCATGACCAAAAGAGGCCAAGGAATAGGAAGAAACAATTTCTTTGCGCGCAAATATGACGCATACTTTGGTAATATATTCCACTTTTCCATGTATAAGCCAATCGTAAAATTTTACTTCACCGCAGATTTTTGCCTAAGAACTTATGACGATGATCATGGTCGGTTTTAATGGCGCAAGGGAGTGTGAAGTCTGTTTAAGACTAGTCAAGTGCGTAGAAACCTGACCCATGACACGTAACTGAAGATATGTATGGGGCGTTGTCATTATTGCACAAATACTCAGCAGTTAAACAGGTATTGTAAAAAATTTCTCTCATAGGCAGGTATGAGACTAGGCTTCTGCCTGTGAGAAATGGCGATGAAATACAACTTGACAGAATTAAAGTGCCTTCCAAGTACGGCAGGCAACGATCTAGAAGGTTCCTAGAAATACTGGCAACTGTTGTACTCCTTAACAGAGCATACTTAAAAATGAATCATTACAAACAATTTAAATAAATTGAAGTTACCGAAACGTCAATCAGAACGGCTTCCAAGAATAGAAACCTTAAAGTTCCAGCTACATTTTCTTGCTTTGTAAAGTTATCATGCACGAGATGGAACTCATATTTTTTTCGCCACCTTTTTTTCTATGATGCTGATATAGAACTCGAAAGTTCTCTGGAAGTACTGTAAAATCCCCCGCCCCGCGCTGTCGACTAAGGATCAAGAACTGAGAACTGAACCAACAAGAAGAAACTTTTTATGGCGCAAGACACTGTGATGTCTCTTTGACTAGTCAAGTGTGTAGAGACCTGTTTCATGACTTGTAACTGAAGAAGAAATGGAAGGGGGTTGTTAATATTGCACAAAGACTCAGCAGTTAAGCATCTGGCACTCTCCGGGTATCAATAGCTTGAAGTGGTGATTTCAGGTAGAAGCGAATGCTAGAAGCGAATGCAACTGCCCTTTATGCGCTTAAACGGTATCTATGGAGTATGACCACCCCAAGTAAAGCAGTGTCAAAGTAAAGCAATGCTCATTCAGAGTAGCGTTCCACTGCACACCAAGTGACAGCGTCCATTCCTGGTTGAAGCTCGCTTTTCAAGGGTGCTTGAAGTTTCTCAGGCCTTATGCATCTTGAGTTACACATCCGTCTCTATAATTTGCTGTGCCGAGGGGTGCTGTTGATAATTGAGACGGACGCACAACTTGCTCACATGCTTCATGGCTCGAGCCGGAAGCATGTAAGTTCACTCTTGCGTCCAGCAAGCGTGATGGGAAGAAGACTTGTTTCCAGGCTGGAAAGAAAGTTGATACCACATTTTTTAAATCATTAGTTCCTGAAAAAGCTCAATGGTGCGGGGCTTTGTTACCGGCACTCTATTTAATAACCATTGAAATTATACATTCTTGGGAATTATCCAACGTTTTCACCTGTGCAGTACTACAAGGTTGATCCCAACCGCTCACCAACAATCACTCACAGGGCGCTGGTGGTGGAGCCTGAACTGCCAGGACCTGGTCGTGGCGTCAACTCCAGACACGCAGCGAGTACTCCAGGTCGAATTCTCGCTTCCACCTCTGACACGGCTGCAAATGGAGAATCCTATATGAGCACAGTACACTGCACTGTGAGAAAAACTAGGTTTCAAGAAGCAGCCTAACTAATTAATGTCTGCGCAATACCAAAGAATTTATCCGCCACTGCAGAATGCCACAGAAATGAAATAAAACAAACTGTGGCGCTCAGCGTCTCGAAACGAGATATGAACCAAGGCGGACGACTCTGTTGTATGCTCCGTATTTAGATAACCAGGTGGTGTCCTTTAGTGGGGTCCTTCAACATTCGCTTACATGGAAGAGCAAACGGCTGCCATATCCAGTACTCGAAGCAGAAACGTGTTGGGATCAGGAGTTTGATGCCAAAGCTACAGATTCCCTGTGGCGGATGCACAAATGAAATCTGGGGCATTGGCTCTGGAGCAATGGTAATGGAGAAAATAATGGGCACTGTTTTTTGTTTGGAGAACCAAAAACGAGTCAGGCAATGTTGTCTGAACATCGTCGACATTGACTGAATAGATAATGCACCTTGGGATAATTTTACTAATAGAATTCATTTTAACAACAAAGAAGGTTGTGCTTAAGATACACCTTTGAGGCGCTTCATTTTCCTGAATGAATTTTCTCTAGAGGGTTGAACCAAAGTGTGCATGGAATGAATGATTTGACAGGAAGTCTTTTAGGCAGTTCAACATGCTGCCGTGAATACCAGTTCAGCCAAGTCCTGAAAAATTCCGAACCTCCTGGTTGTTCCGTATGCTTTCTCTAAATAAAAAAAAAACAGCAAGACAGTGTTGTTTGCGTACAAAAGCTCCACGGACAGTATTTTGAAGACATTCTAGGTTTTAAAAATGCAATGATGATGGCCTTCTCCCATGCTGCGGGTAATTTTCCTGACACCCAAACCTTATTAAAAGAATTGCCTCTACGGTAGGTTCATAAAGGTGGGATAGTATAATGTATTTCGTCAGGGCTCATTTGTACACGGTTCATTTGTATAGCCACTTGTAGGGAGTATGTTTCTCGGCAGTGCTTTTGTATTCTAGATGTCATTATGTATAGTGTGATGAGCTGGAATGCCGAAAAATATTGGCCTTAAACGTCTTGCCGCTCTTCGATGTTTGTCTCTATACCAGGGGCTGTTGCAAGGGGAAGTGTGAATGGGTAGTATTTACCATTGAGGTTTTGCACCTTATCCCACATTTTTATTTTTTATTTTTATTTCAAGATACCCCTAAAGGCCCTCTTTATGAGGGTATTACATAGGGGGTGGTAAAAATTTCAACTTTAATACATAGAAGGAACATTAACATGAGTAACAGGGCACAAAAAAAGAAGCAAGAAAAGAGCAATAACTGGTAGTCAGCAAGAATCTAAATGTGGCGGAACAACAACATACCAAATAAACAAAATAAAAAAAACTAGAAAACAGTAAGATAAAAACAACGGAATAAACGGAACGAAAAGCAAAACTCGAACACTTTGCGGTGAGCAGAACAGAGCTAGAAGAAAACTACACATGGCTTTGATTTTTTAAAAGTTCATGATATGATGTCGCATTCGTTTCAGTTGCGATTGTGTAAGAAAGCCGGTTCCAATCAATAATGGTATTGGGTATGAATGATTTAGCATAACTTGAAGTGCGACATGTGATGCGTTTGATTTTGAAAGGATGGTCACGGCTGGAAACACTGCTGAGGGTAAGTGAAAGAAATCGTCGTGAAGCAACGGATGATGTTAAATTTTGTGAAGAAGAGTTAAGCGAGCCAGTTTACGACGGTGGAAAAGGCTGTCAAGTCCAGCACGAGCTTTTAAAGCCGTGACGCTAGTAAAACGTGAGTAGTCAGAATAAATGAAACGAGCAGCACGGTTTTGCAGGGATTCTATGTTATCTTTGATGTAGGCTTGATCTGAGTCCCATATGGCGGAAGCGTACTCAATTTTAGGTCGAATTAATGTAACATAAGCAAGTTTACGCACATGCGCCGGAGCATGTCGAAGGTTACGTTTTAAAAGGCCAAGAGAACGGTTAGCAGCTGCTAGAATCAAGTTAATATGATAGTTCCAGGTTCAGTCTGATTGAAGTTGAACTCCTAGATACTTGTAAGTGGAAGTTGTCTCAACTGTTATGTCATTAATAGAGTATGCGATAAGAATTTCTAGTAAAGGAGACGAGCTTTGTCTTAGAGGGATTTAGGGTCATAAGCCACAACTGACACCAAGTGTTAATAGAATCGAGGTCAGTTTGTAAGGAATGGCGGTCACAGTCATTTGTAATGGTTCGATACACAACACAGTCGTCAGCAAACAGTCTAATTTGTGAAGAAATGCAACTTCTGATGTTGTTGAGTTATTTACAGATGTCGCAGAACCTTGCCAAGAAATCTTCTCTGCACCATGCCGGATATATCGAACTTCCACTCTTGTCATTCTAAAGTTTAGAAGAATTTCCTTCATAGGGTACCTGTGTTATTCCCCATACTTTGTTTTATTTTTCGTACTTTGTATTCTTTTGTATACCAGGTTTTGTATTTCACCGCTCCAGAAGACTGAGATATAGCCAGGCGGGCAGAGGAAATAATGCAGTCTGTGAAAATTTTATTAAATTCTTCTAGATCTATTTTTCTAGGCTGGCATTTTCTTGAAACAGTGCCCAGTCCGTCAAATGCAGCTTCCAACGTCGTGGTTTTGTTGGAATGATATCCGGATAAAATGTTAGGTTGATAAGAACGGATAGATGATCGCTGCCATATGGGTTGTCCAAGACATTCCACTGAAAATCAGAAAAAACGGAATGTGATGTAAGAGAATTCTATCCAGCTCCATTTTCCTGAGCTTGGACAGCAGTATGTGTGTTTGTCTGTGTTAGGCATATATTATTCCACAGAATAAAATTTTCTAAAATATGGCCTCTAGTGTCTGTTCGCTTCCCCACAAATTTGAGTAAGCATTAAAATCCCCGACTAACGGATATAGCGCTGGTAATTGTTATAAAAGTTTTTCTAAGTGATGGAGTGTTACTGTCAGGTGTGGCTGGAATATGCACGGAACGTATTGTAATTGTTTTAAAATGTACAATAGTGACTGCTTGAAATGTAGTCTGAAGCCTGACTTCGGGAATGGCTACACTACTTTGGACGACTATGGCGGTACCTCCAGGGAGCCTATTTGCCTGCTGTCGGCCGTGCCGAAAGACTTTAGATTTATTTGGAATATGTATTCATCCTATGCTTTTCTCCTGGAGACACAAAACAACCGGGAAATGTAACGCCAGAATAGCTTTCACGTCACGGTAGATTCTTAACGTCTCTACAGTTCCAGCGAATTAGGAACGGCATATCTGATGCCTTTCGGGGATGTATTTAAAGATCTATGGTCCCGGTTTTGTGGGGGCCTGTAATTGGTATTTTCCCTCCCTTTCTTCGTCCAAGGAAGTTGCGCCATCACTTCTGCGGAGGCGAGCTACTGCTTGTATCCATCGCCTCGCAGGAGGCACTGGATTTCCGCGGGTAACTCGGGGGGGGGGGGGATACGGGTCTGTGGTTTCTCCCGATTGGAAGAAGCAGTGCGGCATGCTGGCGTATAGGGCAGCGGGCCTTTCTTTTGAGATGGCAGGGCAGCCTTGGCTGCACCTGTAAGAGGTGTGGATGGCTCGGCCTGGGCAGGTGCCTGAATTTTGAGTGGTGCATTTGCACTGCCACTAACTTTGGTTGTCCCAAGGCCGACAATTGGGCCGATACCGCAGTGCCGCAGTGTGAGGACAGGGGAGGCACACATGAACGATGGTGTACTGTTTGCTCACCGTCAACAGACGCCGATAATTACATGATCTGGATGTGTGTTCGCTGAACTCTTTTCGTGCCTCAGGGTAGGATATATTTTCATGTACTTCGAAATTGATTACTTGCTTTTCTTTCTGAAGACTTTTCAGATTTGCGAGTAGGCTGCATGTGGACCTTTGCAGTTTGTGCATTTTGTTACAGTTGTTTGGCAGCTGTGTATGTTAGTTTCGGCACATTTGGCACAGGTCTCCTTGCTTCTCCACATCTTGCTGCGGTGTCAATACTTTTGGCTGTTGAAACATCTCCTAGGATTAGGGATGTATGGGTGCACTGGACACTTGTTCAATGCAGCGTGGACACACTCGGGCAAGCGAGTGCTGCCGAATGTTAGAAAGATGTGAGGTATTTTTATTTATTCTCCTTTACACCTGATAGTGATGCCTCAAAGGATGTTATGCCTTAGTCTCGCAAATTCTCGAGGAGCTCGTTGTCATCCTCTGTCATTAGCAGCCGCTCGGAAATTACTCCCTGAACGCTACTCAGGTTTCCATGAGGTGTTACTGTAATGTCAAGGTCAGCCACTTTCTACTGTGTGAGCAATACATCACTGCTTCTTGGACGTCACCTGCCCAAGCAGATCTCAGGAGGAGAGATCTTTGGCTTCATACTCCTCGCCTAAGTTAGTCTCTAGCCACTTTTGTATCACGAACACTGTCTGTGCGGCCATTTGAGCATTTTGCTCAAACGCGTGCACCTATCAGGAACTGGGGGAAATTTTCAGGAGATTTCGGAGTCGAAAACTGATTCCTACGATGCGGTACCATTTCTGGTTCCGATCGTTTCTTTTTTTTTTATGGGAGGAAATTAAGAATCTATGCGGCATGTATGATTAAGGGTTCCTATTCTGTCATTTGTGCTTCTCCCTAATAGACACATGAAGGTTCTGGAGCCCCGCACCTGGTAAACAGATGGGGAATCCGTCGGCTGTGGCTTGGCCATGTCCCTGACCGTCAGCGTTCATGGTTTCTATCCTTCACCTTATGAGCTATCGCCACGGTGCGTATTACGTCTTCTGTATGGGGCTAAGGGTCCGTGATGGTGCCGAGCACGATCACCTTGCGGGAGACAACCTGTTACTCTTCGAGAGTGTCGTTCATGCCCAACACTCAAGCATTCTGCAGTATCGAAGTAGTAAGAAAGCAACTAGAACTAACTTTATCGCCAGATTTCTCACCCCGACGTAGTGTAGCGAAGGCTGCAGTGAGGCTCGGGTGCGAGTCCGCACGCGATGCAGATGTTCCACACGACTCGGTCGGGTTCGCTGAAAGCACCAAGACTGGGTGCTGTCACCTCCGAGGCTGCGTACAATGACCCCAAAGCCAGTGTCTTTCATGGAACAGAAGGAATTTCATAAAATCTCGGATTTAGTAGGGAACAAGTGTTGACTGTTGGCATATCCTGAGATTCACCGAAAAATTGGCAGAACGCAAATGCATGTCTGCTTACACTAAAGAAATAACTACGTTTATGATTTTGGTTTCGGAGGAATTGAACGGCCCAAAGAGACTCCGGCTGTGAGGGTCGCTGCAGTGAAAGGCTCTGAAAAGTTTGACCACCTGGGCATGCTTAGCGTGCACTGAAATTGCACAGTACACCATCTAAATTCGACGACCGTGGCTGTGATTGGGCCCGCGTCTTTCGGGTCAGTAGACGAGTGTCATAATCACCGACCCATTGCGCCAGCTAACTACGTTTGTAAATGAACATATTTGGCAATGCGCTCAAATAATGACTGCATGCTTATCGCAATCATTTGACACCTGCAAAACCTGTTCGACCGTAAAAGCTTTTGGCGAGTTTCACTGTAACTCTGTAAAATGCAGCTCCGATTTCAATGTGAATCGTCTCTTTGTGATATTGCATTAGCTCCCTCTCTGTTCGAATGGCAGGGGCGATTTAATTCCCCCCGCCAGCCGCACAAATGCCGCCATTTGCACCAACACAAAGAAGAAACGATCGCAGCCATTAAATTCCGGCCAAGGCCCTCAAATTTCGGGCTCTGTGCAGAAAGTGTGTTTGTGGAGAGGGAGGTGATTGAGTTTAAGGAGCATTAGCAGCTGACGCTATTATATACCAGACAGAGAGTTGTTAAGATCTCACTGTTGTGCTGAATGACTAGTTCTTAAAAAGTTACAAATGTCTGATGAAATCTGAACTATACAATCGTGTTCCCTCCTAAGAGCAAGATGGGGTGGAAAGGGACCTACTTGCGGAACAATATTTTTAGATACTTTTTCTTATTTCTAGGTTCGCTTACTCTGATCACTCCGCCCCATTGCGCGTGAGATGCATTCATGTTCAGTGCAAAGGCAACATAGGAACACTTCAATAAATCATTCTTGGTGTTGATACGACATCCATTTTCCATGAATCGGCTCTACAAGGTGTTTGTTATCGATGTCATCATGCTAGGTGGACTGGCATTTCTTTTACTAGTTTACTCTTGTCTTGTGTAAAGCAGTCTTTGTACTGAATATTTACTTCCGCTGGTTTGTTTTGACGAGCTCGCGCCGCACAAGCGTTTGCTCTTTCGTTACCGGCTATGCGGATTTGGCTCGGGCCCGAGCATAATTAATTTTATTTTTTCTCCATGTATTTCGGCTGCTGCTGCACTGTGCATTATACCTTCTATTAAAAGTTTTACTGCACTTCTTGAGTGTAGGGCTGTTAGATATCCTGGCAAGTCTGTGCATTTAATACTCTTCTTAATGTCCGATCTCAAATTTTTCTGATTGCGAAGTAGACAGCGTAGCATTTGGCTGTAAAAATGGTTGGTTGGTTTATGGGGTTTAACGTCCCAAAGCGACTAAGGCTATGAGAGACGCCGTAGTGGAGGGCTCCGGAAATTTCGACCACCTGGGGTTCTTTAACGTGCACTGACATCGCACAGTACACGGGCCTCGAATTTCTCCTCCAAAGAAATTCAGCCGCCGCGGCCGGGATCGAACCCGCGTCTTTCGGGCCAGCAGCCGAGCACCATAGCCACTGAGCCACCGCGGCGGCGGCTGTAAAAATGATCTCTGCGGTAATCGTATTGTTGTCTCCCAGCTGTCGTCTGCAACTGAGCTTCCGACGAAGGGCTGTTTTCGCATACTGTTGTCTAAGTGTTTTGTATGATGTGCTTCTGTCCAGTAACTCCAGACTAAATGATTTATCCTTAGAGCACAAAATCAATAGCCTCACTGCGTGTGGTTGATTATTGAATATTGTACCGGATTAGTGAGCTCTGCGGGAACTGTATTGTTGTCTCCCAGTTGTCTTCTACAACTGAGCTTCAGACATGATGGGCTGTTTTTGATCTGTCTAAAATTCTCGTACTGTTGTCTAAGTGTTTTGTATGATGCGCTTCTGTGGGGTTTGTTTCTTTGAAAGCGTGCCAGAGATTATCGCACACTGCGTGGATGTTGCACCATGCAGAAAGTGGCTTCGTCTTGTACGTCGTACCTGGTATTCTTTCCAGTAACTCCAGTTCTAAGCATTCATCCTTAAATAGCTTAAGTAATGGCCTCACTGCTTGTGGTTGAATACTGAATATTGTACCGGGCATGCACTCGGTGACTGTGGGGTAGTATAGGCGATTCGGAAGTGATCTGATTCTAAGGACATACGCGCATGTCACCATAGTTCTATATTCAAGGGGAGGCGGCTAATAATGCGCGACGTTCTGCACGTGCCTGTTGCAATACGCAATACCAAGTTGTGCAACGGGTATCGCTATTTTGCGTAAGACGGCCTTGCTGATCCACGTAGTGTAGACCCGTAACCCCACTGAAACGATCCGTATGAGCCGCTTGTATAGAATTATGGGAATATAAAGTTCATAACATAAGGAATATACGGAAATCCATATATTATCTGGACGAAATCCATAAGCATTCCTTATAATTTCTACACACTTTTCATATAATGCGCATGACCTTATATGGAGCCTGCAGGTTTGCATAAGTGCTTCTATATAGTACATACCGTGTCCATATGCTCCATACTGACTGCATAAAATTTCTTATAGAAACGTATAGAATTATGGAACTAGCCATGCGGAAACTTTCAGTAGCGAATCTAAAGTCGAGTGTTCTAGGCAACAGTAAATATGGAAAAGACCAGTCTTGTGAGAGCCCCAGTGTTTTCGAGGCGTAGGGTACTGTTAGCGACATGCAATGGTCTGGTTTAAACTTCTCTCACCTGTGATCGCCGGTACCCGCCTCCTCACCTAAGGAGGAGGCGGGTCTGGCGGTCGGCGAAGCGACTTGCACCCACGTGACGAAGGCACTTCAGATTAGTCAGCCGGCTGTAGTTCTTCGCCCGACACCGACAGTGGTCTCGCCACTGGTTCTTGCAGCTTTAAAAGAAAGAAGCTACTTGTGAAAACAATCCCTAACTTGGGAAAATCAAAGCTGGGATCTTGAAAAGTGATAAGATATGGCAGTAAAGTGTCAGCCTCCCTAACAACGGTAGACAGCATGTGCTGCTTCATGGGAAGGCACGGTACTGATTTTCTTTCCCACATGGGTTTTGTGACTGATAAATGCGCAGCAGATAAATTGCAGATGAACTAAGGCAGTAGCTGCTCCATGCACGCAATGCAAAGCATAGAGCAACGGCAGTTGCTCCTTGTTTAAGCTGTTTGAGCTGTTACTGAAGAATTCTATCCTATTTATTGCAAACACTGAGTGTTCAGCTTTCCACACAAAGCAAAATGGTTGGTTTATGGTTTACGGGTTTTAACGTCCCATAGCGACGTAGGCTGAGGGACGCCGTAGTGAAGGGCGCCGGAAATTTCGACCACCTGGGGTTATATAGTATGCACTGACATCAAAACAAAATATCATTGTATCTATTAGAGATGCTCAGATCGACATAAGACAGCCAGGTAACTATTTTAAACTGTTAAATATCGCTTCCTGCGGAAATTTAGCCCACACGATGACATAAGTTAATATTATGTTTCAAATACAGGTTTCCAGAAGAGAATAATGGCAAGACTTTGAAAATAATACTGCAATTGAAAAATGGAATTCGGTTTTTGGTCCAGAAGAACAGTATCCCCTTTGCGACCGCCACAGAAAACCAATGCGGTGAGTTTTGGAGAATAATTAGCAGACAACCACAAGGGCATATATATTGATCGTGACTGTGCAATCGATGTGCAACGAGTGATACAAGTCCTTAACAGTGACAGGCTTTAGAGCCAACTTAGTATCCAGTGATCACAGGTGCGATGGGTTGATGTTGGTACTTCACTGAGTGGCCGACCTTTCCTTGAAGATAGCTGGTGCTTGATGACCTTAATCGTGACCTCACGCACTTTCTAAGCGATGTAATGGATTACGACTATGTATGTTGCGCATATAAGAAACATGGTTGTACGCGCCCAACACAGTACTAAAGAGGCGTGATAGCCTCGACACCGTGCTCTTAAATGGTAGATGACGCAGGAATGCAGTTTTGATTCCCTCCACCACGCATCGTCGATCTGGCAAACTTTCTCGCTGACTGCATTTTGTTTAAAGACAGAATCGTTTGACTGCTACAGTGAAAGCTGTTTATGGAAGGCCATCCTCTAGCGATCATGCGTAGCCACGTGGGCCGGTTTAACAAGGCGGGCCCATGGACATAGCTCGTGACTCCCGCACGTAGCTCGGACCTGGCTCAAGTAAGTGGAAACACGGGCGCTCGCATGGGAGTCAGCGTGCGAGCACCTGCCCACGCGCAGATGCAGCCAATACGAGGTGAGGACTAGCCTATAGGAGGTACGCACTCAAGCCACAGTGGCCGCCATTTGGCATCCATACAGCACAGTGTATGGCTACGGCGCATGTCTAAACTGGCACCCGTGTGTCGTCATGTGAATACTTCATGTACTCCCGTTTCATACATCAGGCGCAGAACGCTGTCAAAGCTAGCATGCTTTCTGCGCTGCCTATAACTGCAACCCAAAAGCAGTGGCTTGGTTGTCGTTTGCTGGTTGTAACTCCGCCGCCAACCGCGATAAATGTAACTGAAGGAGGAACTGGCACTAGCATCTGTAATAAAGAACAGGATCAAACCGCAAAAAAATTATGAAAGGAGAAGATTCTCTCTATCACTTTTTAATTTCTGACCCGCGCAGAATTGTTCATTCTCAACTTAAAATTCATATGTCCCTACAAGTTCTCACACCACACTCTGCACAGTGTGTAAGTGGTTAAGGAATGCGCCAGTGCTGTGCAATGGCACCGTGCTGCCCCTGTTGGGTCTCGTGCTGCCCAAGTTGCTCTTCCCTAACAACTTCGTTACTTTAACAATACACTGCCACCTGCAGTTTGCCTACAATCCGGTGCATAGGTTGTGATGGCCCCACAAGGTGACCTGACCTACCCAGGTTGCTATGTTGCCCATCGAGGTCACCCACCTAGGTTGATTCTCTGGGGCTGGCTGCCTGGGTCACGCTACGCCACCCTGTACTTATCACGCACTACGCCGACAACGCGGACACCGGATTTTCTGTGTAATGTGTCCTTGAGCACTATCGCGTGCAATAAAAAGGCTGTGTTTGAAGGTTAGCTCTATGGAAAGGGTATCATATTCCCCCTTTGTGAGGCACAAAAGTGTTCTTTTGGCATCCAGCCAAACTGTAGCTAAATATTCCATACCAGTATTTTGTAGTGCGAAGAGTGCTGCAGGGGTTGATGGGTTGGGCGCGATGTCCCCCCGCGATGCAGCATCGGAGATGGCCCCGTCATTTTCCTGCGGTCACCTTGTTTGCGCAGGCACAAGCAGAGCAATATTGTAAGCGACGGCACACAGAGAAATATTAACGAAGTATGGTACGCAAAGAAAAAAAAAACAAGACTTATTCTCATGACGGAAGGGAAGGAAACAAAAATTTGGTTTGGTTTATTGGGGTTTAACGTCCCAAAGCAACTCAAGCTATGAGGGACGGCGTAGTGAAGGGCTCCGGAAATTTCGACCACCTGGGATTCTTTAACGTGCATTGACATCGCACAGTACACGGGCCTCTAGAATTTCGCCTCAATCGAAATTCGGCCGCCGCGGCCGGGATTGAACCCGTGTCTTTCGGGTCAGCAGCCGAGTGCCGTAACCACTGAGCCACCGTTGATCGAACTTGTTGCAGCCAGCAGTCGAAGCTATTTTGTCAGGAAACAGCCCATATTTCTTCCAAGGACGTGATACATAGCGCTATGGACTGATGACCTTTGCAGTAATTATCATCAGTTAATAGTGCCAGTCCAATGATTGCATCAAAACCTGGTGTATAATTTTTTCTGAGCAGCGTCGTTTTATTTCCCGTGTGTCCCAAGCACACCAAGGCCAAGATAGCCGAAGCATGCTCAAGCAGCGCAGGTAACCGCTCCAATATTGCAAACGTATTGGCAAAGGCTGGTGCAACAATGGAACAGAGTGAAACCGTTAGTTTCCAATATTGCGACTGTGCCCAATTAGACCTGTGCTGCATGGTCTCTTGCTGCATGGTCTCTTGCAGTCATTTTGATACCAGAGTCCTAATTTCAGATTGAGAGGAAGTGGAGAGAGACTCCATTCGGGCTGTCCTCGATATGGCGCATACGCAGCTGAATATAATAGATGCGGTATGCCTCCGTGGGAAATAAATCTTCGGGCATCTATTGCGTTTTTAAAAGATGAAATAGAGCGTTCGCCGTAGGAGCCTGCCGATACGCCAAGAACCTTTGTTATTCTGATATAAGGCTTACCCACATCATTATCAACGTTACGGAAGCGTGATGCAAGCAGAGTTTGAGTGCAGGGCCGGGAACAATTTTCAGTTTCATTTCATACAGTTATGAGTAATGAACACGTCTTTCGCTGCCAAAATACCCTCCATAAGGCCAAGTAAATTAATTTTACTAGCAAGAAAATTTAGACGGAGGTGTCCTGAGTGTCCTTTCAAGAGAGATACAGATGCTCACCATTGACTCTATTGTTGGCTCTGTGGAATTTCTCGCAAGGACAAGCGGCTCGCCCGCTGCTGAAAGAAGACTCCATGGGAGTCCATCGCAGTCGCAAGTCGGCCGGGCGTTGGTCGTCTGGTCCTCAGTCAGCTGTCTCCATGACAACGAAGAAACGACGTTCTTCTCTCATATCCTGAGAAAGGACCAGATATCATGGAAAGTTCATACTCAGAAATTGTGGATAAATGCATGTTTGAGCTGAAAACCTTTGATGAACGCAATTTTTTTTCATATAATGTAGGATTTTATTACATCAATCAATATATCAACAGATCACCCGACAGCAGTCTTACACTTCTTTTTTTCTATTCATGTTTTTGCTATCGTCCAAAGCGTTTGTCATTGGTTTTTTATGGCGGTATTAACTGTTCGATGCGATCTATGATAATTCTGTGAAAGAAAAGTTGTGCTACATATCAGAAGACTGGACCATTCATCTATATTTCCATAAAAGTATCTTACAATCTTTATTTCTCGGCCGGATGCCGACAACTACGACGTCGACAGCTTCTCGGCCAAACTAGCTGTATGGGCTGTGGCTTAAAAATGATGTTGACTACACCAACCTAATTACGCATAATCATGCCATATTCATCGCGACGGTACGAAAGGTGCCTATCCTGGTGGTTAAAATTACCAATGGAGTCATTTAAAGGCTGCTCGGTGACGTTTCGCCTCCTCTATCCGATGTGAGTTAAAAAAAGAAAACAAAAAACTGGGGTCTGGAAAATAGAAATCCGGCGGCCATCTTTCAAGCTCTCAGATTGGAAGTTTTTATGGGAGTTCCTGTGCTGCGCGACAAGCGAGAATTGACCTTTCGTTTTCCTTTTTACCCGATTCAGGAAGTGCGCAAGAAATGAGAGTCCTGATGCTGCCTTACGCATACGTCAGTTAGGCAGGCTGTGCTAGCAGTGTGGAGTGTTTCAGTTCCAAATATAAAGTCCGAACCAACCAGCTGAACAGTTTGCTAGAACGTGAAGTACAAGCCACAAGTTGAAGAGAACTGTGCGAAGAGATGAGTTCGCACAAATCAGAAATGGTCTAAGGGTGTCGCCAAAGGGACTCAGGGTATGAGGGATGCCGTAGTGAAGGGCTCCGGAAATTTCGACCACCTTGCACTTAACTGCCTTGAAGTTACTCTTCTTACGGCAGGGCAAGTAATGGTAAGAGCAAAAATTACGAGGAACCTTAGAGGCTAAAGTGGTGAAAGGCGAAAGGCTGAGTGCTGCATTCTGCTACGCGATTGTTCACTTCACATTCTGTTGGTGCATTAATTAACTGCCAATTAATGACGCTTGAGCTTCGCCTTTAGGAGTGGAACGCGACAGCGTGTTGTGGTGCTGCTAGGGAGTCCACGGAACGCCACCACCCGTTCGGCGGGAGGCGTTGCCCTTTGAACGCAACGCTTTTTGAGGAAAGGAAATGGCGCTGTAATTCTCAGTCATCTCGTTGGACACCTTAACCGCACCGTACAGGAAGGGAGGAAGTGGCAGTGAAAGAAGGAAGAGAAAGAGGGGCCGTAATGAAGAAAATGAAAATTGTATGCGAGAAAAGGAAATTACACAGTAACTGTCTCAAGTAGAGAAGCCTGGGAGGCCCTTCTGCGAAGCGAGGTCCCCGCCGACCAGAAACGAGCTGTCCGCCTGGCGGCTGAAGCCGCGAAGAGACAATGTATCTTCGCCAGTCTTTAGTCGCGGAGGTCCCGTCCCCCGTCCCCTAGGCCTGCGTGCCAGGGACGGGGAGTAGGGGGCCTCCTACATCGGTGGAAATAAAAGTTATCATCATCATCATCATATCTCGGTGAACACCAGTCGAAAATTGTATTTGAGGAAAGGAAATTGCGCAGTAACTGTCTCAAATATTTCAGTGACATCCGTCAAAATTCGCGCGCAGTAACGTCACGACTACTTCGACCAATCTGAAACGCGGACAAATTTGCTAACACGTCTTTGTCACGAGAGTATGAGCCATTAATTTCTTTGGAGGAGAAGTTCCAGAGGCCTGTGTACTGTGCGATGTCAGTGCAAGTTAAAGAACCCCAGGTGGTCGAAATTTCCGGAGCCCTCCACTACGGCGTCTCTCATAGCCTTAGTCGCTTTGGGACGTTAAACCCCATAAACCAACCAACCATTAAAGGCTTTCGCCTTAAAAACACTTACTCTCGAAGATGCAGCGTAACCTTACCCCAAAAAGGTGTCAGCTCAGCGACAAATGACTTACTCCCCAAGAAGACTATCACACCTGTTTTTTTTGCGATGTTCTCCTCATGCCGCTCACATTCCCTCCTCCGTTTTCCTCCTCAATCTCTCTTCTGCACTGCCGTAGCCGGAGACACAGAGCGGCACCGGGTGTAGGCTCCGTAGTTGCCCCCGATGGCCAGCGCCGCTTTCAGGGTGAAGAACCCGGTCTCTGCGGGGGCATGTTGGGTCCCACTCTCCCGTTCGGCTTCACTGAGCGCCATGCGGCGGCGGGCCGTTTCGAAGAGGCAACTGCAGCTGCGGCGTAGAATTCAGGAAATCTGGTATTCTAGCAAGGCAGGATGGTACCAGAGATTGTTTAAAAAGGGAATCCGAGTTAGTTACTCTTAAATACATCATCTTTCGCAGCTAATCTACCGAGAAAGTCGGCGCCTTGAGAACACTCGCTGCACTCGTGTGGTGGTTCTCTTCTCTCCCATTCCTTTTGCGCTGTGTTCTGTCATAAGACCATTGTTGCAATGTGGGTAGCATACTCCAGTGCAATCTCGTGACCCGGACACACTACTTTTCAATACTACTTTTCAATTATATTCCAACAATCAGGATTACTTATTTCGAGCTGTAGTTGGATATTCGCCAATGACTGCTTCTCGTACACCTCGAAATCAAGTGCGAGAAGCCGCCTTTTATGACTGATAATGTTAACATCCCTGCCTTTCCCTCTCTCTCTCTCTCAGTAATAAAAAAGATGCAAAGTTAAACCGTGCATTATTAGGCGATAACCTATACAGCTCGTTCGGTCGAAAAGCCGATGGTGTAGTCAGCACCGCATGTCGAAAATTATCGGGAAGCTGCGTAAAGAAATCTCATGCCAACCAAACACCGCATGTCGAAAATTATCGGGAAGCTGCGTAAGAAAATCTCATGCCAACCATTTTCCGCAGAATGCTCCGGATGATGTTATACGATTCAGCGTTTCGTGGTGCACAAACTTTGCATGTTAGAGCCTAGCTCACGCCAGGGATTTAGACCGGCGACCTATATTCGGGGGCTTCGTAAAAAAAGTATCGTGGCAATTAGGGGTTCTAGTTATTGATGATTGATTGTTGTGTAATAGGCGATGACGAGGTGATCATCATGTGTATTTTTCTTAAGGACGCCTAGGCGGGGCATTGCATACGGGCGTTACTTGAAATCATGGTAATTATATTGATTAATTAAAGAAAAAAAAATTGAAAAAGGGGGTTCAAAGGTGTTAAAATGCTCAGAATAAAAAGCCAATGCTTGATTATGCTAATTAAAAAAATTTAGAGTGCATAATTGATCGATTTTATAGAGCATAATTGATCAATTAACTAAATGAAACAACTGAAAGAATGAAATATGCGTTCATAGGTGTCAAACTGCTAAGAATGGAAAGCCTAACCCACTACGCTATCGCGTCATAGCTGTAACGTGATGCTTAAGTGTCCTCTCCCATTTTTTCCTCCATCCCCAGTATTTAGAGTTTACTTTTGGTGTAGCAGTCTTGCTTGAACTCCGATTTCCACTTTTTTCGGCGTGCGCTTTCGCGAGCAAAGCGAAATAGCCGGTACCCTTTGTAATATGTCCTGAACACCCAAGAGCACAACCGTCTTCAGAGCTTGGTCTCTGACTGCTGTTTCACACACACAACACGGTGTTTATGGGGCTTTCACGTCCTAAAGCTGCTCAGGCAATGAGGGACGCCGTAGTGAAGGGCGCCAGGAATTTCGACCACCTGGGGTTCTCTGCCGTGCACTGATATCGCACAGTACAGCTCACTTCAAGCAAAAGTGCATGGCCCGATGGAGGGATTGCCTGTTTCCTCCTTGTTTTTGCATGTGTTGGTAACTTTCCAGCTGCCTTCTCCCGATTAGAGGTGCCTCGGTACACATCACACCTTCTGCTCCACGCTATCAGAAGTCGCATGTTTTGTCCACCAGACCAGAAGCACTTGCACCGATGTCGCAGGCCAGGAAAGCTGAAAGGCGAGTGTTAAAAACCTGCCGAGCCGCTTCAAAATTTGCCGACGGCCTCTTGACAACCTTTCCCAGTAAAGCAGCTGCATTAATTAGGCGCTCTTGCGGGCAAGTGAGCACATGAAGATCTTGTTACTGCGTTTTGTTCAGTTTATTGTTTGTCTTATCTTAACGCCATTAAGACATTTCCCTCCCCTTTCAACTTTGCGCGAGCTGACCAGCGCCGGATAATTACCGACGTCTTGAGGTGGATAGCCCTCCAAGGGCTGTCCTTTGCTCATTTGAGGGCAGCTTCCTAACGGTTGCCTCATGATACTTAATAAGAGGGTGTCACAAAATTCGGCGCATTCTAGAAAGAAACAAAGTAAAACCGCCGCGCGCACGGCGTCTCGCCGGCGCGAGCCCAACGGGAGAGAGGGAAAGCCCCCGCTAAGCGCGTGGCTCCCTCTCCCCTCCACCACCGCTCACCGACGCGGCGTGCGCCGAGGAAATGAGTCATCCCCGCCGATTTCTCTGGAACATCCCAGTTGCTTCTGCAGCTGACGGGGGGGAAGAGGGGGAAGCCTTGCGTGCGCTAAGACATGCCCCCCTCCTCTGCACTCGGACGTCGGCGACGCCGCCACGATGGCGCCACGCCAGAATACGCTCGAAACTTCGAGATGCGACCCCCGACCTCCGACCAATGGGGACGCGCGGCCAGTGAGAAGAGGGAAGGGAGACAGCACTGCCAATGCTGCGTGCATGTGCGCGCCTACTTTGGCGCGTAGAACAAACAGACGTGAGAGCGAGCCTATAAAAGAAGGACGCTGACAGCTATAAGTCAGTCCGGTCCGCCGTTTAAGCTTCATCGAAGCGCGCCCGTTCGACTCCCGGGAAAACACCACTCGGCCAGCATCGGACCAACGAGGCAACGTTCGCCAGTCTGCGGGACGGCATCGTAATGGAACTCTGGTCGTTGGACTGCCGCTGTGCCCGGTGAACAAATTGTGTTTTGCTTGTTTACCTCTCTCTCCTGTTTTAGTGCACTTTAGGTGCAATATTTCCTTTGAGTATTGTATTCTCTCTGGAGTTTAACTTTGGACGAGTTGCATTGTTTTATTAATCACTTTGTATGTGTCCGTACTAGTGATTGTGAAATCCTCTGTATCGTCTCTTTGCTGTATAAACTTTGTTTTTGTTTGTGAACCTTTGGCTCCGACCCATTCTCTGGCTTGCGACCAGCGAAAGCTGGGCACCGAACGCCCAAAAGCCTCTTGTCACTTGGTGGCTGGTCTCCGCTGAGCTTGCCACGCTGAGTCGAGGGCATCTCCTTTGAGTCCGAGACCACTACCCCCAGACGCTCTAAGGGTGTCTGGGAGCTTCCCAAGTAAAAGTGCGCGAAGTGTGGGTGACAGAGGGGGGGCGTTGCCTCTCTGCATTGGTTGACAAAATGTTTTCGGCACCCACCACTATGAAAAATTCAGGAGGTACTTTCACTGTCTAAAGTGCACACAGGCGAAAGCGTTTTCGCATCACTTTGGCTACGTGGCACTGGTGACGTCACCACTGGATGATGTCACACATAATTGATGACGAAGTAATGACAAATTACTAATTAATGACGAAGTGCTAATTGACTGCTAATTAATGACACTTAAGCTTCGCCTTTAGGAGTGGAACGCGACAGCGTGTTGTAGGCTGCCAGGTAGTCTGCGGAACACTGCCACCCATTCGGCGGGATGCCTTACCCTTTGAACGCAACGCTTTTTGAGGAAGGGAAATGGCGCAGTAATTCTCTGTCATCTCGGTGGACACCTTAACCACACCGTACAGGAAGGGAGGAAGTAGGAGTGAACGAAGAAAGAGAAAGAGGGGCCGTAATGAAGAATCTGAAAAATTGTATTTGAGGAAAGGAAATTACGCAGTAACTGTCTCGCATATCTCGGTGGACACCCGTCAAAACGCGGACACATCTAACGACAGTATGAGGCATTAAAGGCTTTCGCCTTAATATCCTTGCGCCAATCCTAACTTATGTGTGTCTGTGAGCAAAGAAGTTGTGGCTGCTTGACGCCAATGAAAGTTTTTTTCGCTAGTAGTGGTTAATATTCCTTCCTTTTTGTATCGGTTGTGGTACCGTATAGAAACCAGAAGTGTCGTATAGTTGGTTTCGTACAGTTTTCTATAAGGTTTAAGGTTTCGTATAAGGTTTCGTATAGTTGATTTCTTTATGAAACCACAAATGAGGGGAAAAAAGGCCCTTTTCCTTGTCATCCCGAAGCCATCTCCGTAAAATTCGTCACGCGTGTTTCTGAACAGCCATGTCCTACAAATTTCTTTTCGTCTTTTTGATGACAGCAGCTATAATGAGTGCTTGTCTCTTATGTTCACTAGTCAGCGTTTTTCGGCACACTTTACCTCAAACGTGGTTTTCCAACTAGCCCGGACCCATACCTTAAGTCCAGGACGGCCCAGGACCGCTTCTTTTCATCGCCCTCACTGTTTACAGCAGGTTAACCGCCGGACTGAAGGATCGCGCCATGGCATTGCACGCTGTCCCGGTAGCAGCTCAGCATATAGGCAACGGGGTGTGACTGGAAGTTTAGCCCTAGTTTAAGTTCGCCTCTGGGTTATCCCTCCATTATGGCTGCAACGTCAGCCGCGGCCGGCCGACAAGGGGAGCTAAAAGCGTTTCATGCGCAAAACAGTGCGATTTCACAATGTATGCGACAGCCATAACAGCGCAGCTTATCTAGTTGTTTAGGGCCGCCGGGGTGGCTGAGTAGTTATGGCGCTTGACTGCTTACCTGGAATACGCCGGTTCGATCCAGGCCGAGGCGTTCGCATTCCGCTGGAGGCTAAACGCTTGAAGCCCGTCTACTGGGCTAAGTGCAAGTTAAAACCCCAAGTGGTCGAAATTTACGGAGCCCTTCACTACGGCGTACGTAATAGCCCGAGTCACTCCCGGACGATAAAGTTCCATATACCAAATCATCCAGTTACTTAGACCATTGCACTCAATACTACTTGCCGCATGCATGTAGTGAACGTGCTAATGATTTCGCTTCAGAGTAAAATAACCGCATGAATGGGCAACTTCACAAATTTCCAGCAGATCTGGCCACTGTTTCAAGACATGGCCTCTGGCCACAGCTCCGGCGTTTCGTCTCCTACTGAGCGCGACAGTACATCAGTGTAAAATCTGTGTACAAAAAAAGACACGAAGGTGCATGAAAACAGAGAGAAATGTACTATAATGTACACGAGCAGTTTTAAACGTGTGCAAGGGTGATACATTGTACCGTCTTTAAAAGAAATGTTTGGTTCATTCGCATTCTTAGGCCAAATGCGTATTTGGTGCGTCAGCACCTCGGTTTTCACACCAGTTTCGCTTTTTGGATTCCCTGTTCATGGATGAAAGCGGCTCGGGATGGTCATAATGGATTAATGCCCATTTTGGTGGAATTCGTAATTCTCTTATGTTCATAGACCCCTGGGAGTCATTATAATACTCCTGGCGCCTTGGTGGAGCAGTTCAGCAATGCCCGCCTGCTCTACGATGGTTGGTTCTGCCATCAATGTGGCTTGAGAAGCCCAGATTGCGCTGCCGAGCGACCTCCTGCGACCAATCATCATTTGAACTTCCACCTGCCATTGTGGTCGGGATATATAAACCACCCCAGACGGGTTTCCCACAACCCTGTGGGCAGGGCGCAGCCTGCCACAAAGCAGGCTGGAGACAAAGCGACAAAAATGGCTAAATGCAGTGAATGGCCACAATAATAGCTATCGCACTAGAAGACCCGAGCAGATGACCTCTACCAGTATGTTATGGCCGCATGAGCACATGGAATTTCTGGAGATCAAAGCTAGAATTTTGTGGGGATGCAGGCACATTGCATAGACGCTGCAGTAGCATGCAAATGTTGCTGAAATTTCTAGGGGAATCCTCCAAGGGGGAGCACACTTCTAATAAGGAAGTAATTATGCGTTGACATCCATTCAAGTGCAGCCTTACGGCTGCAAAGGAAAGCTATATAGCTTCCACAGAAATTTCGCAGTCAAAAGAAAAATTCGTCCTGCTCTGGGAATTTTGGAGATTTGGTGAGGATTAGCTTTCTTCTGTAGCCACAAGGCTGCGCTTGTGTGGATGCCAATGCATAATTACTCCCTTATTGCAACGTGCAAATGTATTAAAACCTAGCTGGCAACAGCTTACCTCTGGGAGGTCGGTCTTCGCCCCATCCGTGCTGTAAGGACGAGGCGGGTCTGGCTGTCGGCGGCCTGCATAACGCCCACATGACGAACACACTGCAGGGACAAAAGGTAAATGCTCGCTCACCCACACTAAAGGTACTCCTGCTGCTCTGTTTGCCTATGCTCTACAAGAAAGTCTATTCCATGCACTTCAGTGACGTGTTCGGTTGGAAGTGTCTAGAAGACGTCGAACGTGAGAAACATCTCTTGACACCCATTGCAAAACAATTCTGGTGAAATACCTGTACTCCCGGCAACCATTGACTTGCGAGATTGAATGAAATGGCGATGAAAAGAAATGGAGCAGAGGGCTGTCTACGTGCTCCGTGGCAACAAAAAGAGATTGAGCCATCCATGAAGCATTCGAGGCCGACAACGCCTTTATTTTACCACTCACCAACAAGGTAAAAAGTGCGCTCATAGATGGCACGTTTCTTTTCATCGCCACTGCACATAATGTCTTCCTGCTGAGCAGTTCACGTGCACAGAGCGCATCAGTGCATCTCTCAGTTATACAGACAAGAACTTGAAAACCATAAAAAAGTCACCTTGCATATATGACACCAATGTCTATTTATTCTGATATGTTAAGTAAACGTTCTCATCTGTAATTTTTTTGGTAATGCGTGGGGTTTGATGACCGGGAAGTGCACATAGGCTACTAAAGATGGCATAGTAGAAGGCTCTGGAATAATTTGTACCACCCATGGTTCTTGAAATAGCACTGACAAGCCAGCAGATTGGTGTTCCTGCCTCTAGGCCTCAGCGAAATGTCGCTGCCTCGGCAGGGATTGCCGGTACGGAAGTTTACGTGGCGCGGAGAATTAAGCGGTAAATGCCATATAAGTTGTTAATAATTTTGACCTTGACGAGAAAAAAAAAACCTCCGTTTATAAAGAGTATGCTTTCTATCTTGTTATGCGAATCATACTGTGGATGGCAGACAATGTCCTATTGTGGGCCAATATGCTAGCCCTTCGAGTCTTGAAACAACAACGCATCAGAAAATTTCATTCCTGCATTGGAAGCCTGCAGTGCAGAAACTTTTGTAGCGTGAGCTACAGTGCCTGTGGATGGGCCAAGCTGAGCATGCGTAAGGAGCGAGTGACGTCCCAGCTGAGCAGGTGGTGCGCCGGAGCCGACAGGAAGAAGGAGAGGATGATGAGGAACGACAGCCAGGCTACAGCCATGGAGAAGGAAAGCAAAGCCCGTGCTGAGTGGCGCCGAAGAGCGTAAAAGTTGAATTCGCCGGATCCCGAAGTGGCTGCCTGGCAGTTAGCGGTTGCCCAGAGGAAGGACGAACAGGCTAAGGCCAAGCGCGCAGTGGAGTCGCCAGAGCAAAGAGAGGAATGCCTAGGAAAGCGGCGTCGCCAGGAGGCTGAGCGGTGTGCCGGGGCCTCTCAGCAGCAGCCTCAAGACGATGTCAAGACTCTCCGGTCGACGGACTATACAGTGAAACTGAGTGAAAGTGCCAGTGCGACTCGTGCCTTTCAGGCCGACTTTGTGAACCATCCGTTTGGGTATGTGCGCGACATGTGTGAAAAATATGACACCTAAAAGACTTGACGCCGGTAAGTAGTGACATGCGTGAAACGTTGTTTGGTGGCGTCCGAGTGGGGCAAACAAGGTGAAGCCGTGAAGAGGGTTTGTCCGACATGCAAGAACTGTCTCGTTAAGCAACGAACCTGCCACTACCACTACTTAGCTTAAAGCACGGTTGAGGTGTTCACTGTTCCAAGAGGGCAGTTATGCGCCTTGCTACTAGTTCAGGTGTCCATCGAGATGTGGACACCTCGCCCTCACCTCATGCTATGTATATCCTGGCATAGCAGAGCTAAGCCACTGCCAATTTTTTTTCGTGGTATGCTAAACTTGCGCCCAATTTGCACACCGGGGCTTGCGTCGAAAAAATCGTATCATGCCAACTGTTTGCCACAGAATGCTCCGGATGGTGTCATACGATTCAGTGTTTCGTGCAGCATGTACTAACTTGTTAAGTTAGAGCCTAGCTCGCGGCAGAGATTGCAGCCGGTGACTTATGAAGTGAGACTGTTACTTCCTGCGTCATTTCCATTTCTCAAAACATTTTCGAAGTGTCAAACAGGCAAGGTGTCGCGCCGAACGGGCAATGGCGTTACGTGGACACCCTGGCAGCGCTGCAAGAGGCTGTCACGTTCCACTCTTAAGCTCGTCCTCCAAATTTTTATACTAGGGAAAGGCGCAATGTATCGACCACGTCGTGTACTTCCTACTGGTTGCCATGAAAGCTCTCAGACCGAGCTTTTAGTTAATTATCGCATGTGCTCGCGCAGCCGACAAAAGCAACGATTTATCTTTGTTCTCCGCACCGAGAACTACCTGCCACTCGGAATCACTGTTGCTGGCGCGGCAGCGGGCCCATCCTGTAATGCTACAAGAGGAACTCTGTTGTTGTGGCCAGAGTTACGTTCGACCATTGTCTATGATTATACGACAAACCGCGCTTATAGAAAATCGGGTAGATTCAGTGTTATTCAGTTGGATGAGCATCTTAAAATGGTATGCATGTGGGCTTAGTGCGGAGACGAAGTGTCGCCCGGAAAGGTCAGTAGAGCTCGTTTTTTCATCAAATGAACACTAACATGTCTAGCAATTTCAGGCAAATATTTTCAAAACTCGACAGTTGTAAGATACTTTTACATAAATATCAAAAGGTAACAATCCATTCTTCTGATATGTAGCAACATTTTTCTTTTTAAATGTTTCCATTGATGCATTGAACATTTAAGGCTCCCATAGAAAACCAATGGTGAATACGTTTGAGGATAGTAAAGATATAAATAGAAAAAATTCAAAACTGCCGCCGGGTGATCTCTGGATCTATTGATTGTTGTAGTTAATTCTTACATTATCTTTAAAAAATTGCGTTCATAAAAAGTTTCCCACTCTAAAATCCTTTTGTCCAGTATTGTTGGGTATGTAATATATTGCAGTGTTCTAAAGATAAAGACACTGCTTTCACTAAGATAGGAGGTTTTGTCACCAGAATGATGCGGTGTGGCCATGACCACCCGGTTACACAAGCACACTCGTGTTTCTAGCAAGGTTTTGGCAGCTCGGATCTCCGAAGCTAGCCTACTATCAGTATTCACTTGCAAACGATGGTGCCGCAGCCTCCTTCGGCCTTTGAGACCAGTGATGCGACAATTTCGATCAAATTTTCTCACATATAAATGCGCGCCTTCATGACAAACAACAAAACCAGAAGGAGCCGTGATCAGAGTCTGTTCACAACTGCTCACATAATTCAAAACTATTGCCTACGTCTCATTTGGATGGCTGTTCCCTTCGGGGGAACCTTCCCTCTGGTTAGCACTGATGGCAATATGCGCCAGGAAGCAGGCCTCACAGAGTAGTCCTCGACATATGCTTACGTAGGTGCAATAGTGCAACCGTCGTTCCATGGTGCTGCGATAACGTCATTTTAAGGCGAAAGCCTTTCTTTGCCCACGAGTGGCGTTCATCCGGCAACACAGGTATATAGCCAATCCAACACTAGCCAGACAACAATCCATACATTGACTGAACTGGCTCATGAGTGGTGTCCGCAAAAATAAAATAAAACGATACAATTAAAACAAAGAAAAAAAAACGAGAAACAGAAAAAAAAATGGAAGGAGAAAAAGAAGAGAGGTAAAGGCTTTCGCATTTTTGCTCTTAAGCAGACTTAAGTGCAATCGTGTACTTTTTTTGCTCCTTGAAGTACGAATTACAGCCAAAGCAAGGAGGAGAGCTCCTCTCTGCTACGTTGGTCTAGAGAGGCAAAGGCTCACCGTTCGCTTTCCTTGATGACGGCTGGTGTGTACTCGTCACTCTGCGTGGACATGTTGTTCGATCTCCGCTGGCTTGAGCGACGCTGTGAAGCTCAGTTGGCGCTGTCGTCTCTATTGGCCGACACCAGGTGGCGGGGTATGCCTGGGTGCTTTTGGTGCCTCCGTTTCCATGACAACCAAAATGCCGCGCCCATCGCCAATGCTGCGACAGTGCCTGATGTGCAGAGAAACGTAGTGCTATTGAAAAGTTCCTCTGTATTGCTTTATGTCGTTGTCACAAACATGCGATGCCATGCAACCTGATGTGCAATACCAACAACTTTCAAGAACTATTACCACTAAAAAGTAGCATATCGTTATTTCATTTGCCCTTCCACTAAGAATACGTGGTGAAGCGCAGTCTTGAGTCTCTTTATTACATAGACTAATTTCCACAAAGTGGCAACAGAACCACAAAGCGTTCAGCCTTTTAAACATACCAGGCAATTTTACGTGCGGCACAATGAAACATAGCACAGCAGCTAAATCACGTAAAGAACGCGGCACACCTCATCGAGTGTTACGTGTAAACATATACGTTGTGCTGAATCATGCAGCCTTTAATTCAGCCGTGAAATTGGCGCAAGATCGCCTCAGATGCTTATGCGCCATTGAAAGCAATACAACACATTGTAGCCAAGATGTGATTCCGGGCGTGTTAAAGAGGACGAAATTATGCGAGAATGTGTTGCCTTAATTAGGACCATTCTGAAATGACGTAAACAAGACCACGGCTTGAAATTGCCTCTTACGAAATTTGTCGTCTGTGAAATAAGTGATCTGCCAAATGCACTGGCTTAATATGAACTGGGCAGCATACAGAATAGCAGAATTAAGATGCATCCTACCGATTGAGGTTTATCCATTGGCTTCAGAATTCTGGCCTCCAACTGTTGACTTAGTAGGCAGGTATCAGTTTATGGTTTATGGGCTTAACGTCCCAAAGTAACTCAGGCTATGAGGGATGCTGTAGTGAAGGGCTCCGTAAATTTCGGCCACCTGGGGTTCTTTAACGTGCACTATCATTGGACAGTCCACACGCCTCTAGAATATCGCCTTCATCGAAATTCACCAGTACTCCGGTAATGGCAGCGATAACACTATACACAGTATGCTAAAAGTGTGTAATGACGAGGTGATTTTTTCACTGCTTGATATTTTCAGGCAAGCACAATTTTGCAAGTGGCGAAAGAACAAACACGGGTTAATGACATCCTAGTCGAAATCAAGGGGAAGAAATGGGCTTGGGCAGGGCATGTAATGCGAAGGCAAGATAACCGCTTCTTTTTATGAGTAGCAGAGTGGATTCCAAGAGAAAGAAAGCGTAGCAGGGTGGAGCAGAAAGTTAGGTGGGCGAATGAGATTAAAAAGTTTGCGGGGATACGGCGGCCGCAAATGGAAAAGGACAAGGTTAATTGGAGAGAAACGGGAGAGGCCTTTGCCTTGCAGTAGAGGTAGTTAGGCTGATGATGATGATGATGGCGAATTTGAGATATGCAAGCCATAAAATACACCTCGCCTCATTAAAAAAAAACGAATTAGCTTCCCACTCGCGCGTTTACTGCGCTATATACGGTCGCAATGTTGCATACTGATACCCATTTTTTCAAGCTTGAGAAAAGACACAGGAAGACAGAACTTGGCAGGACAAGTAGTAAATGAGTTAAATACGTGAAAGTGCTTCAAACGTTTTTGTGCAAAATGATTTTGGTGGTTTTGGGGCGCTTTGGGATTATATCCAGCAGTGTTTACATGTGACATAATTCCTATGACTGTACCCTCACAATTGCTTGCTTCTTGTTTTCTGCCTTTAGTCAGTGTTGTACAAGTAGATGTTGACTGCCTGTGAGCAGGTACGTTGTTCCCTGTATAAAGTTCTGAAGAAACCTAGTCGTGAGTAGCGCTTATCTTTTAAAATTGGCTATACCATACAAAATAGCCCAACGTAGCTTTGGTAGTTACATACAGATTAATATACAATATTCTTTTTTTTTCGCCGTGGTGGCTCAGTGGTTATGGTGCTCGGCTGCTGACCCGAATGATGTGTTTGACCTTAGCCGCTGCAGTCGAATTTTTGATGCAGGCGAAATTCTAGAGGCCCATGCACTGTGTGACGTCAGTGAACGGTGAAGAACGGCAGTTGGTCGAATTTCCGGAGCCCTTCACTATGGCGTTCTTCATAGCCTGAGTCGCTTTGGGGCGTTAAACCTTTATAAACCAAAGAGAACTAATGCACTGATTTTCCAGTGTTACTGAAATTGCAAATAAAATTCGCAAGCTCCTTTCTCTGCTGTTCTCTTCGTTTTTTTTCTAATGCCAACCATGCCTGTGTGTGCAGCAATTGCAGTGCACTGTCATACAGTCACACTGAGGGAATGTATTCGTCAGCCGATCAGGGTCGTGGTGACGATGGACCGAGCTAAGGTTTTACCCTATGAGTGAACTGCTATTCGTGTTTGACATTAGCATTTCCTGCGAGGTAGCCCTACAAATTCACAGCAGCATAGGTACCATAATCACCCAAAATTTTCAGGTCAAGGAGTCGAAACGCGAAGATGGCTATGGTGCATTATCGCCTATAAAATGTGTGGACCCCATAAAGTCACAAATGTCTTCACTCGGAATGGAGATTTTTATCCCTAAGATAATGATAAAAAAGAAATACAGGTGTCGCCACGGCCAGCTGCTTTCTCAACGAAACTCAATTCCTTCGAGAGAGGTTTTGGCAGCTCGGATCTCTGAGGCTAGGTTACATCAGTTCCCACTAGTGAACGGTGACCACGCAGCTTCTTTCGCTGTTTGTGTACAGTAATGCAGAAGTTTTGATCCACTTTTCTTGGAAATGCATGTCTTCCTGCCAGACAAACATCTCATGTTTCCATGACGCAAGTTTCTCTTCAAAACTGCTCACAGAATATCAAACTACCGTCTGCATCCCACTTAGATGACATTTCAACTTCTCTGGAATCTTCTCTGGTTACCACTGATAGCAATTCACGGGGGCACTTTGTTCACCTCAAGTGCGGTGAGGCGAAAGCCTTAAGCGCGGTGTTTTCTGCTTGTGTCACTGATGTGTGGTTAAGATGTTAAGCTTCACCTCTAAGAGCGGAACGTGACAGCGTCTTGCAACGCTGCCAGGGAGTCCATAGAACGCCATCGCCCGTTAGGTTCTACGCCTTGCTCGTCGGTAAATTGGTTTTTGAGGAAAGTAAATGTATCTGTCTCTCATATCTCCGTGGACACCTAAACCTCGTCGTAACGGGAAGGGAGGAAGATGGGAGTTAGCGAAGACATCATATTCACTAGATGCGCCTTTGTTCATTCCAAACCATCGAGCTGGCATGGCGGAGTGTTTAGCATGCTCGTCTCGGACTCCGGAGACCGGGGTTCGATTCCCGTGCTCGACCAATGCTCGGTTTTATTTATTTATCTGGCCTGACTAGATTACGCTAATTGGGTAATTAAGCAATTAAGTAAACTCAGTTCAACTTATTTGGAGCATCACTATACGATCCCTTTAATTGGTTGCATGGTTACTTGCCAAAGTACAATCGGCCTCGTTTGAAATTAGCGCACTGTGACGTCACGACCGTTTCGACCAATTGAAAAGCGTGACATTTCTGTCGACACATCCTGCTTACAACGATGACGCATTAAAGGCTTCCGCCTTAATATGCGCCAGGGAGAAGGCTTCAAAGAATAGTCCTCGAAATCTCCTTGCTTAGGTGCAACGGTGCGACCATCATTCCATGGTGCTGCAATAATAAGTTTTTGATCCGGGAAGTACGGACCAGTTCTTGCCAAAGCAACGAGAAGAGCGCGTCGGCTCTCAGCTACGTTTGTATAGAGAAGCACGTAGTCACCATTGGCTTTCATTTGGTACAGCATATGTTGAGCTGCCGGTCGGCGCGGACAGGTCTAATTTAGAGCTCCGCTGTGCTGATCGACGCCACGTGGCATCAAACTCTGTTAGTATTCAAATTTCCTGGCAAAGTACCAGGTATCGGGGTACGCTTGGGATACTTTATCCTCCGAGGGCTGTTTCCATGACAACGAAAAAGTTGCGCCTATCACCTGGGCTGTAGGAATGCCCGATACGCTGGGAAACCTTAAAAGTGCCTCTGTATTACTTTTTGTGGCTGTCAAAAGTATGCGATACCATGCAACCTGGTGTTTGGTATCTATTTAAATAGAAAGCTGTAACCATTCAGAGTATAGTTTATGGGGGTTTAAGGCCCGAAAGTGACTCAGGCTATGCTGTACACCGTGGTGGAGGGCTCCATAAATTTCGTTCACTTGGGGCTCTTCAATTTGAGTAGCATAATGTTACTTGATAAGCACTTGTGCTAACATTATAGTGAAGCGCAGTCTTAAGCCTGCTTATTATACAGGCGAACTTATACAAAGTGGAATCTGAACAACAAAGCGTGCAGACTATTTTGTAAAATGGAAGACGGTCGGCAGCTGCAGCGGCGGAGCTGACAAGCACCGCGAAATTAGAGCGTCAACGGTTTTTGGCATGGACCTATTTTTTCCCTGTTCTGCCCGGCAATCGCACATGATTACCTATGAATAAAGCCTGTTTTATCTTGGTGGAGTTTGCGGAATTTCATCTTGGAGCAGCACACGAGTACCATCCCTACCACCACGGCATCCAAGGTCAAACAGTCCACCAGCTCTTCGCTGGCGTACGCTGTCTGCCGTAAAAGGATACCTGACCTTTTTACGTGCGGCACACCACAGGAATAGGTAACAAAAAGGACACGCCTCTTCGCGTTTGACAAATTTATGCACTGGGCTGAATTATGCCTCCTCTGACCAGGCCGTGATGTGATTCGGGCCTTGTCAAAGAGGCCTTAATGACACTTGAATGTGGCGCCTTAAATAACATCATTCTCAGACGGAGTAAACGAGACCTTGTTTGTCCCCGTTGGACACGAACAGGTTCCGCGTGCTGCGCAAAACACAAAATGTGCATGATTGCAGAATACCGCTCAAGTGAAGAAAGTTCCATTGAAATATTTAGGTTTATGGTTTATGGGGGCTTAACACCCCAAGGTGACTCGGACTGAGGGACTCCTTAGTGAAGGGCTCCGGAAATTTTGATCACCTTGGGTTCTTCAACATGCACTAACATCGCACAGTATATTTGCGGAAGGACAATCAGAATGAAAATACCATTCTTTGAGCACAAAAAAAATACCGCTGAGCATATATTACCCTGCGGAGTATATAAAAACTTCGCTGTGTTTTCCGAAGGTTATAATCAAGCCCTTGGCCCACTGCCATAATAAGATTTGTTCAGCGCTCGTCTATTTCCACTGATGCCGAGGAAACGCGTCGGCCAGTCACATCCCCAACTTGTGCGTCAGTCGTGCTCACCCATTCCTGCTGTAAGTATGCCTTCAGTCTTGCTGACGCGGCTTTCCTTACACCCACGTGAGGAATTCACTCAATGCTTTCTGTTGCAGGCTGCAGTGGCTGTTCCATCCTTGCCGGCGCCGCTGGCGTGGTTCTGGACAGAAAGACAAAAGCAAAAGTTTGTTTGTCCCAGTAGCCCAAATATAAAAGCTCATCGTGCCGCAGTGAGCCCAACCCTGCATGATGTATGATATAATGACACGCATCAAGCGTTTTGAGAACGTGCATATACACACTGCATGTAGGAGGCACCTCTGAAGCCCCAGCACCATATTTTCTGGTGTCTTCCCCGGAGGGTAGGTAACTCGAAAGCGTTGATATGTTTTCCAGGGGATGGAAAGAATGCATGTTCTTTGATGGTTTAGACGGACAATGCGTTGTAGGGAACATTATGTGGTTTCAGTCAACTGGCATTGAATATATGGTATGCTAAACTTTATCGCAATGCTAGTCGAGAAGCCACGTTGGCTCTACTCAGCTGCTGACCCGAAAGACGTGAGTTCGATCTCGGCCGCGGTGGTCGAATTTCGATGGAGGCGAAATTCTAGAGACCAGTGTACTGTGCTATGTCAGTGTACGTTAAAGAACCCCGGGTGGCCGAAATTTCCAGAGCCCTTCACTACGGCGTCCCTCATAGCCTGAGTCGCTTTGGGACGTTAAACCCCACAAACGAAACCAAACCAAGCAATGCTAGTCCGACGCTTTCTCGTAGGGAAGATCTGCAAAGCCATCTATTTTTCTTAAGTGACATGAACTCCGATTATGGCCACGTGTGTAGTCGTACTGCTAAACAAGCATGCGACAAAAGGCTGTCCAGACGCAGTGGTGACCCTTAGGTTTAACATCATTTCACAACCCTCCCTGACAGCAACCTTCTGAACCTGTCAAGGACTAAAACAGTAGCCGGTCATCACACGGAGTCTCAACGTTTCACGATTACTGTTAACTTGAGCAGCGTCAAAGACTATCCTTTAGAGTAGGTACTCGCAAGCAGGCCCACAATAGTCGACTGCCGTCTCGTCTTCCTCTACGTGAAGCCCGTGCGTGTCACTACAAGAAGGCGAGCGTGTCACAATCGTGTGCAGCATTACAAGGCTGCCTTGGGTCATTACTCTGGCGTGTAGGAATGAATGGGCCCTTGCAGGAATGAAGGTGCGCCCTTGAAGCAAGGTACCATGTATCACTGTTGATATTCGAAGGTCCCTCTCGTCACAATTCTAGCCAAGGAGTAGTAGCAACCTTATCTACGAATTGAGTTAAAGTGGTTAAAGCTGAGCGGTCCGGCGCTCAGTTCCCTAGACCAATTATTTCACAGCAAAAATAGCAGCGAACTCGCATATACATTTCAGACCACGATACGGAAATCGCGGTAGCCGGTATGTGCGCAAAAAATTTTGCGGATACTCTGTCAATTAAGTGCTGAAGTCTGATGCTACTTGTCCAGATGATTTCGAATTTAGACAGCTTTTTTTAATGCTTAGCATACCATCAAATTCGATGCTGTAAATGTTTATTGCAAGTGTACCACCCAGTTAATGCAGCCTTGCTGTGGTGGCAACCTTAATTGAAAGCTTCCTCTTAAAGCTGAACATTTTTGGAGGTTAAGCTGCAATGTAAGCAGATCATCCCTCGCTCTCTAGAACAGAGCGCCCATCGCTGGAGTTCTAAACTTAAGCTCCGCCTTACGGGGTAGCGCTAGCATAGTGGATTAATTCCCATATATGCAGAAGGTCATCCTCTACTCTAAATTCGTAGGTCCCTGGGAGTTCTCGATGCACACGGCTCTTTGTGCAGTGCCATATATAAAAAAAAAACGCTTCACTGTATATTATTGCCAAGTAATGGTATGACTGCTGTTCTAGTGTGTAGTGCTCTCAGCATGCTTAGAGTGCTATAGTGCCGATATTAAGGCCCTTTACGCTCTCATTTATTATCAGCGCACACTGAGGAAAAGAGCTCCTTCCCATTTCCCTAGCACTGCCTTGCTTCTAGCAAGAGAACGTACTTTTTCAACAGAACGTACTGACCACATGTGGTCACCCGACTTCCTACCGCCATGTGCTACATTTACCCTCCTTTGCAAACAAGTACGGACGACAATCCATTTTTTATAGTTCTGCGCATATACATTTCGTTCACTACATATCAACAAGGTTCATCCTTGCATACCGTATGTTTTCTGACCAATTCCACTGTCAACTACCCATCTGCACTGTCCAAACATTAACTCACAACGTGTGCTTTAGACTGTGGCGTGTTTCACCAGCTTGTACAGTGTCAAAGTAGGAGAGGCGGACCTGAACAGACAAAGGGCGCTGGACATCGGCGAAAGATTCGAACCAACGCCAAGAGTCGACGAAATCTCTCCTCTTCGATAGGTGCCATTATGGCACGGCCGAACATTTTCTGCGCATCAATCAACAGGCACGCCTCTCCTTGAAACAGCAAAAACGTCATCAGAGATGAAATATTTGAATTGATTTGATTTCCGGGGGTTTAATGTCCCAATGAGACTCAGGCTATGAGGGACACCGCAGTGAAGGGCTGCAACAATTTCGACCGCCTGGGGTTTTTTAACGTCCACTTTTTCTCCTCCAAAGAAATACGGCCGCAGCGGCCGGGATGGAACCCACGTCTTTCGGGTCAGCAGCCGAGTGCCATAACCACCGAGCCACCGCGGCGCCTAGAGAGGTTAAAGACGCGACCTCTTGCGCGGTACGCCATATTTGTACGGAGAGCCAGATACTCACCACCGTCGGTTGGCTGTGTAGGTGCGCGGGCTGCCGTGGAACCACGCCTGGATATGTTTTTCGTGCAGCGCAATGTGGGGGCGATGGAGCTGCGCTCCGGGCTCTATGCGCGAGCATGCCGTAGACGTGGAAGGCGCACCGAGCGCCACAGAGATCCATCGCACGCCTCTGCTGGCTGTTTCCACGACAACCAAAAAGCGGCATCCACTCCCGCACCTACAAGTGGGAAGGAATGTCAAAATGTTTGTTAGACAGTAATTTTTCCGCGCTGAAGATTAGTGAAGAGCTCGAAAAGAGAAAACATTTCCGAGTGTTTTATGTGCCATCCGTGCGTATGCGCCTGGGAAGGGGGGAAGGGCGATCTTTACTGGCAACAGTCGGCCGCGTAGGCGCTTACAGATGTTAAATGGTGGTGGTGACATTATACAGATTTTAAGGGTGATAAAAGATGGTAGCGGCACATGGGCTCTGAGCGACGCCATATTAGAGGGCTAGAGAGTAATCCGACACTGTGAAGAGCCCCTTTGCTACTGGGCCACTGTGGTGGGCATAGGAGAGGCAGTACAAAGAGCAGAGAGTCGGAAATTAACCGGGACCCTTCAATGATGGCGCCTATTTTCCTGTTCCTTCCTTGAAATGCACTTCTACCTAAATCCCTTGAGTCAAGGCGCGGTTGAGGTGTCAACTGAGAGGTACAAGATTCCTTCGCGTTTTATTTTCTCGTACGCACTTCATAGTTAATACAGAGACAAAAAAAGCCAACAAACGAGAAAAAGCTGTACTGACAGACACGATTATAACCCAACTCAAACCTTGTAGAGTTGTGTGCTTTCGCCCGACACTCTTAGCAGATTCGCTAATGAGCGTAGCCCTAATAACAACCAATCTTCGGCCATGTGGAAGGCATCGGACCACATGGATTTGCTGGCCCACTTTTCGGGTTTTAGTATTTGTTTACGGTGGTGGCAGAACTAGTCAACCATCGTCGTCATCATCAGCAACAACAGGCAAGCAGGTTACATACACCGCAGGACAGCTGTCTGTTCCCAACCATAACCATGCAATCCTGCCTTGCAGCCCTGTGACCACCTAGTCTGCAAACATCCTGTGTTTTGTGGTGAATTTGGAGCATGAGCAAATACAGCCATCCCCGACCTAACGCAAGGTTTCTGAATTGTGTAAAATATCTAAAGGTTTAATAAAACAACTCATATGAAAGGTTTGGTTCGTATAAAACTGTTAAAAAAACAGGAAGAGCATAAGAAAGATGCGATTGGAGGTGTTGATTATGAGATTGCGAGCAACTTTTCCATAAGTGACTGGAGTTTGGTGCATGAAAAAATAATGCTTGACCGCTATTTCAGGCATCATGAACTTTAAGGGTTTTCATTAACTTGAAGGACTATAATTAACTTGAAGGGTTATTTCATGAATTTGAAGGACTATCATGAACTGTAAGGTCTATCATGAACTTGAAAGCCTATCATGAACTTGAAAGAATATTATGAACTTGAGAGACTATTATGAACTTGAAAACTATTATGAACTTGAAAACTATTATGAACTTCGAGCAATCTTTATGAGCGATGTTTAAGCGTTAGATTGCTCGTTGTGGGCTTTTGTTGGTTATTTCAGGCTATTTGCATAAGTTGTGGCTCTCGCTTTATTATGTATTATAATCACCAAGTAATGGTAAAACTGCACTACTCGTGTAGTGCTCTCAGTCTGCTTAATGCTTTAGCGCAGATAATACTTCTCTTGGTTTTCTTGTTCATAATTTCCTCCAGAGTGACCAGGATGGCATAAAGCTCAGGCGAAAAAATTTATGCGCACTGTGGCAGACAGCTTTCCCCCAGTTCCCTCTCTCTACTGTGCTTTCAACATAAGTGCGGTTTTCAAGCGAGCGTACTCACCCGACTCCCTACCACACTGTGCTACATTTACCCTTTCGAAGGCAGCCCTGATGGCGAACCCTTTTCTGTTATACTGCCGACATCAAGTGCGTACTCTTGATATAAGCATCGTTACTTCCCGTTTGTTTCATAAACTACTGCCTTTTATGGCCCTGGACGTAATTTCCAGTAGAGCGACTTTCATTCACATCGTTCTTTAGACTATTCGAGTTTCACCTGTTTGCACGACCAATAAGACAGCAACGTCCTGCACAATGTGAAGAGGAGCGGAAATGCACACTCGATGTCAAAAGTAAATGGAAGGCGGCTTCGTCGCAAAAATTTCATTTCTGTAAATCTAAAGCATAATGGTCCATGTTTGTTGGTGCACAGTGCAACTCGTACAATCGGAATTAGGCTGCACATATATATGTATTCACGGATGCATGAATTGACAGGGCAATAATTAATTTTTTTCGTTAATATTGTTCTCCATTTACCTCTGATGGCACCTGTACAGACAAAAGAAAGCTTGAAATCAGCGACGGGTTCAAGCAAATGCCAAGAGTCAACATGGCACAACCGCAGATTTCCTACACAAAAGCAAACAGCCACGCCGGCTTTTCAAACAACAATAACATCATTAAAGAATTAAAGCCGCGACGTCTTCCACTGTGAGCCATATTTCTACGGAGAACCAGATACTCACCACAGCCAGGTAGCTGACGTGCTGCGCGGGCTACCGTGGCAGGCATACCTGGACATGTTCTTCGGGCTGAGCTAATATGGAGCGGTGGAGCGGCGCCTGAGGCTCCATGTGCGAGGCGGGAGCAGACCCGGAAACTGCAGCGCCACGGAGATCCACCAGGCGCCTTTGCTCGCTGTTTCCATGACAACGAAGAAACAGCATCCCGTTCAGGTTCTGCAGGCGAGCAGGAAAGAAGTTAGCCCGCTTGGTAGCATAGGTACCTTCCCGTGTCGAAGATTAAGGAAAAGCGACGAAACTGAAAACAGAGCACTTATAATTGCGGATGAGTGTTTTCTAAGAAAATTAGGCGGAAGCCTTTAATGCCTAATCGTTGTAAGCACCAGCTGGTGACAGAAATGTCACGCTTTTCAATTGGTCGAAATGGTCGTGACGTCACAGTGCGCGAATTTCAAACGGGGCCAATCGTACTTTGGCTAGCAACCATGCAACCAATTAAAGGAATTCTATAGTGATACTCCAAGTAAGTGGGACTGAGTTTAGTTAATTGCTTAATTACCCAATTAGCCTAATTAATCTTTATAGTCAGGTCACATAAATAAATAAAACCGAGTAGGAAACTTCTAGAGCTCGTGAATCGAACCCCGGTCCCCGGAGTGCGAGACGAGCACGCTACCACTCCGCCATGCCAGCTCGATGGTTTGGAATGAACAACGGCGCGTCTAGTGAATACGGTGTCTTCGTTCACCCCCGTGTGTTTATCGCGCTAGAAACGTGACCAGTTTAAAATCTTGCGTATTCTACACACACACTGCCTTCCCTTACGTTTAATTCAGGTGTCCACCGAGATGTGTGAGACACATTTCCTTTCCTTAAAAACCAAATTAACGTCGAGCAAGGCGTAGAGCCGAACGGGCGATGGCGTTCTGTGGTCTCCCTGGCAGCGTTGCAAGACGCTGTCGCGTTCCACTCTTAGAGGCCAAGCTTAACATCTTAACCACACATCAGTGACACAAGCAGCAACACCGCACTTAAGGCTTTCGCCTCACCGCACTTTAGGTCAACAAGGTGCCCCCTTGAATTTTTTTCTGCGATAGACACTTCAGATAACAGCTTCAGACAAACCGTGGCTGTGGCTCAATGGTTATGGCACTCTGCTGCTGATCCGGAATAAACACGCTGGATGCCGGCCGCGGAGGTCGAATTTCGAGAGGAGAAATTCTACAGGCCCATGCAATGTGCGATGTCAGTGCACGTGAAAGAACCCCAGGTGGTCGAAGTTTCTGGAATCCTATCCTACGGCGTCCCTCGTAGCCTGAGTTGCTTTGGGACGTAACACTCCATAAACCCATTAGGCTTCATATAACAAAGGCCTCTAGTGTAAAGTTTTCAACCTTAGAGCGGTCAAAGGCATTTCGAAATGCCTTTGACCTAATGGGCTTTACCGTGGTATCTGCGACACTACTAATATTTAGTAATCATATATAGTTAATTAGCAGCCCACGATTAGAGACTTGTGCTTTCACATTCACAGCACGTAGTGGCCTCCGTAATTTTAGCGCCCACTGATACCACACAAGGCAGGCGTGCCCTGTGCAATCTTCACGAGTTCGAAATTATACTAGAGCTATGGCACCTATTGCTTTATTCCTTGCTGACTCCTTCAACTTTTCCCTCACGGCATAGTCGTGGTTTCCACCAAGAAAATGATGCAATTACAGCGGCTCTGCTCTCATCAAAAGCAATTTTCAGATGCGCACAGAGTATTGACAAAGCTCCTGCGCCTTTGCCTAAGAGAAAACCGATTTAACGTCAGGGTGGCTCAGTGGTTAGAGTGGTTAGCGCGCGGAGGTCGCTTTACGATGGATTCGAAACGCAAAAGACGCCTATGTGCTGTGTGATTCAAGAGCGCATTAAGGAATCCCCTCATGTGGTCGAAAAAAATTCAGGGGCCGCTCTGGCTTTCTACAGTGCTGCAAGGCGAAAGCGTTTCCTGGCTCACTGTTTGTTTCTATTTGCTTTTTATTTTTCATATTTTTATTTTTCCTATTTTTCTTATATTTATTGTTTTTTATTTTTATTTTCATATTCTATTTTATTTTGTTTTTATTTTTGTTTATTTTATTATTTTTATTTTCCTTTTGTTGACTTTATTCTTTTTATTTTATTTATGAAACCTATGCATTCACTAGATGCGCCTTTATTCATGCTGGAACCTTGAGCCTTCGTGAGTAGCGTCTCCTCTTCAAATGCCAAAGGCCCTGGTTCGATTCCCACCCTCGGCGCAGTTACTTTTTAAGCAGTGACGCCGAAAGACAGACAAATCTGCCGACGCGTCTGTCGACATTCCTGCCGACGCGTCTGTCGACACTCCTGACGACGCGTCTGTCGACACGGCTGCCGACGCGTCTGTCGACACTGCCGATGCGTATGTAGGATGCGTATGTAGGATTTCTGCCGATGCGTATGTAGGATTAGGATATCGCATGCCGGTCCTGATGAGAGGCTATCTTGTGCGCCGTGGAAGTAAACGTGTCCACGGATGCCGGCTATTGAAGTGAGGCTCCACACATTAATTTCGGAATTTCACTTGAAAATACTTGCAGCTGGACGGTCGGCTTCGTATATCCTCGTAGTCCTTTATGGTATTTATGCTGCACGCTGGCTCTGCTTTTCGATGCTCATCGATTTCGAAGTGGTGCCTTTGCGCCGCGTTTCCGACAGAGTACGAAGGATGCCTGCCAAGGCAGCCTCGAACGCTTGAAAAAAAATACTCCGAGCAGTCACAACGAAAGGAATGAAGACGAGGGCGCTAACAGAACATCCCTGCAAGGAATCATTTTTATCCCTGCTGGAGGCCGACGCTCAGGCCAGTCAAACAAAAGAAAATGAAGCAAAGGACTCACATTAGCTGTAGGAGTTGTGCCGACGAAGCTTGAAGTTGCCGTATGGTTGTAAGGTATGCGAGTTACCATTATTTTGCAACGACTTGTGCCGTGCGACCATGTTATCACCATAACCATATTATGAAACTGGGGACTCATGTCGGTGCGGGTGGGAACGCAGGCCTAACAACCCGTCGTCGTCTACGTGGTGGAGGCAAAGGGAAGGAGACGAGGTCCTAAGGTCGAGCGGTAGACGAAAGACCCGTTGTTGTTGTTGTTGTTGTTGTGACTGAGAGAAGGATGAAGAGGAAATGGCACGGGCCTGCTACTGGCTCGAGCCAAGCCACCACCGCTGCCACGTGCAGATAGAGGAGAGTTAAAAGATCAGAGGAAAGAGAAAAAGAAAAGAAAAGACGCGCGTCGCAGCAACAACTGCGTCCGCCGGAGCGGACGCTGCTCAAAAAGAAGCGGCCGAAGCCACGCTCGCCGAAGCGAGGACAGATACTCCTTTCATCTCCTCCGACCCGTTGTTGGATGACGACACCATATTTATACCATTTAATCACGTGACACTTAGATAAGCCAATTCCAAAGCGTACACCTAGAAAGACAAGATAAGGCAAGTCAATCCACTAAACTCAAAACAAGATCGAGATCAATCAGTACAACGAAGTGAAGTAATTATTTGTAGCCAAAATTAGCCTAAATAGGAATCATCTATTCCTGAATTGCGAATTTGGTCTCAAGATCAACCAATTGAATACTCTGCATTTTACGCGACAGCGTATGCAGCTCGTTCGGTCGAAGAGTCGTCGGCGTCTTAGTAGTTGTGAGCACCGCGCGTCGGAAAAAGAATGGGCTGCACACTTAAGCTCCACTATAAGGGTATGATGAGATAGCATTATGGCCTAATTCCAATGTATGCGGATGATTCTATACCTTACATTCCTAGAGATCCTTGAGAGTCGTCATACCCCTCCAGGGTCAGTAGTGCAGCGGTTAAGCCATGTGCCACTTCCCTGCGGCTGTAGGTGCTCCCAGCGGTGGGCCTTGTGCGCCCCAGGTTGCTGTTCCCGGGCGATCAGTCACTAATTTAAATTCCACCTGCCACGGTGGGCAGGTTGCTCATTGTCTAGTTGGTAGGCTGTGTGTTGCACACACGGCGATACCCGGCTTTACGTAGCAGAATGAAATTACCGCTTCAAACTTGCATCATGCCATTGATTGGATTGGAAAACGTTTATTGTCAGCACTGATCCCTAGTGGGCATTATACTAGGTGGCTTCGAGCCCATGGCTTTTGGCGACCTTGTGAGCCCACTCAGTGGCCCGGACTTGCGTCAACGGGTCTGAGCTCGCCAGTATAGCTTCTCAACCTGGGGATCTACAACACCACCACGGAACTATGCGAGACACATATATTTGCGCAATTAAGGAGGCTTGAGACCTCACCCCCGGGGAGAAAGATCCTGAGCAACCTAGGATTACATGATAGAATTCCGGAAAGAAACGCGCAGGCAAAATTACAGACCAAAGTTAGAAAACTACTCATTATTAAACCACATCCAAAAAACATGCCCCCTGCTTTTCACGAAGGCAGGAGGAGAGCCAGAGCAAAGGCCCTTGAAGCCAAGCTCGAAGGCTCGGAATACACAACCTATGTAGACGCGGCGGAATACGAAGGAGGCGACTCCTTTGTGGTGGTGGCCGTAAACGACTCGGGTGAAACATTAACGGCCGGTTCGGTCAAAACAAAAAACTCAGGGACAGCGGAGGAGGCGGCTATCGCCATGGCAATGGCCAGCACCAAAGCAGTCACCATAATTAGCGACTCCAAGGTGGCTATCAACAATTTTGCGCGAGGTATGATCTCCCAGGAGGCAGAACGAATATTAAGACATAAAGACTGGGACCAAAGAGAGGTGGAACTAATATGGGTGCCGGCACACTCGGGGAACAGGGGAAACGAGTTGGCTCACAGTATAGCTCGAGGTTATGTCAGCCGAGCAGTGAGCCGGGTTGGGTCCCCAAATTTCACGAGAGATGCATTAATATCATTTCACGAATACACCCATCAGTTTAAACTGGAAAGGAGGATCTATCCGCCACCAGACAAAAAGCTCGACAAAAGCCAGGAGGTAACGTGGCGTCGGCTCCAGACGCGAGCCTTCTTTAGCCCGTCGAGACTAGCACATGTATCCAACACAGTAGAACGCTACTTGCAAACAATGCGGCGAGATAGCCGGATATGACCACATTTTATGGAGCTGTAGAAAGGCGTCGCCACCGGCGGACCTACTACCAGTCCCTTCTCTAGTGCATCATGCCAACCGTTAACCGCAGAATATTCCGGATGGTGTCATACGATGCGGCGTTTCTCTGACTCTAGACACTATTTAGGTTAGAGCCTGTAGCTTGCGACAGCAATTGGAACTGGCGACCTATAATCGCAGCCTGCGGGCGTCCACCAAGATATGTGATACAGTTAGTGCGTAATTTGCTTCCACAAATCCAAAACATTTCCTTCATTATGGCACCTCTCTTCGTGCAGACCATCGCCACCGGCCGGGCTGCCAGTGTTATGGACCTTAGGAACATAAACACTTGAGTGCAGTGGGGTCGTGCGGGGACCCTGGGGCGTGCCCCGAATTCCTCTTTAAATAAAGTTTTTCTCTCTCTCTTCTTTCATTAACACCTTCCTCCCTTCCCTTATTGTGCAGTTCGGGTGTCCACCGAGATGTGAAACACTGCGCTATTTGCTTTCCTCAAAAATGCGTTGCGTTCAGAGGTGTTTCCAACGGGCAAGGCGGCGAGCCGTAACGGGCGACGGCGTTCCGTGGACTCCCGTAGCGCTGAAACACGCTGTCGTGTTCCACTCCTAAAGGCGAAGCTTAATCGTCCTTAAATGTTATTGTTTAGTTTACAACACCTCCGTAAGCAAGAAGATGGGGCTTGAAACGGGCCACTAAAAACGCATCGTGATTGCTTAATCACCTCAGTACAAATTTATGTCCAACTTCAGATGAGAACGGAAATCACTAAGCTGTTGAACCAGGGTGTGTGTTGCACATTACAGTTATTTAAGGTAATACGCGGGTATCTCATGTCGCACAGGGTGTCCCCTATTCAAGCTGTCGCCACCGCAGGCGATATTTTCCTTTCCAGGCTGCGAGGTACAGATAAAAAAATCCTTGAAGACAAGTTTGTCGTGAATAAAGCACACACAGGCAGCCATTCACAGGCCTCCTAATTCGTCCAACATTATGCACCGTGTTTGATTTTATTCACAAAATAATCATACTGGATCAAAGGCCTAATTAAACCACATTAGGTTATTACGCAAATAACTGCATATGGGCTTCACACTTACGTGGCCAGAATCCCCACGTTAAAGGTGACGCTCTGTGGCTAATATCGCATATCTTCGAAGAATTTTCAGTGAAATAGATCGCCAGTTATATTACTCGGGGGCCATTCTTTTTGCAGGACAGCAAACAATGCTCGTTTACTCCAGGCACTGCTCCAGGGCAAAGCTGCCGAGCTAGAGGGCGCGGGTTCAAGCACGGCTGATGATTGGTTATAAGGAAGCGCCGAGACAGAGGCGTCCGGGCAGGCGTTCGTGCCGAAAACAAAGATGACCGATCTGTCCGAGTCCGAACAGGCGAGCAGTTCTAGGAATTAATGAATGAGCTGTTTGTTTTCAAAAGGGAGGCTCACGGGCGTTTATTGAGGAATTTAGATTTTAAGGAAAGGAAAGCTAGGCACCTATTGATACATGAGGGGACGACTAGGGTGGTGGTGGTGGTGGAAGATATTTATTTCGGCTATTTACATGAGAGTGTGGGGACTGGCCTTAAAAGCCAGCCCCTTACAAATTCTAGGACAGGTCCCTAGTCCGCGACCCCTGTGGCTTCCGCGGCAGGTCGGGCCATAGCGACGAGGGCTCTTTGGCTCCTAACAGAGCAGCCGGGCAGGGCAGCCTCCCAGCTCTCTCGGGTTGGTAAGGGGAAAGGGGGTAAGAAGGGTTAGAGGGGCATGCCCACACCACGTGGTACACATCCGAGAATGCGCTTCCACAATGCGGGCACTCCCGTTGGTTGGTTGGTAACAACTTTATTCATAGTCCTGCAGAGCTTTCGCCGACGGGGCCTTAGGTCGCCCACGTGGGGACGTCGAGGCGCTGCCTCGCCGTCGCCTCGCGGGCCTGCTGGACAGCCCAGAGTTGGTCCCCGAGGCTGGGGCTGCGCAAGGCAGCGGCCAACCGCGGCGGGAGGGTTCCGGAATTAGCACCGTGAAGGTTTTTGTTGCAGTCCCAGAGCATGTGAGTTAAATTGGATACATTGGCGTTGCAGACCTTGCATATATTTGTCGGGTATGTACCGGGGTAAAGCCTGTGGTATAGTTCCGGGTTGGGGTACGTGAGCGTCTGCAGTTGTCTGAGGGTCACCGCGTGCGCCCTGTCCAGCTTGTCGCTGGGCGGAGGGAAGGTTCGGCGGGCCAGGCAGAGGGCCTTGGTAATTTCGTTGTAGCTGGTCAAGCAGTGTTTGGTGCTATTCCACGGACGACGGTCGCCGGCGCGGTTCGCGAGCTCGCGCGCCTTGGCGTGTGCCGTCTCGTTGCGGTTGCAATACGTCCTCGATACTTCGCCCATGTGCGCCGGGAACCATTGAATTCTGGTTTGGAATTCTACCTCCTGCTGGACTTGTCGGTTCCTCAGGACTCGGGCCGCTCTCTGTGAGATCCATCCTTTGGCGAATTTTCTAACCGTCTGACGCGAGTCGCAGAGAACCACGGTGCACGTCGGATCCGTGAGGGCGAGTGCCACCGCCGCTTCCTCCCCCTCTTCTGCGCGTTCGCACGCTACACTTGACGTTACGCGCGTTTTGCCGCACGAATCGACGACCGCAACCGCGAATCGCGAGCGTTCTGCGTATTCCGCGGCGTCAACGAACCTTGTCCCCGTATCGTCTCCGTGGCTATGCAGGAGAGCTCTGGCCCTGGCCACTCTTCTTTCCCGGTTGTGTTACGGGTGGACGTTTCGTGGAATCGGGTCGACTCTTAGCGTTTGTCTGATCGCGTTTGGGATGGCGACTTTCTGGCCTTGTTGTACGTGGTAACGGATGCCGAGACTTTCCATGATCTGGCGGCCTGCTGTCGTTCCCATTAATCTTTCCAGTTGTGAAGTGCGCTGCGCCTCGGCGATTTCGCTAAGCGTGTTGAGAAGTCCGAGCTGGAGCAAGCGATGCGTGCTGGTGGACTCGGGTAGACCCAGTGCTATCTTGTACACCCTGCGAATGAGGACATTGATCTTGGCTTCTTCTCCCTTGTACCAGTTGTGGAATGCCGCAACGTACGCAATATGGCTAATGACGAAAGAGTGTATGAGTCGTGTGAGAGTGTCCTCCCTCATTCCGTTTCTTCTGCTAGTGACCCTCTTGAGGATTCGCATGGCGTTAGCTGTCTTGTGCTTTAATTTAGTGATCGTTTCGCCGTTGACGCCGTTGGCCTCGATTATCATGCCGAGGACCCTAATTGTGTGTACTATCGGGATGGTTGCTCCGTCTCTCGTACGTAGTCTGATCTCTTCGTACTCGCGCTTTGTCGTTGCCGCATTGCGACCACTCCCGGGTGGTCTGCCCCTCTGCGTGGGGCGGTAGAGTAGGAGTTCCGACTTTTTCGGCGAACATCGTAAACCCGTACCCTCTAGGTATTCCTCTATTGTCTCGATTGCTAGTTGCAGTGCCGTTTCGATGTGACCGTCGCTGCCTTTGTGCACCCAAAGGGTTATATCGTCGGCATATATTGTGTGCCGGACGTCTTTCAGTTCTTGTAGCTTTTCTGCTAGGCCGATCATGACCAGGTTGAAGAGCGTGGGCGAGATGACGGAGCCTTGCGGGGTGCCGGTGCTCCCCAACGTTTGCTCTTCTAGCTGGAGGTCCCCTGCCACTAAAACAGCTCGCCTGTCTGTCAAGAAATCTTTAACGTAGTTGTACGTGCGTACACCTAGGTTATGCCGCGATATCTGGTGTAAGATCGCCGAGTGCGCGATTCTATCGAACGCGCTTTCAAGGTCGAGGCCGAGAATTGCTTTGGTGCCTCTCGTCTTGCCATCAAGAACGTGGTGCTTCAGTTGTATCATTGCGTCCTGCGTGGACAATTGTGGGCGGAATCCTATGATGGATGGTGGGTATGCCCCTTTGTGCTCTAAGTGGGCTTGCCAGCGGTTAAGCAATGCGTGCTCCATGGTCTTGCGACGCAGGACGTCAGCGATATGGGGCGAAGGTTTTCGAGGCTCGGTGCTTTTCCGGGTTTCGGGATTAGTATCATTTTCGCAGTTTTCCATTGTTGCGGGAGGGTGCCGCGCTGCCAGCAGTCATTGATAAATGCCGTTAACTGTTCCACGGATTTGTCGTCAAGATTCTTCAGGGCGCGATTCGACACACCGTCAGGGCCTGGCGCCGATCTGCTGTGTAGGTTGTGCAGCGCCGTCCTCATCTCTTCTGCACTAAAGTCCTTATCCAATTCTACATTCGGATCCCCATCATAAGGGCCGTGTTGTGCAGTCGACGTGTGCGGCAAGTACTTGGCTAGTAACTGGACGGTCACTTCATCTTCACCGTACTTCTCGAGCTCCCTGTGTAATAGACATGCGAGGCAGTCACTCTGGTGGGATTTGGTCTTCGTTTCGTCCAACAGATACCTGAGCAGGTTCCACGATTTCCCGTTGTGCAGTTGTCCATCGACTGCATTGCATAACCCGTCCCATTGCTGGCGGTTGAGCGTTCGGCAGTGCTCATCGATGTTGCGGTTGATCTCAGCTATTTTCTTTCTAAGTCTCCGATTGAGTCTCTGGCCCTTCCACCTGGCCAGGATCGAATTCTTCGCCTCGATGAGATGCGCCAGGCGGCTGTCCATCTTGTCAGTTTCAACCTCAGTTTCGACGGTCTTGGTTGACGCTTTGGCGTCTGCAACCAGCGAGCGGGTCCAGGCTTCGATGTCCGTGATTGTATCGCCTGCAGATTCTTTTTGGTCTCTTTTCTTTCTGAAGTCTTCCCAGTCGGTCCATTGGAACTTTCGAAAAGCCGGATTAAAATGTTGCAGCGCTGCCGGCCACAGTACCGTGATGGTATACAAGCGAAGGAGCCAACGCTCGTCGCTTTTCGTTAGCCCTTTCGCAGGGGGATGAAAGCGGGTATCCGATGTTTGATAAAATTGAATAATTTGCTTGTAGGTGATAGCCGGATTAGGTTCTGATACCTCAGGCGTTGAGTGTCGAGGCGATGCTCGGTGGTTGAGCGCGCAGGTTGAGGCGTCTGCAACCTCGTTTCCCTCTAGTCCAGCATGTGCTGGGGTCCGGATGATGACACGTGTGTTCGGGGTGTCGCGGTACCGCATCTATGTCACATTTTGGCGGCACGTTGAGGTATGCGTCCTTGTTGTGGATTTTGACACGCTTCCCGGGAGTCGGCAATGATTAGCCGGGAGTATGGTTCTGGAGCGGCGAGTGCTATGCCGACCTCCTCCGCGTGTGTAATGTTGGGCGCACGGAAAGTTAGTCCCTGAATGTACGTATTTTGATGGATTATTGCGGCCGTATACCATCCCCCGTGGTGTGGGCCAGCACCATCCGTGTAGAAGACTCCTTAGCGAGAGCCATAGCGGTCGTTAAGGGCCGTCAAGCGCCCGGTTCGACAGCCATTTTGAGTCTCCTTCGTCATGTTCTGTGGCAGAGGCTGGAGCTGCACCGCGTGGCGCCAGTCGTCTGGAACCGTCGTCCTTTCCACTGCATGCGCTTTGTAGGCAATGTGCAGGCGGTTTAAGGGGCTTTTGGCGGCTGAGGATTTGTTCAACCGCAGGTAGTGATTGTGGAAGTGCGTCTCGCGTAGCTCCTCAAAGGTGTTGGTCATCGATGAGCCGTTGATTGGACGTCGTGATGGGGACGTCGAGGGTGCGCTCTGCAATTTTGCGGTGGATCGCCTCTAGTGCGTTCTTGTCACATTTCTGCAAGTGGAGATAAAGTGCCGTATTAGTCACAGACGAACTGTGGCCACAAGACGTTTAGGTAGATCAGACGATAGGAGAATTTCCTAATTCGGTCCGGCAACACTGGTCGCCGGTGTCGTCCGCCATTAGCTTGGCGACGGCTCCCGCTGCTACGCTGCTTTGACAGCCTCCGCGTTCTCCCTTGCTTTACTGAGCCCATTTGGACAGTGTAACTCCCCTTCGCTAGCAATGTCGTGGACCAGAAGCCTCTCTATTATTCCGAACAGCCTGACCACCGACAGAATACAAGCTTACAGCGCTTCAAGGAGCCTCGGCAAGCGGAACGATGACCGCAGCCACAAGTTTGTAGCCGAAAGCTACATTCAGTGCGATTCCATCGAAACGTCATCATTCACTACACGGTAAGCTGCCACATTGTGCGACTGTGCTTTTATTGTTTTCCAGCGCTCTTTGCTGCATAAAGGATCATTGTGTTCTTTAAACTGTCATACAAACTCTCATTCTTTATGGGGCTGTACTGGAGAGCAGGCATAGCTAGTTAAACCGAGTGCCTGCGATTTTTTCACTTCGTTCATGCTGTAAGGAATGTTAGTTACTTTGATCGTCTTTTTTTTCTTTTGCAGTGACTTCACGTTCGTGCGTGTGCACGCTCGATGCTTTAGAAGCCAGAAGAAGACTGCATCGCCTTATCAAGTCAGTGCTGTGATAACGCAAGACGGCTTCATCGAAGGCTGCACATGTGAGTGCGCTGCGCGGGAGAACGGTGCGTGATACCACGCTCTGGCATTGCTGAAGTCTATTGTGCTACTAAAGGAGCAAGGATACGAAGAACTGCCGCCTGAGTTGTCTTGCACGGAACTGCCGCAGAAGTGGAGGCGACCGCGTGGAGACAAGATTTCGTCGAGCGCAGTAGACGAATTAGATTGGAGATCCGTACCGCCCGATGGTCTGGAGTGTGCCACGGCTTCTCGACTTTACGAAGCGCGCAAAAAACCCAGGCTTGCAGGGGATGTCAAAAAGGCTGCTCTGAAATTCGGACGAGACCTCTCAGCACTGGAACCAACCCCATTTTCAGAGCACTTGCAGGCAATGACAGTGAAAACAGCAAATTCTTCCTATGGAGAAACTTGCGAAGGGAGTATGTTATGGTGCCGGAAGCCATTAGTGCCTCACCATTTCTCAAGCCATGTTAGTCCAGACATCAAGTTGGGTTCCACAGTGAGAGGCGCCGACTCTGTTCCACCAGAACCAGCTATAATCCGTTCAACATCAGTGTATGTGGCTTCAGCTCAACACCTGCCACCACCACAGAAAGCCATAATTGAGGTAAATACACATGTCGCATTTGAATAATGTATGGTAAGAAGAATGTGGCTAGTATGTCCAAAAAATGTCCACAGCTGCAGCTTTGAGTTTTATTATCTTAAGTGCATATAACATACATGCGTATAACGCAGGGTGGTGTATTAATATTTTAAAGTGCTGAATCTAGCTACTTATTATGCGTAAACATATGTGCACATATATTTCAACCATCATGCACAGCAAATTGTTGTTGCTCTCAAATAGAAACCTGCTAGTCGAAGCAGGGCTGCTGCGGGAGTCTACCTGGTTTTACCTAAGCAAGCATATTATTCTGTTTTTTTTTTTTTTTTTGCAGTCACTAACTCTCACCATCACCGACGCTCTTCAACTGGAGAAAAGTACCCATGGGCAAAATAAGAGTGCTGCATGGAAGGCAGTCCGCCGTCAACGGCTGACCGCATGCAACTTTGGTGCAGTTATGGAGCGGAAGAACTGGACAGTGAAGGGGCTCAAGAAGTTGACTGCCGAGAGGGACCTGTCACGAGTGAGTGCAATCCAGTAAGCACCATTTTTACATGTAAAAATAGTCTTGTGCTCAGACTAATCCTTGCATGCACTGCTTTTAAAATGCATCAATCTTTTAGGATGACCTGTTGCTGTGTGTTACATTTTATGACGCCTTTTTCTGGTATGGACACAAGCCGGGACATTGACTCTGTAATAACGGTTTGGTTTATGGGGTTTAACATCCCAAAGTGACTCAGCCTATGAAGGGGCCTGTAGTAATGCATCACATAATCGCAGCAAGAGGGCAGTAAGGGCTAGTTGATGTGCCATGAAACCTTTAGCAGCGCTGTGAACAAACACTGGTAGCATAAAAGCATTCCAAAGTAACGAAAAGTTCAGTGCATGAAATAAAACTCTTTATGAATATTTAGTGCTCCCTGCTTTTGTACATTCTTATTCAAACTTGGACATGAAAAAAATATTTCTTCCATCCATGCACAGGTTATTTCGTCATAAGTGTTCATGCCGTCTTGTAACAAACTCGGTTCATTTTGACAGACACATTCGAAGGCACTTCGATACAACAGCTTCAATCTGGTGCAACAAAGTTTAATACAATTATAAGATAGCTAATATTGTTCGGCATGGGTTACTTAATGATCATATTTCTGCTTTCACTGGCAGCCTTTCTGTGTGAACTGGAGATATTGCTTTTCAGTGCAGTGTGCATGACTATTTTTGGTATCTTCATTTCAGGCACGGCATTTCAAATGAGCAGCAAGCCATACGCCGATATGTGACGACAATGCAAGCACTGCAGCACGATGTGCAGACTTTTTTTTGTGGATTTGCTGTAAGTCCAGCTTGCCCATGGCTGGGAGCCTCACCAGATAGGATAGTCTGGGACCCAGAAGAAGGCAGCCATGGAATTGTTGAGGTCAAATGTCCTTACTCAATGAAGGATATAGATTTCCCGAACCTAGAAGGGTTATGCCTTGTGAAGGACGTGACCGGAGTCATCAGGCTTCATCGCCAAGATTTTCATTGCTATCAAGTTCTTGGCCAAATGGCACTAACTGGCCTCACATGGGCAGACTTTGTTGTCTATTCACCACATTTCATTGTCATCGAAAGGATAACGTTCGATAAAACTGATTGGCAGCTATATAAAAACAAGCTATACAAATTCTACTTTGACACACTTCTCCAATTTTTGGCAGAGCAATAAACTACAGGTCATCAAAGGCCGTGGAAAATGATAACACAACTGCTTCACTGTCTATTACATTTCGACATGAAACATATACAAATGATATTAACGTCTTTTATTCATAGCCTTAGTCGCTTTGGGACGTTAAACCCCATAAACCAATCAACCTTTTATTCAGATAGCGAGGTCTTGGATGCAAGGGCAGATGTGCTGTGCCTGATGGAGTCCAGGCATTCTATACATTGAATAGAGCATGCAGCATAATAAAACATCGTACAGTAACATCCCTTATACATTTGCAAAGAAGGGAAGAAAATGCATACATCTACAGCGATGAAAATACTACCAAATAGTGCGCATGCATTATTCAATATCGTTGCACCCTATAAGCGAGCTCTGGAGATTGGTCAGAAATGCACAAATAGCCCACATTTCATTGATGACAGGCGCTATGGTCAGTGGAACCGGCCTGTCGAAAATGTGGAATGCTTTGATGCTCTGAATACGCCTCTCAACATGAATCCTTAGTTTTGCTATTTCTTGTGTTCCGGTTACTTCTTCTGCTGTGAAAAAGTCTCTCCGTAAAAATGGAGGATTATTCAGTGCGACACCAATCTTACTAAGGAGGTCATCTGTATTAAATCCCATGTCAGCCGTGACTGTGTCTCCAGGCTGAAACTCGAGCTTCAGAAATCCACATTTCTACACCTAGTCCTTGTCAGAAATCGACCGGCAAATAGTTTCGACAAGAAAGTGATCGTCCCATCTGGTGCTATAGCTCTGTTGCATCTATGATTACTCGAGTACTTGAGTACCCCTGTGTGGTAAACACAGCTGGCATTGACTCATTTACTTCTTCTCTAGACCTCCAGAGGTTAAGCTGGCCTATCTGCAAGTACATGAAGCTAATGCAGGTCGCGCACAATCTAGATACTGTTGCCAGTGAAATCCTAAACCTGTAGGCCAGGTCTTTTTCGAGCAGCCCAAGACGAAGCCCCACGAGCACTAAGAACAGCTGTTCCTTGGCAGGCAGCAAATGGTGCCTTCCAGCATTGTTAGTGCCCTCCTTATAGCTCCTTGGCAAGGCCTTAACATTTTCGCAGTTCTCCCCTGGATCAAGGAAATCAAAAAAGCTTATGAAAGCCTCATAGCTTGGAAGGCCCGTGTAGAATGCTATGTATTCAGGGCTGTCTTTAAAATATTCAATGGAAAATTTTCGACTCAGTCGTTTTTCAAGCCGCAAATTTTTACCTTCTACAAGCTCACCTTCACGTTGCACCCTGTAGAAAGAGGCTTTTGCTAAGCTCAGTTCCTCTGCCTGGCCCTGAAGCTTTGCCTCAAGGGTTTCAATATGTGCCATCAGAGCGTCAACTTTTTGCTTGAGGTCCGCCATTTCCCGCGAGCACACACAATCGCACGCAGGGTCGTCACCGATGCTGCTCGATGAGCTGGCCTCGGCAGGAATGCTCCCGTCGCCCGTTTCCGCCGCCTCCGGTGGCTCGGTGACAACATCGGTGGGCGGCACAAGGTCGGATGTAGCGGCACTAGCACTTTTGGTGGCAGAGTTTATGCTGCATGAATGCCTGTTTCGAGGTTTTAAGGCGAAAGCCTTTAATGCCTCATACTGTCGTTAGCAGACGCGTCGGCAGGAGTGTCAACAGACGCGTCGGCAGCCGTGTCGACAGACTCGTCGGCAGATTCGTGCGCCTTTCGGCGTCACTGCTCAAAAGGCTCAAAGTTCCAGCACAAATAAAGGCGCATCTAGTGAATCCATGGGCTTCATAAATAAAATAAAAGGAGTAAAGCCAAGAAAAGGAAAATAAAAAATAAAAATAAAATAAACACCAAATAAAAATAAGGTGAAAATGAAAACAATAAAATTAAGAAAAGGAGCAAAAATAAATCAAAAACAATATGAAAAATAAAAAGTAAATAAAAACAAACAGTGGCCAGGAAACGCTTTCGCCTTGCAGCACTTCAGAGAGCCAAAGTGCCCCCTGAATTTTCTCTTTCAGTCGTCAGAATATAATATCAACTTATGCTTAGATGGTAATATTCTTATCGGCGGAGGCTTCGGCGCAGAGAAGGCAAACACAGTCGGCACAGCATCTTGTCTGAGAAAACGCCGATTCCCCGCTACGTTTCGAAGATAGCAGTCTTCCACGAAATGCCTAGAACACATTTTGGTGAATTTTGTGACCTTGAAAAACTTCCCCTCGTCACGTTTAATGGCAATCAGCCACCTCTTCTTCCAATAAGCGTCCCGTGGGAAGGAATAGAAGGACACCTACAACAAAAGAAGTAGACGCAAGGTCACGCACGAACTAAGTGCATGAATGAGAAAAGGTTGATAATGAGTGTACTTGCCTTCGAGCCGCTTTCGTCGAGCACTCCTCTTTGCTTGCACAGTGGCACACAGCAGTGAACGGGCATGATGCGGGTAATTCTCAACACAGCGGTTGCGGTTGTGAAACGCGGGGAAAGCGGGCGATTCCGCACGGACGGCGTCGCGTCTGCGTGCGTGCACGGATGCTACCGGAGTGGCTCGCCAAGCTAATGGCGGCAGCTAAGGCTTCGCGTTTCACTCGATAGATGGCGCTGAATTAGGAAACTTCTATTTTGCACTGATCGGCAAACCTATATACGCACCCAAGACCAGGAGCATTATCCGTACTCTCTAGGTACCAGAGGAACTCCACAGGGAGCAGTCCTCTTTCCCCTCCTCTTTAATTTCGCCATGGTTCACCTTCCCGCACTGCTAGATGATGTCCAATGCATCAGGTATGCCCTGCATACCGAATACATCACGCTCTGGGCAACACATGGTTCGTTGCGACAGATCGAGGACAACCAGCAACAAGCGGCGACTATCGTAGGCGTATACGCTCTCCGCTGTGGCCTGGAATGCTCCGAGACCAAATCAGACTTCATGCACCTTAGGCCAAACCCGGAGTGCCTCCCTTGCTAGCGGCCCTATCCCTGAACACGATAAGGTAAGAGTGTAGGGACTCTTTATTCACCGCAACCTCAAGATCGATACAACCCTGCAGAATCTCCCACAAGATTGGAGATCAGATGGGCCGTATTGTCCGCCATGTATCTAACAAACGATGGGGGGAGGGGGGGGGGGGGGGTGGTATGGAGCTTACGATGAAAACACTCCCTGAGGCTGGCGAATGCATTTCTAACCAGTCGGATACGACTAGGGTGGCCGAGCCACGCTTTACACTGCTTTGTAGAGGCCACTAGGAAAGAGTGATTTATTGGTTTTGAATTAGTTTTTTGCACAACCTTGCGTATGTCGTCATTCTTCGTGGCACCGCCCACCTGATCAGACGTCTCCATCCTGGCGGCACTCGATACACAGGACGCTGTTGTAAGTACAAAGTGGGAGGCGGGGCCTTCTAACGAACTTCGCCGAGCTGAACGGCGTGAATAGGGAGCTCGAGCGTGCTCACCGCGGTGGTTCACTTGTCAAGGCGCTTGTCTACTGAGCCCGGGTACCCGGGTTCGAACCCGACTGCGGCAGCGGCGTTGCGATGGAGTCGAAACGCAAGAGGCACCCGTGTGCTGTACGATGTCAGTGCACGTTAAAGATCCCCAGGTGGTCGAAATTATTCCGGAGTAGTAGTAGTAGGAGTAGAACGTTTATTATGCACAGTAATAAATGTTCAAGGGTCTTGAGAGGTGGTTGGAGTACTTAGTTCAGAACCCCTGCGGCTGTCGCTGCCGCCGGGGCCTGACGATCCAGCTGGCGTCAATCTTGCAGGTCCCAGCAGGACAGAGAGCCTCCCACTGTTCCTTTGTACTAATGTTTTGAGGTGAGGTGACCTCCACCACGGCACATCTTTCTCTCTTTCTTCTTGCTCACCCACCCCGGCGTGGTTCAGGTGTCCACCTAGATATGTGAGACTGATACTGCCATTTACTTTCCTCAAAAAACCAATTATAATGCAGTTCAGCTCGAGCACTATTTTGCACGAAATTCCGCGCTAAGCCATGGTAAACTGTCCGCAGAATTTTTAGAGCGCAGCCCTTTGGTGCCGGTTTCACCGCTTCGCGGCGTCGTCATCGCCGTTGCCCGCCACCGTCGCCGTTGTCCGTTGTAACCAGTAGTGGACTCCTTAGTCCCGCTTTAAGCTGCGAAATCAATGGAGTGGAAGCTTGGAAAGGAGAGCGCAAAAATGGGTAAATTTGTATTAAAATATCATTATTAGATTATTAAATTAAATTCATAAATAATAAAGTATTACATTTTGAGGTGTTGTCTTTGACTCTCACTTAAGCATTATACCCCATGTTAACCATTTGGAAACGGAAATTCTTGCATGTACCGCGAAGCTCCTGAATTGGTTCCATTTCCATTTTCGTGTTTCTCTTCTCTATGCGCCAAATTTATCATCAGGTTATTCTTCCTACAATTATCTATGCCGCGCCAGCTTGGTGGTTTCTTTGGCTACTTTTCCCTCTAAGAGATCGCGTTTTATCGCTTCAACGAACCCCCTTCTGGCTCTTACTGGTGCCTATAATACTACGCGAACCACTGCTGTTCATGTGCTTCCAAACGCTCTTCCTTTGCGTATTTATCTAGACCAGTTAGGCGCAGAGTTTATGCTTTTACCGTTACGACAATCCGTAGAATACGGACATGCCTTTTATGACCTTTCTCAAATTCAACCTTCATTTAATCCCTGGTATGACCATCCCTCAATGAAATTCAAATTTTCTTTTGTTCAACTTAGCTCTCAGAAAGCGGAATTCTTTTCTTGTCAACGCGCCCTGCATATTTACACTGATGGGTCTTTCACTCCTCGCTGAGCTGGTGCTGCTTTTGTTGTTCTTAGCTCAAGACAAAATATTGTATACATTCATCGCCTGTCTTTAGAACCACCCTCTAGCGCCTATGCAGCTGAGCTTGCAGCCTTTCATTCTGCTGTTGCTTATGCTATTCGTAACCTTTCCTCTACGCCTGTTCAATTTTACACCGATTCTCTATCTCTGCTTTCTGCCCTGTCTTCAGTTGCTTCTTACAATCCGACTATTATTGCCATTAAGAAAGATCTCTATCGTTTGTCTTCTCTCGCCCCATTTCTTTTATTTCATATCCGGGGTCATTCCGGAATTTTCGGTAATGACTTAGCTGACCAAGCTGCAGGTAGTGCCGGGCAGTTTGGCAATTTACATATTTCTACCCTTTCACGTTGTTGAGTGCGTTGCCATTTACAACGTTCTTCACTTCTTTTATGGAACATATTTGGCGCGAGAACAATGGGGGCACTAAATTATTCAGTTGGATCCCTGATACATTTAATATTCCCCTTATTCGTCTACCCAGGAATCCTCTTATTACTTTAGTTGCTGGGCATGGTAGATTGGCGTTCTGTTTTCAAAAAGTTGGCCTGTCTCCGTCTTCAACTTGCTCTTCTGGGATGTTATGTGAAGACCTCCGTCACTACTTCCGGGATTGTTCCGTTACTGCTTCTTTAGTTTCTCGCTTAAAATCTCTTCGCTCCTCAGACATCACACCATCTGTTCACCCCTACCTTCTCCGAGACCATGCTACTTCTGCTCTTCTCCTTCAAATGTTCTAATCATTGTGTCACACCACACTGCCATCTCGTTCCCCCCTCCTCCGCAACATGCACCCAGAACATCACAGGGAAAGACGGGAGAAGAGGGCGGAGGCGCTGGTTAAAAGGGCCGGGAACATCAGGGCAAATGAGGTTGCCTACGTGGACGCAGCGAGTGGCAGGTCGGGGGCGGCGGTCGCCTCAGTAGTCGACGGCCGAGGTGCACCAGTCACCGCCGCCTCCATTAGGAGTAGAAACATAGATACGACCGAGGAGGTCGCAATAGCGCTTGCTTGCGCCGGTACCAAGGCTAGTTTGATTCTTAGTGACAGCAAAACAGCAATCCGCAACATCGGAAAGGGCAGGGTCTCGCCAGAAACGGCTCGAATTCTGTCCGCAGCCAAAATTGATCGCAAGATCACCTTAATTTGGGTCCCAGCACACACATCCATCCCCGGTAACGAGGCGGCCCACATGTTAGCCCGAGATCTCTACTTCCGGGTAACTGTAGAGCCACCCGACCCCCAGGGGATCGACGAACGTTTGCAAACATACGCTGAAATCTCCGTGCACTACAGGTTAGGCAGGCGTCTAATGCCACCACTAGATCCAAACTTAACCAATACAGAGGCCATCGCCAGGCGATGATTACAGGCCGGAAATTTCGTTAACCCCGTCTGGTTATTTCAAACCACGTTAGACGATAAAAAAGGTGACAAATGTAAGACCTGCGGAGCGACGGGGACCCTAGATCATATAATTTGGCAATGCCTTGGATCCCCGGGTGCTGAGGACAATATTAAGAGTAGAGAAGCCTGGGAGGCCCTTCTGCGAAGCGAGGTCCCCGCCGACCAGAAACGAGCTGTCCGCCTGGCGGCTAAAGCCGCGAAGAGACGATGTATCTTCGCCAGTCTTTAGTCGCGGAGGTCCCGTCCCCCGTCCCCTAGTCCTGCGTGCCAGGGACGGGTAGTAGGGGGCCTCCTACATCGGTGGAAATAAAAGTTGTTATCAATCAATCATCTCCTTCAAATGGGTCACCTCATAAGTAGCTCAATTCCTAATTATTCACGCTGATTTCTCTCTTTCTTTTAATTTGCCTTCTGCGCATTGTTTTGACTTGTTCTGTTATTATGACTATGCTCTGGCTTTGGTTTTCTCTATTTTTATTATTATTATTTATTCCGTGGACTGCATGCTGTGTGGAGTACATTTTTTGCATTGTCGTACGGGACAGTAACAATCCGACCCACTCTTATACATTAATCCACCCACTAATATTCACTAATCTACCGTTAACCGACCGTAATTTATATTAATACTCCGAAATTTATTGCGGTCGGTCAACTTCTGATATCCAGCGGTGAGCCAGCTTCGAAATGGTATCGAATTTTCTTTACGAATTGGGGAAATGAAAAGTGCACTAACATTTTGTCGCAGCGCAGTTAGTCGGCCCAATATTGGAAAAGTATTGGTAAAGGGTGTTCCTACGAAGGACCAATGTAAAAGCATCTATTTCCAATATTGGGTCAATTACCTGAGCTGGTTGGGATATGCATGCTGGTCCTGACTCCATTACGTACAGCATTCTTCAAAACCACATGGCTATGAACACCCTGTTCTTTGGCTCTTCCAAAGGGCGGAAAAGCAGAAGCAACTCCAGCTTACTTGGACATAACTTTCTTTTGTGAGCCAACTGTGGAATATTGTAACATTTTCGGATAAGAGTTAATGAAGAATACCTTAGTAATCTACTATTCGCTGATGACATTGCCTTGCTAAGTCACTCAGGAGATGAACTGCAAAACATGATCAGTGGATCCCGCATTTGCTGCGGTACAGATGACGCCACGTGTGTCCGGGCGATCCCCGGCTCTCTGAGTATGTTCTGCCCTGAGCGTCGATGGTTCGCCATTACTTCGCGTTCTCTCGAGCTCCTCCAGGTGCGCTGCTATTGCATGCATCTCGATTTGATTCGCAGAGCTGACGTTTAGCACCTCATCTCCCATCAAACTGCCTGCTTCGTACAGTCGGCAGTGCAGTATGTCACGGCACGTCTGATGGAAGAGGTCCCACGGCGGTATTCGCGGCCCTGTGTTCGGTCAAAAGCAGCACAGATAATCGGCACAATATTATAAATGGAGGGATTTGCTCTGGTCCTTTGAAGGACTGGCCTTCGCCAGTACATTACCAATACTGGTCTGATAAGCTGTGCTGCTCGGGGTGGAAATCACTGAGTCTTTTATTTTTCTTAGCTCTGGATTGGACGCGACCGGTGTTGACAGGCTATGAGAAGCACGGTCATATCCATGCATTGCGTCCCAACACGACGTGATACACCGCGGCAGAAGGCCATTTAGGCCGGAATACTGAACGGCATAGTTAGCATGAGGCAGTCTGACGATTGTGTGTGATTATAAGTCTTGGCATTGAAAAAAATGCCACCAGAGAATTTATCCTTCATACTTCTTTCACGAGGCCTGGAACGTTTGAAGGTATAGTATGTACCCCTTTGCCAAAAGTAACCGAGCAGCAGGTTTCTGCTTCTCAACCGTATAATGGAGCCGTTACACCTGCCATAAAGACCGAAAGGTTTCGAAACGTGAGGAGAAGGCTTCACCTTACTTTAGAAAGATTCAGACCTTAAGGGCTGCCATAAGTGCTTCACCACGCTGCTAAAGAACAAACCAGCTGTTCCCGGTTACTTTTGGCTGAGACGGCACTTAGCAACACTTAAAGGTTAGCGTTGCCGACGCGCAAGAAAGGCCGAGGCAGCAGTGCGTAGCAGTCGTGTGGCACTGTGCTCGTCGATAGTAAGGCTCGCACGCCATCTACAAAATGAATTGGGACGTACAGGTAGTGGCGATATGAAAGGGAACACAGGAGCCCGTTGCTTCCGCGGTCTGCGAAGCGCTGCCGCCGACAGCCAGAGAGCATGGGCGAGGCCGGGCGCATGCGCGGTAAGAACAGCCGCCTTTGTCTCTTGCGCATGCACCTATGCCACCGATTCTCGCCGGATCTCAGCGGCACCGCTTCGCGAAGTACGGAGGCCTCGTGCTCCCGTGTTCCCTTTCATACTGGCGTTACCTGTATTTTGGCCTCGCATAATGGGGGACGTGGCACCCTTTGCATCCCTGTTGTAGCGCGTGGTCCTGCGCACGTCCAGCTTCGAGCAAACAGACGCAGCAGCGAACTCGGCTGAAAAGTCCACGGGACGCTTCAACAATGCGGCTTTTAAAGTCATTGCGCTAGTGATCGTGAATTTAGGAAGTACCCCAAGTATACACTTTAACAATCTTACCACGCAGCTCTCATTGCATCCTGTACTACGCGTTTTGCATGGCAGCCTTACTGAGAGAACACAGAAGGGATAGAAATTTTAGGATTCAGGTATGAGGCTCGGGTACTGAGCATGCGTACACGAAAACGTATCCCGGCCCGTGCGAAAACGTTTCGATGGAGGCGCAGTGCAAAATACACCCGTTTGCAATGCGATTTGAGTGCACGCTAAAGAAATTTTCCTCTTTCTGTTACTGTCTCCTTCATACCTTCTCCCCAGCGTGATTGAGGTGCCCACCGAGGAGTTACGGCGCCTTTGTCTGTGAACATAACTGGTGATGCCAAAACTACGCATTTTCCTGCTTTGTGCGTATATGTATATCTCAGAGAATAATGCCCTTTGTAGTTAAGGCTACATTGTAGTGAAGGAACAATGATTAGGATCAGCCCTACGCATGAAAATGACCTCACAGAGTGCTGCATCACATCCGCCATTTTATGGACACGCACCGCGTTGTCAGCCGGAGAGACAAAAACTGGCAGTGGTTTAGCTCAGTTATACCAGGATATACATAGCGAGAGGTACGGTATCATAGAGTTAATACAACCAACTCTAGAGGGAAAGCTGCCCATTGAGCCCATGCATTTCAGTGGGCAACGCATGAACGCAGCCATCACACAACGGTTTGCGTGTGTTGCCAGCTGTTTTGTCACTTTCTAAATCTGGGCAAAGAACGGAGTTGGAACCTGGCAACGTAGTCCGTGGGAAGATGGCGGTATGCAGAGTAGCTCTCGACTGCTCTAAACTGCTGTAAACAACGGCAAAATCGTCGCGTTTGGATCGTTTTCAGTGGTATGCAGTGTCGCATACCGACTGTAATTTCATATAGGTGGCTTGTGACTTCTGAATTGTTATTTGAAGGCTAGTACCGCGATTGTGACGCGCTGAAGTGTATTCGTCTGTAGAGCGCACGGGATTTTGCATGTCCTCTGTTGTCGAGTGCAAATATACGTCGGAAATTTGCTTTGGCCCCAAAAGGGCGAACACAATTCGCAAAGGCAACGAATGCCCAAGGTAAATGGAGCAACTGCTCTGCCTGGTTTATTTTGAATGTTCAGCGTTTTGTTATATTAGGAAGAACTTCTTGTTGGGCGAGTTGGTGCATACTGTTGTAGGAACGAATTGCGCACAAAAGACACACACAGGAAAACACGAGGGAGACTGAAAGAGCGCAAACTATAAACTGGTGTTTATTGGATTCAGTGCCGCTTTATAGGCAGTGTGCCCACGTGCCTACAGAGAGGGGAAGGAGGGGATAAGGAGGCAAACCAACCCTGCGCGACAATCCATCAAAAACGCTCCAAAAAATTCTTTTCCGCGTTGTACAATGAAACAGAGGTGTCACTCACACATTTATCACCTCTTGCCTTGATGTGGTATGCCTCTAGAAGTTCACTGGAAACTTTGTCATTACTCCTGCCCAGAATTCTGATATTATTTAGCAGTGGCTCACAACCGGTGCATGCAATGCAATGAGCAGGCAAATTCGCTCCTTCTCTATTCCTAATTGAACGCTGATGCTCCCCTGCGCGTTCATTCACGCAGCGTCCTGTCTGGCCCACATACACGCGACCACACTTCAGCGGGATGAGATACACAACGCCCGTGACGCATTTTACGAATTGTGCCGCATGCTTTATCACGCATGCTCTTCGTCGAGCGCCTTCCGCGCTGATCCTTGGGCATAACCCGGCGAGCTTACGTGGCGCCGAAAACACCACAGGGACGCCATGTCTTTTTGCCACTTTTTTATGTTGTGGGCCACCTTGTGCATATACGGTATGACCGTAGTCTTTCTTCGCGGCAATCGCTCCTCGTTGTTGGCGCGGTTTCCTTTTTTTACCTTCCGAAGAAGGTTCTCGGCCACAGCTGAGATGACCTCGCGAATTTTTTGGAGCGTTTTTGATGGATTGTCGCGCAGGGTTGATTTGCCTCCTTATCCCCTCCTTCCCCTCTTTGTAGGCACGTGTGCACACTGCCTATAAAGCGGCACTGAATCCAATAAACACCAGTTTATTTATTTATTTATTTATTTATTTATTTATTTAACATCATACCCACAGCGCCATTGGCTGGCATTACAGTGGGGGGGTAGAAGAAAAAGTACACAAATGCCACCGCGTGCAGGTGGTTACAAAAAAAAAGATAACAATGAGATAGAAAGAACACGGAATTATACACAAAAAAATGTCACAGCATGGAAGAAAATGAATCATTTGATAATATGGACACTACTTCCTCAGGCAGCTTGTTCCATTCCGAAACCGTTTTGGGGAAAAAAGACATTTTAAAAAGGTCAGTCCGGCACCTGTATTCTTTAACTTTAAGTGAATGATCTCTACGTAAAGACACGTAATCAGGGTTGGCTATATATTTGGTTCTGTCTATTCCAGTTCTAGAATGAAATATATTATGAAATAATTTTAAACGCAGTACTTTCCTACGTTTCTGAAGTGAGTCCCAACCCAAAGTTGATAGTTTGCGCTCTTTCAGTCTCCCTCGTGTTTTCCTGTGTGTGTCTTTTGTGCGCAATTCGTTCCTACAATTGTTATATTAAATGTCGAAGGCTTGTTAGAGTACCGCGGGCCTCTCGCGTTTTTTTTTTTTAAATCTTTCTCCTTCGCCGAGGAAGACGGTGCCGTGTTTTTCTGGCGCGAGACGAGCTCATAATGGGATTTTTCGTACGCAGCAACGCTCAGAGCTTCATCACAAACGAATGAAACAAGGTGGAGGCAGAAATGCATGAAACGCCATGTACCGCTCGAGAAACCTTCGTTTCGTGTCCAGCACTGTGCGCATTAAATTGTGGGTGCTTGGTTGGTTGTTGTGGTGGGTTTTTGTTATTATTTTTGTGTTGGTTTTTTTTAGGTTTACGGCCGCTTTTGCTTCTAATGTGTGACACTGCTTTTTTGCTGAGATATTTTTTATTCCTCTGTTTGGTTTCAAAACCCATTTATGAGAAGCTATAGTGCCGCAAGTACTTTATACGCACGGGATAAGAAGGGTCCTGCGATTACATGTATGCTGTCTTGTTTACAAGCCGATTTCCTGCCACTGGCTGTGTTCGGAGCAATAATGCGCTGTCAGATACGCTTGAGCTGAGGATTATAAGTGTGCCTCTTTTCCGTAAAATAAATAGTTGGTAGACTGCGCATGTCCTTCTTGTGCCGTTGTCGTTGCGCGGCCGTTCATATCAACAGTGTTACCTTAATTACCGCATGCATTAGTGATGAAAATCGTACTAAAACGGATTTAAGCTAGAACACCTGCGTACTTTATAAGTATCGCCAACGTGTTCTCTGTCAAGCAGATTGAGGCAATGGCGTTAAGAAAGTCGAATGCCGTGAAAAAGTAAACGGCTGCAAGGTTCATTCGCTTGGTGTCAGCCGCCTTTAAAGAGAGTTCCAAGAGCGGGAGTTTTTCATTTACACGCTTTACAGTAGACAGTTGTCGTGAAATGTGCTATGTATCTCTTCCCACGTTTACTCACAAATGATGCAAAGTGCCCGATCCTTTTGGAGCTTTTGCCATGCATCAACGCACGAAGGTGGCATCGCGGTGAACGAGAGCGTGAGTGACGCCTTGTCGTATGCAGCTCCTTGAATTAAGTGCCTTGAAATCAGGTTCGAAAGCAGAAGTTTAAAACTGAAACTCCGAGAGCGTTTATTCAGTTCACTCGTGAACATGTTCGCAATCGTCCGATATTAAAAGAAGTGACCACAATCAGTATGCTAAAGATTACAAAATGTGTTTAAAACATTGAAAATACGCGTAAGAATGACATATAATTATTATCTCTGCCGCAGTTTTCCGAATTCAAACTCAAACTTCACCCATCCTTCACTTTGCGAGAAAAAACTGTGCTGGCCACAATAGTGTGTTGTAAGATGGCGTTCAAGATGGCGACATACATGCGTGGACCGCTTTGCGGTTCAGCTTTACCCCCTGTACGGTATATCCCTGGCCGCACAGCGTCGGCTTCGCTCTCCTTGACCGCCATGACAGTGTTTTTTTTCCACCGCGACCCTCCTCCTCCCCTTGCCGCGTATGCGCAGTAGAGCACGGCGGGCCAGCTGCGTGTCGCGCATGCGCAGTCTCTCTCTCGGTCGGAGGCGCGCGGCTCACCGGCTGCGCGGCTGTGACATCACTCAGAAAATCGCGTACAGAAAATGGTGCAGAAAATCTCGGTGATGGCAAGCAAAACAAGGGTGACGTCATCAAGCGGCCGTAGTACGCACAAAGCAAGCCGAGCATCGCCACGTCGGACAATCTTATACATGATACCCGCCACTGGCCGAACTTCACTTGAAGCCATTCATGTCGTGACATTCATGTCATGTCGTGACAACAAAACTGTGACACAACTGTGTGTCGTACAGCTTTCCAGTCGGTGTCATACGATTTCTCATTGCATAGTGCTTACCTGTGTTTGTGTGTGGGTGGTGTCATACTTCGAAAAAAAAAAGATTGATTGATCGCCGGAGATAAACTGACTTCGCAAACCGCAACCAAACGTCCACGTCTTGCGTCCATGACAAGCTTTCGCATTCCCACATGTAAGTAGTCGTAAGTGTCTGTACCATTTTTTTTTAATTAGGTGTCCGCGAATACCACTGGCATTGGAGTAAGAGAGCGAAAGCAACTGTTTGCCGTTTTGGAAAATATTGATGCTGGGTCCCATGAAAATTAACCTGTGTTGTTCACCGTGTCGATGGCAGCACCGTCGAAAGCGCCAAGGCAAAAAATATCATCAGCCAAACGAGCGCCTTCGATCGTCCAGAATGTGTTCTCATGTTTGTCGCGGGTCAAACGACTGGCGGCACCAGTTTTTAGGCATGCATCGGATCAATTGAAGGGCCACCTCGGTACTGCAGGTGACCTATGCATGTGCCAGGCCCGGGGTTCGCAGCTCTGAAGACGAGACACTGCAAACTTCGACGACACTTGATGGCCGGTCGTCCTCGAAATATAGCCACGAGAGAAACACCGAATTAATTCCAGTACGTGTTCGCTGCCACGCATGTCTTTTGGCAGCCGTCGACTTCTAACTAGCAGTTCGTTGATAGTAGTTAGCCTTGAATGTCGACAGCAAATATTAGTTCCACTCCCGGCACCCTCGATTTACTTCCCCGCAATATGCGACGTGCCCCTCAAAGTGCGGATGCATAGTATATTGACCGTTAGCGCGCATTTTACGAGCCAGCTACACGAATTGCATGCTTTACTATCACTAGCCATGCATCGTTTTGAAGCGAGTAGCATTAAAAGCCGGTGTCGCATGAAACCACATTCGCTTCTTTACCAGCGACGAAACGATTACATCTAAAGTGCCCTGCGGTCTACGGGCTTCATCTTAGGAGCTTGAAGCGCACCAGCTGTGACCGTAGTGTCGAGTAATGATGATGATTAAAAACTTTATTGGCACTAAGTCTGGTCACTTCCATCAGTAAAAAGCACAGTTGGATTCCCCGATTTCTTTCGCCCGTTGGATCGTACAAAGCTATTCCTTCGGGTCCCAGCTGGTCAGGGCGGCATCCCAGTTGGCGTGGGTTACGTTGGGGATGTGTGATTGAGTAACAACTCGCTTCCAGCAAAGATGCCAAGTACAGGGCTTGCGAATGTAACAATATCCTTTTTGGTGCAAAATACATTGAATAATAATCATAGTTGACTAAACCACCGGCTCCTCTCAGCTAGGCAACGTGTCTAGTGCAACAGTGCACGCTTATGTCGGCTGAGCGTTTCATTGGAACACAGGGTCGGAATTAACCACGCAGAGAACGGTGCAAGGGGAGGCCGATGATCGCTTAGTGTAACTACAGAAACTGCTGATATGCCCAGGCCACGCCGTCCAGAACGTTAGCGTGCATGTCTCGAACGGGCGGAGGTCTCAAGAAACTTGCAGGCAGGCGTCCAAGGGTGAGCCTCGAGAATTACGCATGTATCGGACGGAGCGTCACTGATACCAGTATGTTCTTCACAGTGTCAAGAAATAGCGAACGGGTTTCTACCTAAATCTTATCTCCAACCTTCACATGTCACAAATGCCACCACGGTGCGGCGGCTTATGCCCGTCAAGGTGTTGGATACTAGGCCAAGCAAAACAACCGAATAGTCACACATCGAGAAAAAGAAAAGGGTCATACAGAATATCAGGATTTTAGTCGTTCACACGCTGAAGAACTTCCTCGAGGTCATCGTAAAGCTTTAGAGCTTCCTTCCAATCGAACCATTCGGGTTCGGTAGCAACGGCAATCTTGCGATGGGCTTTCCTGAACAGTTCATCGCAATCAACGCCTGCAGGCATGTCACAAAGCAGCACTGCGTCCCAGTAGTACAATACCAGAATAGGAACGTCCGCCATGGCGGCCACAAGGATGGCAGGCGAGTCGATAGCAGCGTTTCTGGGATCGGCAATGAGCGCCACAGACTGCTGAGCGCGGATCTCGTTCTTCAGGGCGCGCTGGAAAGCTATTGTCGACACTAAGGCAACCGACCGGCCTTGCACACATTCTAGGACAGCCTTAGCCTTGGCCTCAACGAGCAGCCTCTTTAATTGCGATGACAAATCTCGAAGTTCTGCCGGCGGCCTGCCTGCGACTATATCCTGGGCTTGGCGGCGCGCGGCCACCATGCCACACTCTCGTAACGTTGAATTGACTGCCTTGATTTTGCTCTGGTCGAGCCAGGGAAACTTGCCTGTGTCCAGAGAGGAGTGACGCAGAGAAACGAGGCGGACCTCTATGGCGACATCCTTTGCGTAAGGCCTCGCTGACGTCCCGAGGCAGCAAACGAGGTTCAGCGGCGTCCGCAGGCTTTTGAGTTCCGATTCAAGAGCGTCGATGCCGCTGACGTCCAGGTTCTCCACTATCGCTAGAAGCCTTGTTGTAGAGGACGCTTTTCGCTGCCGACTCTCTTGAAACGAGGCAATGATCTTGCCATATGGATGACTCGGGTCCAGATAGTGATGGAAGTCCCGGAGAATTACGAGGGGAATGTTGCTCGTCCACGAGATTCCGTCATCCAGGCAAGTTGCGAAGAGGTCAGGTTTCATTAGGTACACGCCGTCTAAGCTCTCTACGGAGCACGGCGTGGAGTGCAAGACGTGACCATTGAATGGTAGCAAAGCCTCGAGGGAGGTGACAAAATCGTCGTCCTCGAATATACGTTCGCCGAGGATGACGGCACGCTGCGATCTTGCTGCATTGATGGCTGCCAGGAAGAGCTGACGCTGCAGTTGAACCGTTACCAGGGCCACCAAACAGTCTTCGACGCATACACGGTCGAGGAGCTTCTCTTCCCGCCCGCTTAGCTTGTACCTATTGTCGTCATTTAACGTAGGCTCGCACTGCACTCGTCTCAGAGAGTTTAAGCGCCTTGAAAACTCATTGTGATCCCGCTGCTCACGCGTCTCGTCCATGCTTACAGGTAGTGATCCCGTTCCCTTACTTCGCCTTGAAGCACGTGAAAAGTACGCAGTTTGAGACTTGTTGGCTGGGGATGTGGCCGAAACGATCCTGGCATCGAACGCGCATTCGACGGCTTTACGAGGCAGTGCAGACGATAATAAGAATGTGTACAGATCTTGCTGTCGGTTTCTGCTGGTAAAAGTAAACGAAGATCATGTTACTATCGATCTGATAATTAGAGGAGCTATGAGGAAGCATTTATGGAAACGTGTTGTTGGTGTCGTGGGTGTGCTGCAATGGAAATCTTTTTGCGATTAACGGCTCTGATAACTCATGAGTAGCCTTGATATAGTAAACTATTATTATGCAATGCAGAGTTTGACCATAATGGATTTATGGCGAGCCCTTTATGCGGGAGTATACTGTCTGTGAACAAGGGTATAATAGTTTTAAAGGAACATGCACTGGTATCCTTTACATCTTCTGTAATCTCTACAGGAAGTCTCTACTGCATAACTAATCTGCGCGTATGTTCTGCATCTCATCTATAGCAACGCCTCGATTACACTCAACGGTAGTCATTCCTGTGTGACCATTCTGCAGAGGGAAATGTATTGGTGGCGCGGCGTAACGGTACTACGTGGCGCGGTGATACTATGCGGTGGTTCTTGACCGCCATGAAATCGGCGACTGGCACGTGCGTTTCGGTGCGGTCAACCATCGTGCCGATATTAATCGCATATGGGTCATTCCATGTAAATGAAATGGCACATCGAGAAGTAGGGAAGAGACAAAGCTACCTTATCGTTGTTTTCTTTTTCACCTTTCCCCCTTTCCTAGCATGTGTCAGCACGGGGCGATTACACCAGCAGAAGTTCTGCAGGGCCGAACTCAGAAAACTTGCGCCAGAATTAAAACAAAAAAGCGATACCAGTTTTTTTCACGACACGTGGCATAGCCTCGAACAAGGCTGTGACGACGGACACGACGAATTCGAGAACCCTTCACCTTTATTCGAGAACCCTTTTAGCAGGAAGTCAGTTTGAGGCCTCGTACAATTCCTTCTGCCGTGAGTACATGCTTTACTAGACTACTTTTGCGCGGTGTCCGCTAGAGCCTTAATTAGGGGATTATGAATGTGCGGGCCCTGTTGCGTTACTTCACAAGCCGCACAAGTGTTACGCCCTTACAAGGAAATAGTAAAAAGATGTTAATGGCTGCCGCACTAGTGGGTCAAGGTATGGCTAAAAACTGCCAGCTGCCATTGCTTTGAGGCAAAGGGTCACCCGGTTCATAGACCGTGTTTGAACCAGCGCTTCTCGTGCTGAGTGTCGTTGCTGCCGGTCTTCTTCAGACTGCGTGGCCCGTCGTGTACTCCAGAAGAGGGCTGATGTGGGCTGCTTGGTACGCGCTGACGAGGAACAAAGGGAACGAGACATACGCTTGAGCGCTGTTCAGCGGCTGAGCAGCGGCTGAACTCACACGTTTGCCATAGACCTCGCGTGCTTCTTGTTCAGACTGTACCTGTTTTCCTTCGTTTGTTCGGTTCGCCTTGAAAACTCAGCAACCTGTTCGGCCTCTGGCTGTTCCTCGGTGCGTGCAGTATGCCGCGCACCCCGCACCTTATTTCTTCGGTCTTTCCGCAGCAGTTTGTAGGCTCCCCTAGTCACTACGCTTTTCGAATGCGTTCTGCGCGTCATCTTAACTGCCCTCTGCGCTCAATTTTCGGATCTTGTCCACAGGTGAGCACACTTCTCTGGAGCGCTCGGATGGTGCTTCGAGCAGGAAATTAGCCGAAATATTAGTGCAGGTGCTGATAGTCAGTGATGATACCAGCGCTCGAGCGCAGCCGAATAGAAATGCCGACCCTGCAGGGATAAGCGGATTGCCCCTAGCAAAGAAGTTGCGCATTTATTTGCTCCGCAGCACAACGCTCAAGTACTCTAGGCAAGCTTGCTCACGTCTGCACTACATACAGCGCGCACGCAAACTTTCATGATTAACAACAGAGCAACGCCAAGGTGCGGCCTCGAAGCAGGGTTGGCAGCTCAGCACAAGGAGTTCCTAACGTCTCTGGTCCCCTGTGTTTCCGTGCTGGCTGTCCTCCGTTGCCGTCGTTCCTTCGGCTACTTTTAAGTGATGGTTGTGTGTTATGCCTTTCCTAAACTATGCGCACAGTTGGAAGAGCGCAGGACGCGAAATTCGGAGGTCGTGAGTTCGGATCCCACCGGTGGGATGAGGTTGTTTTTCTTCTGCTTTTATTATGTCCCATTGTTAAATAACTACAAAAAGACATTCCATATGCTCCTTGGTTCCGGTGGCTCCTTGATGTCGTAACGAGCACCGCTTAACATTTCCTTGTCTTCTAAACTACGTGCGCCATTTTGCGTTGCAAATCACGAGGAGCCTTGTTTACGTGCACAGCTAGCAGCACTGTTAAAGGGAGCGTTCTTGGGCCTTTATTGTTCTTACTATATATTAATGACATCGTCGACACAACTGTTCCGGGCGTTGAGATTCGATTGTTTGCGGATGACTGCTTGCTGTACAGAGATATTACATGTTCAAATAACCAGATTGACCTAAACACTTCTCTAACTAACATCCTTACCTGGTGCCAGAAATGGGACATGGCTTTAAACAAAGAAAAAACAAACTTCCTTCGCGTGACACGTAAAAAAAATATTTTTGAGCACAGGTACCATCTCGGACAAACACCACTGCAGGAAGTTTCCAGTTTTAAATACCTGGGTGTAACATTAACTAACAATCTGTCCTGGAATTCACATGTGGAAAATATCTGTTCGTCCGCCTTTCGCAAACTCTATTTTTTAAGAAATAAACTTTCCAAAGCTCCCCCTCAGGTTAAACTTCTCGCGTTTAACTCACTAATCAGGCCTAAACTCGAATATGCATGCGTGGTGTGGGATCCATATACTAATACTAATATTAAGAAAATTGAAAGAATCCAAAGAAAAGCCATAAGATTTATTTATTCTAAATTTTCACCTTTTGATTCTCCGTCTGAGCTAATGAAATCTAACCGTATCCAACCTCTTGAGGTAAGAAGAAAAAATATTCGACGAGAATTTCTTTCCTTGCTCATAAATAACAAACTGGCTCTTGATCCTGCACCCTATTTATCGTTTTTAGCTACACGCATCACGCGTCACCATCATCCCGGTTCACTTACCCCGTACTTTGCTAGAACTGACACTTTTAAATTTTCCTTTTTCCCGCGTACCATCAGTGAGTGGAATTCTCTGACATGATAAAATGTAAGCGCATAGTCATCCTGCATGCCTTTTTTATTTTTATTTTTAGTTTTTCTTTCTATTTTACTTGTTATTTCTTTTTATTTTACTTGTTACCCGTGTATCTGTGTTATCTTGTTCTGCTTGGATCTGTAAGATGATCTGCAGTATGAAATAAATAAAAAAAAAAAAATAAAACACGGGAGCCTGTGTATGTGAGGGCCGATCAGTCTTTTGGCTTTTTTAAACATTGGAGGCTGCCATGTCGTGCTTTCGTACCACTTGCTTTAGAAAACCAGTTGGCTGCTATGCTTGCAAAAATGGTACTTGGATGAGCTTTCCGCTTTTGAAATTGCAGCACGCCCCGCCGCAAGCTGGGCAGGGCGTGCATTCAATACTTACAGGAGCCGGAGGCGCGCTTTAGGACAGGATCGCTACGGACTCGCTGTTTTCCTTTTGTATTACTTTTACATGTACTATCGCGCTCAATATGACTTGCAACGCCGGGAAGCGCGGCCGGAGCGCTTACCGGAAGCATGGTGGGGCCAGCAAGCGGCGCTGTTGCAAATAGAAGGGAAAGGGTTTTGCTGTTGCCACAGTGAACCTTTTCCCCTCTGTCGTCTAGCCTTGAAAGGAGCATAGCGTTATCGCATCGCCAACGCAAGGCGCATGTCGCAACTGATCTCACATTGTGGAGGACAGACGACGCGGGGGATGCGGCTGATTGGTGGAACAGCAGAATACTTTCTACTTTGTGTTCAGGCATGCCGCGTGTTGGCACCACCGTGCGTCCGGAAAACGCTGCGGCCACACGCTCGTGCGCTGCAAGTCATAATAGGCAGTTTTAGCTTAGCGTTTTTACGGCCAGCGGGCCGGAACGGGCGAGCGGATACGCCAGCGGAGACGTGCGCGAGAAAAGGGTTTTAGCCGTGCGGATCGCCCGTCTTCTCGAGCGGGGTAGAGTCGAATTGCTCGGCTGCTCCATCTATAGGTCAAAAATCGAGTTACAGTGAAAAGAATGTCAATTAAGCCAGCTAATAATGCGCTGAAACTATTTAGTAAAGGTAGATTCTGTATATTTAGTTATTTATTGGGTAAATGTTGCGTTTTATATTGTTACGCCTCGCTGCGGCGCTGGCGCACTGCAGTGCAGCGGAAAGAAGAAGAAGAACACGATGTGCGCGAGACCGTGGTGGAGCCCGCCTGACGCTGACCGTCCAGTGACGTCCCCGATCCCGACTTGTAAATAAACCCGTTCCCGTCCTCGCAACTTCGTGACACTTGGTGGAGGTGGGGTTTTGACGTCCTGGACCCTATCTCCGTTCGCAGCAGCCGACGCTTGGCCGGGCTACCACCCGAATTTCCCATTATGGCTACCCGCAACGGCACAAATCCACCACCTGCCAGCACCTCTGAGCCGGATCCACAAACCAGCCGGGACAGCTCCGAACAGGTCAGGTTCTGGCCGCCTCAGCGCGAGCCCCGCATGTTTTCTGGCGCTGCGGACGAGGACGTCGAGGAGTGGCTCAAGCACTACCAGCGTGTGAGCAAATACAACCGCTGGGACAAGTCGATGCAGCTTATGAACGTTGTTTTCTTTCTTGCGGGAACGGCACTTTTATGGTTCGAGAACCATGAGGACGCACTAGCTACATGGGACAGTTTTGTCGACGAGCTCAAGGCGTGTTTCGGTGACACGATATCGAAAAAAAAGAAAGCTGAACAAACACTTGCCCAACGAGCTCAACGACCTAACGAGACTTGTACAACGTACATTGAGGAAGTCCTAAAGCTGTGCTCCACTGTAAATCGCACCATGACTGAAGACGACAAAGTCGGCCACCTCTTAAAGGGTATTGCTGAAGACGTCTATCATTTCCTGATAACGAAGGACGACCTCGCCAATTCGTCTGACGTCATTTGTCATTGCCGAACGTTTGAGGCCCTCAAGACTCGCCGCATTTCCCCCAAGTTTGGCCGTCTTTCCAACGTGCCCATCGTCGCCAGCGTGGACTTTGCGGGCAGTGACGACCTTGCTTCAATCGTCCGACGCATCGTCCAAGAAGAGCTGAGCCAGCAATTTCAACGCCCCGCCGCTGATCCCGTATACAACGCATGCTCGCTACAGCCTCCACTCCCTGAGCCACAAGTCAACTGGGCCAGACAGGCCTGCCCTGGTCCACGCACTAATACCGACCAAGGTCGCGTCTCTGCACCTCCAACGTACCAGTCCTATCCCCGCTCTGAGGAAGAGCACTATTCTGCGCCTCGGAACTCCTACCCCCCTCCGAGCGACTTCCCCGGTACTTACACTCCACGTGCGGCCCCAGTTTGCTACCGTTGTGGTCGTCCTGGGCATACTTCCCGTTACTGTCGGCGTCGCGACCAACCACCCCGCTTCTTCACACAATCGTCGGCCCGGCCGTCCCTGGCTTTCCGTGGTCCCCAGTCCTGGAACCCTCCTCGTGACTGGCAGCCACGCCAAGACCGACTCTTCCGCCCCAATTCTCCCGTTTCCGACCGCAGCCTCACACCACCGCCTTCGCGACGTGGCCGTTCACCATCGCCTCGTCGTCGTTCTTCCCCACCACCGCCAGAAAACTAGCTCCTGCGGCCGATAGAGGTGAGGTCGCGGAACGGTCGTCATCAACAATTCCTCTGCCGGTCATTATGTTGAAGAACAAAGTGTCTGTGTGTGTTGGTGGCTTAAACACTCTTGCATTAGTGGACACCGGTGCCGCTGTGTCGGTGATGAGTTTTTCTTTCAAAAAGCGCCTTGGACGCAAAGTGATATTTGCATGGGACCAGAGTGCCAGTTTTCGTGGTGTTGGGGGTGAAACTTTGCGCCCAGTTGGCATCTGCTTCGTATCAGTCACCATTGCTGGAGAGAAGTTTCGAGCAAAATTTGTCGTATTACTCCATGCCACGCATGATGTCATATTAGGTATTGATTTTTTACGTCAATGCGGGGCCACTTTGGATTGCGGAGCAGGAGAAATTTCTCTCCAGCGCAATATGCTATCTACTTTTGTGCAGGATTCATCCGACTGCAGTGATGGTGTCTTTAGTGTCACGCAAGATGTGCGTTTGCCAGCCATGGCAGCAATGTTCGTCTCTGTTCGCTCTTCGGACAACCGCAAAGGCACCTTCCATTTGCTTGTTGAGCCAGATGTGCACAACGCCGCGAAACAGAATGTTCTGGTGCCCCGGGCCATTGTTGCCGTTGTCGACGGTTACGCACAACTATGGACAGTGAATGCTTCGTCGGAGCCTGTTTTGATCCCATCGGGGCTTAAACTCGCTCGGTTTCATGCCTACGACATTCTTACTATCCAATCTGTGTCTGAGTGCGAGCCTTCCAGTCAAGCAGAAGACTTTTCCGTCAATATCATGCGCATGATCAGCAAGTCGCTTCCGTCGTCCGAACGGCTTGCTTTACAGACTGTTCTTACCCAGTATGCGTCGGTATTTGACTTCGCTCAGCCAGCCATTCCACCTTCGCTGCCAGTTACTCGCACGCAGCATCACATCAACACCGGTACTGCTCATCCGATCAGACAGAAGCCTTATCGTGTGTCCCAGGCTGAACGGAAGCTAATCAACGAGCAAGTGCAGGATATGCTACAGAAAGGCGTCATCCGGGAGTCGTCAAGTCCATGGGCTGCTCCTGTTATACTGGTACGCAAGAAGGATAATTCCTGGCGTTTTTGCGTAGACTATCGTCGGTTAAATGCTGTGACGAAGAAGGACGTCTACCCGCTCCCGCGTATTGATGATGCCATGGACAGTCTTCAATCTGCATCGTACTTCTCGTCGGTTGACCTGCGCTCTGGATATTGGCAGATCCCCATGCATCCGTCGGACAGGGAGAAGACAGCTTTTATAACGCCCGATGGACTGTATGAATTTAATGTCATGCCCTTTGGGTTATGCAATGCCCCCGCTACTTTTGAGAGATTTATGGACACAATATTGCGTGGGCTTAAGTGGGAGGTCTGTATGTGCTACCTCGACGACGTGATCATTTATGGAAAGACCTTCCGCGAGCATAACGAAAGACTAGGTATGGTGCTGGCTTGCTTCGCAAGAGCTGGACTGGTCTTAAACTCCAAGAAATGCCACTTTGGTGAACGGCAAACCCTTGTCCTCGGGTTTCTTGTCGACAAGGATGGTATCCGGCCAGATCCACAGAAGATCGCTGCCGTGCGGGAGTTCCCACAGCCACGCTCTTTGAAACACCTTAGAAGCTTTATGGGCCTCTGCTCATATTTCCGCCGCTTCATCCAAGGTTTCGCCGAGCTCACTCGCCCTTTGACTTCCCTCCTTCATAAAGACGCCCCGTTTGTGTGGTCGCCTGCCTGTGAGTCTGCCTTCCAGCAGCTGAAGTTTTTGCTCACTTCTGCGCCTGTTTTGCGCCACTTCGACCCGGCGGCGCCGATAGAGCTCCATACCGACGCCAGTGGTGTGGGCGTCGGCGCAGTGCTTATCCAACTTCACAACGGCGCCCAGCACGTGGTCGCATACGCAAGTCGCACTTTGACCAAATCGGAAGGCAACTACACCGTGACGGAAGTCGAGTGTCTCGCTGTCGTCTTTGCTGTGCAAAAGTTTCGACCATATCTACATGGACGTCACTTCAAGATTGTTACAGACCATCACTCGTTGTGTTGGCTTGTTGGCCTCCGCGATCCTTCCGGTCGACTCGCTCGCTGGGCCTTACGCCTCCAAGAATATGACTTTACGGTGGCGTATAAGAGCGGTCGCCACCATGCTGATGCCGACTGTTTGTCTCGTTTCCCTCTGCCAGACACGGCAAGTTGTGAAGAGGACTTCGATGACTGTTTATCTTCTGTCTCTACCGAGTTTCCTAGCCTTGCGACTTTTAAGCAAGAACAACTCAAGGATCGTAGTCTCCAGCCGTTGTTTGATCAAGCCCGTACGTCTGCTCCTGTAACGCCGTTCGTCATATCAGAGGGCGTGCTCTATAAGAAGAACTATTCCGTGGAGGGTGCACGTCTGCTTTTGGTTGTCCCTGCCAGTCTTCGTGGCATTGTCCTGCATGCCATGCATGATGATATTTCTGCTGGACATCAAGGGTTTTCTCGCACGTTACACAGGACGCGGCAACGCTTTTACTGGCCTGGCCTTTACAAGTCAACTCAGCAGTACTTTGCAGGCTGTCTGCAGTGTCAACGCTTTAAGCATCGCACTGCCTCGCCTGCCGGCTTGTTGAAACCGATCAGACCACCTTACTCCCCTTTTGAGAAGATCGGGGTCGACTTGCTTGGACCGCTTCCCAAGTCTACCACGGGCCAACGCTGGATTATAGTTTGCGTCGACTACTTGACTCGCTACGTGGAGACAGCTGCTCTTGTGTCCGCCAAAGCAACAGACGTCTCGTCCTTTTTGCTACACTCGGTGATCCTTCGCCACGGAGCTCCTCGTGTCGTAATCAGCGATCGTGGGCGTCAGTTCATTGCCGATGTCGTGGAAGAACTCCTACGGCTCTGCAATTGTGACTATCGTCATTCGACACCCTATCATCCGCAGACGAATGGCCTGACGGAGCGCATCAACCGCACCCTCACGAACATGTTGTCCATGTATGTAGCGGCCGACCATAAGAACTGGGACACTGTGCTACCGTTTGTAACATACGCTTACAACACCGGAACACACGACGTCACTGGATACTCCCCGTTCTTTCTGCTCTACGCGCGCCTACCACGCACCTTTCTGGACACGATTCTCCCTTTTTCTGACCATCGCGATCCGTCCATTGCGCAGACTCTCTGCCGTGCGGAGGAAGCGCGACGACTAGCTCGCCTCCGAACACTCAGTGCACAAGTTCTCACCAAGAGCCGTTACGACAGTGGACACATTGCGGTGACGTATGAGCCCGGTGACTACGTTTGGCTGTGGACGCCACTGCGTCGACGGGGCCTCTATCAGAAATTCCTCGCAAAGTACTGCGGCCCTTTTGTTGTTCTGGATCGCCTCAGTGACGTTAACTACACAATCGCCAAAGTCACCCCAGGCAATCGCCGCTCTCGCAAGGTCCAGGTCGTTCACGTCGCCCGTCTTAAACGCTGCAGTCACAACGCTGACTAACTCGCTCGAGGTCGAGCTTCGACTGCCCCGGGCGAAGTGTTACGCCGCGCTGCGGCGCTGGCGCACTGCAGTGCAGCGGAAAGAAGAAGAACACGGTGTGCGCGAGACCGTGGTGGAGCCCGCCTGACGCTGACCGTCCAGTGACGTCCCCGATCCCGACTTGTAAATAAACCCGTTCCCGTCCTCGCAACTTCGTGACAATATGCACAAAAGAGGCTGCCATCTTGAATACCCATACACGCCCGCACTCTCGCGGGCTGCCTATCGCTCCGCTGGAGGGGGCTTCCCAGCGGGCGTAAGCTTCGCTCCGTAAAAACGCTGAGCGGCCCAGCGACGTGCGCATGCGCAGTGGCATCTACGCTCGCCTGCTCCTCTCCGCTGGCCGTAAAAACGCTCAGCTAAAACTGCCTAATGAGCGCGAAAGTACAGTGCAAACGAAAGGAAGATTGCCACAAGTGATAGACGGCGAGGCACGAGAAAATCGTGATACATTGAGGGCGAGGCTAGCTGGGCCGTTTCCACTTTTATTTCTTTGGATTTGGGGGCGAGGGGGGGGGGGGGACAGGGTTGATCAGATGTTGGGGTCACGATAGGTATCGTTTGAAGGGCATTTTTTTCTGCTGCACTCGTTTAACTTCCTGTCAAGTCACTCGTGAGGTAGCGTTTTATTGATGTTGAAATGCGCAGATGTACGCGGTGATAGAAATGCCAGGAAATCTTTAGGCTGGCGTCGACCAGTGCTTTTGGGTCTTCTCACCATTCCACGATGGCGAATCGCTTATTAAGAAAACAGACAGCGCTTTTTGCGACACGTGGGCAGTATGTGAACTTGTGGGCACATTCAAGCGTGGTCGACGAGGAATATGCAAAGCAGAGTGATACAATGCGCGCTAGTGATCGGCTGTTGTCTGCATCCCCGTGCTACGGTAATATGAATGCCTGGAAGTCCTGTTGAATATTTGCTTGCGCGACAGAAGCGCGTCGGGCCACCCTTTCTCCTTGCTACCGGTGGCTCGCTTGTCGCAACGTCTTTTCTTCTTCTGCATTGGGTTTCAGCGGCGCCAAACCGTGGAAGGTATCTTGAAGCCGTCTCGGAAATGAACGGTATGAAACTCATCGCGAAGATGGGCATCGTATTCTGGTTTATTAGGGTTTAACGTCCCGAAGCAACTCAGGCTATGAGGGACGCCGTAGTGAAAGGCTCCGGAAATTTCAACCACCTGGGGTTCTAGGAAGTCCGTAGGAACGGTACTCTCACTTGGCTTAATTCGAGCCGAGGATGATGGTGCATAGCATGGTGAACGTGCATAGCATGGTGAACGTGCATAGCATGGTGAACGTGCATAGCACGCGTGCTAAAGGGCGTGCGATCCATAGTTACCATTTATGGAAATGGTCTGTAGACAGTCTATAGACTTCTTATAGACTCTATTGCCTTCATGCAGATATTTTTTGTCTATTCATAGTCTATAGACAGCAATCTATTAGAGTGTATGGCCATAAATCTACAGATTGTCTATAGCATTGCCTATAGACTGTTCTCAAGACTTTATAGACAGAAGTCTATAGACAGTCTACAAAAATTTGTGTAAGGGACACCAACATGAGAAGTGTTCAATGATCAGACCAAAACGCGAAAAAAACCCTTCTATGCTTCTGGACAAGGTGAGAGAAGTATCGCTGATGCAACATATGACCTAAGCACAAAGAGTTCACCCATGTTCACTTGATACTTGACAACGCATCTGTGTGAAGTCGTTATCTAACATGGCGGAGATCTACACGAGCAACAGTAGCGAAGCGCATATGTGATTCCTCTTTTTTTTTTTTGGACGGCAGGTCATTCGAACACACACCGTCATTAGTGAACAATCTGGTGTGGAAGTATTCAAACATGTTCCAAATGAAACGTGTGTTTTTTGAGAAACATTCCACCTGCATCCACGGCATGACTTGAAAACACTTGAGCTGCTGTTTCGCTACGCCATGACGAACGCTTACTTATCGCAGGTCAGATTACTAGCAAGAGAGACCCAAGTCAGGACCCGCTGTCTTCCAACCCAACGGCTACACTGCATGCATGCCGAATTTGTTTGGCATGCGCTGGCGGCTTCATGGCTCCCTTCACAGGTGGAGTGGTTGACTGCACACTACCCTGCACCGGCACCAAATACCGAGCTTGCCAGATCATTCACCACCTCTCAGCGTGGAACCAAGCACTACTCCAGGGCCTCTATGAACTCCGCGAACGACCACGAACACGTCCCGAATTAATGTTAGCGAGCATAGATCCGTGCGCCACAGTTTACGATCTTGAAAAGTTGCTGAGAGTGACCAAGCTCCTTTACTTCCTTATCAAGGAACATCACTGCCTGACAGCGGTTGACGTCGTCATTGGCAGACTCGGGGTGTACGACGCACTCCTCTGCGACGCCCTCCGCGACAACGAGCACATCCGTAGTGTCACCCTAGTGGATTTCACGCACAACCGCGATGCATTCGAGCCTTTTTTCCCGGTGATCTCGTCGTTGAAGAATTTGACGCACTTTCAATACACAACCGATGCAGAGTTCCGCAGGACACATCTGAGAGCTCTGGAGTCAACTCTGGAGAAAACGAATACGTTGGAGTCGTTGCATATTCCCGGACTCTGGAATTACGACATGGACCCAACGGACCTCCTGACTGCGATTACTGGGTATGCCTCTTTGAGAGAGCTTACACTAAACTACACGTTTCTGGAGACGCCTTCCGAAGACTTTGAGGCATTTTCAGAGTACCTCAAGACTAGCGGCTCCTTGACGACTCTGAGCCTCGACGGTGATTGCGACTTTCGTTGCTCCTGCGGCAAGGCGGTGTTACGGGCGCTATGCGGTAACGAAAGCATCCTCAAACTGAAACTGGACGGAGTTTTCTTCGATAATGAGGCGCTCGACCTCATCGCCAGTTTGCTCGCAAATAACACCGTGCTTCGCAGCTTCTACATTCATCCTGCTTACAAGTGCGTCATCGAAGGGGGTGGTCATTGTGATAGCTGGCTCCCCAGTCTGACAAGAAATGACACTATCGAAGAAATGACGGTGCCGTTTCAGATCTGGAGGCTACCGCAGTGGCTGCAGTTCTTCGAATTGTTATCGACGAAGCAGAACCTCAAAAGCATCAGCATAGCTTGGGTCGAAGTGTCAGTGACGGACTTGAAAGAATTGTGCGTGGCAATCTGTCAAAGTGGAGCAGAAGGAAGAGTTACTTTCACCCCTGCATTCGATCTTTCCCTCTACGGTAAGAACTTCAGCCTCATTCATTGCAAGAGCTTCGTCGACATCCAGGCTGATTGTGGAGACAGTGCCCCACAACTTAAGAAACTTACAGCCGAGGTCTCTGCTGTAAGTCACGTGACGTCATTAACCCTGAGCATCTCCCTACATCCGACTGAGAGGGATACGTTGTCTCCCATCGCCAGCCTAATCGGGGCAACAACCACGCTTAAGACGCTGCGTATTTGTGTGACTGCAACCGTTAAGCCTGCGGACTACAAAAACGTACGCTGGAAAGCCACCATCGAGTCGCTCTCAAGAAACCAGAGCATCTGAAAGCTGCGCATAAACTCGCATATCGTGGAGGCGAAAGACATCGAATATCTGGCCGATGTTATCAGATGCAGTGATAGCATCAGGAGGCTCGGTGTGATTGTTGAAGAGTGGATGTCGGACCTCTTCACGAAGCACTTGTCCACAGGCATTGCCAGCAACTACGCCCTGGTCAGCGTGAAGTTTCTCAATTACTCGGACCCAAACGCGTACGCCGTCCGGGACACGACGCGACGCAACTCCAGTCTGGTGGCACGGGCTTCTCAATTCCAGATGGCAGCTCATCTCGAAAGGTGAGTATGGCTGCTTCAAAGAACGCACACCCGGCGGCCATATCTTTAATTGGCGTGAATTTTGCGTCCCTAATTGCCCCTAGTAAAAATCTTCCCTCGGCTAAACTCCTCGCATATCCACGCTGTAATTTGACGTGTGTGGTTGCACTTGGTGGTCCATTTTGTTGCGAAAGCAACTCTACTGGAGCCCAGCTATCCCAGCAAAATTTCCAAAATTTGTTGGGCCACAGCGCTGAGGCTAACGACGTTTTCGAAATTCTAAGAACGAATAGGAGTAATATTTTGCGGTGGGCTACTCGCCTCTCAATAATTAAGGAGCCAAACGGTAATAGTTACGAATAACTATTCAGTAGTAGTTAAACAGCCTGACAGTTAGCACGTGTTAGCTGAAAGCTGATGTACTACACAGCTGACATTGCTATGTCGAAAAAAAAGCGTTCTTCTAAATGAAAAAACCTAATTTTAAGAACTGTAAATTCTTAGGTGAAACACGTTGTATGCCGACAGGGAATTTTTTTTTCTGGCAGAGAAGGAACGAACCACGTCCAGTGTCCGCTCAAATTTTCTACTGTTAAGTGGTAATGTTACAGCAACTTTTTTTTTCTCGTGGCAATGAGACGTTTTTTTTTTCTTTCTAGTTGGATAAAGAATATGTTTAGTGCGGCAAATGTGACAACGCTGGAAGGTTGAAATGCCGGCATGTCTTTCAACTGAACTTCTTAACGTGCACGAGTGTAAGGGACCTACGAAATACAGGGCGCATCGTGTTCCCCTTTTGTTGTTTGTTTCGCTGCAGTGGACTGTTATTGATCTCCCAATGTTACAAGAACTTTGAAATAGTGGTGCGCAGTCAAGTACGGTCATCTCCCTTTTCGTGCGTTGTATTTTGTTTTTAACATTTTCCGCTGATAAGTTTGGATGCTTACTGGACACGGTCTACGCGTCGCCCATTCATGTCGATAGAGGTAATACGTAGATGAAGTTAAAAGCAACGCAAACCAATGTATACGTACTACCCTTTGTGGCTCACAATAATTCGTGCTGGCATGCATCACGACTGTACGTTCCAAGATTGAAGGAGAGGGCTGAGTCGGGCTGGTTGGTTCATGTTAAATAGTACGACGAAACAGCGCTGACGAACGGGACGGAAGAAGAGGCAGACTCATGCGCGGAGAGACTCATGCGCAGACATTCATGCGCAGGCAGAATCATGCGCATGTGTCTCTCTACTTCCGTCCCGTCGGTCAGCGCTGTTTCGTCGTACCAAGATTACTGATTAAGTGTAGATTAACATGCATGGGACACACAAGTATCCCCTCTTTAGGAGACGAGGAAAATGTTTAATCAGTGATGCGCCATTATTATTTTATATCGCTTAGTACGATACCTTCGATTCGTATACATCTACGGCTACCGCAGCGGTGGCTTAGTGATTTGAGCATCCGCCTCGCATGCTGAAAGTGTTGGGTTCGATCTTCACCCAATGAACACTGAACGTCCCCTGGACGTCCTCAAGACGTCCTGAATGTCCCCAGGACATCCAGGGGAGGTTCAGTGCCCATTGGGTCAGCGCTGTCAGTTACCCAGAGCTGATACAATCGGTACAAGCATTGCCTTGGCCTGGTGCTCTGCTTCTTTAGGGTGAAGTGGTTGGTAAATGGGTCGCTGACCCCATCTCGAGTAGACGGAAACACCTTGTGTCATGACGCTCGTTGGACACGGATGCTGTGCGGCTCAAAATTTCAGCTTCATTATTTGTACTTATGCATAAGCAACGGCTGGTAGTGCTTTCGTTCGTCGAATGATTACCTCTGACGCGATAGCGTTAGAGGCCGCATTACCCCGGAAATCCGGCGTAGGCGTTGTCGTCGTGGCGTTGTCGGCATGTCGGTGTTGTGAGCGAAAAATCACGAGCCTGGCTCTGGCAGGTGGTGCCCTGAGAGCAACCTAGGAGAGGGGTGGGCCACCTAAGTCACGTGACCTTGAGGCGTCATCAAAACCAGCCCACCTGATAGTGAGCCAACTGCTCACCCTGAAATGTACCATTTAAAATATTGATTGGTCGCTCGGGAGGAGCAAGCTGGGCCTCATAAGGCCCCCCGGAGGGAGCACTGCTATCGCTCTACAGTGGCGCATCCCTTAACCGCTGCACCATGGCGCAAGGAGGGGTACGAGTACTACTAGGAATCTATAGATGTAAAGTTAAAAATGAGTTCATGTCAATATGGGAATTAACCCATTACACTATCACGTGATACCATCAGGCATAGCTTAAATGTCCGCTTCAATTTTTGTTTGCGCTATAATCTCATTGAAAAAGTACAACGTAAGTGGCTGGGCGAGTTGGTTCCGATATTCCATGACTACAGCGCAACGCACGGGACACGAGGAAGGACACAGTCAGCTGTGTTGTGTCTCTGCCTGTGTCCTTCCTCGTGTCCCGTTCGTTGCGCTGTAGTCATGGGCTCATCGAAAAACGAATAGGAAACCAGTAATTGGCCCCTCTGAAAAGTTAAATCGCGTCACTTTAGAGACGGGATTTGATAGCCACGACCTGAATTTTTTACGACGCGTAGGTGTTTGCTAAATAAAGTTTCTTCCTTTACTCTCCTCCCTTTAATCTATCCCCTTTCGTTGTTTCCTGCAGCTATAAATTATGGGGCACTCTGCGTCGCGCCGCGCTTGCTTTCTCCTGTTTCTCTTCTTTTTCCTTCTCTTCCGCCTCCGTTTCTCTTCGATCATGCTCTCGATGCGCCCACTGCAAGGGGGAATGCCAATATGAAGCAGATGCAGTGCGCGCGTAGCAAAAGATTTGTATTTTAAATCTTTTTTTTTATCCGCCGCAAGAAAAAAAAATGGCTGAGGCTTAGCTAAGGTTAAGCCTAGTCAGATGCGAAGCATATTGATGGCGAGGCTTGGTAAAGTTCCTCGCTTTGTTCTTCAGTTATTGTAGAACGTGGTCGCCGAGCCGCATATTGAGCACGCCGCTTAGCCAGACGTTCATCCCGCTCTTCATCGCTCTCTGTTGCACGCTGAAGCTTTCGCTTCTCGTTCAAATCAGCCCTGCTTCTAGGCGGCATCCCAACACCTGACCGCCTCGTAAGTGCCCGGAGAGCGAGGCAAGCTCAGCTTTATACCGCTTCTGTAGCGTCACGTGGTCAGCTGCAGCGCCTCTGATGTGGAGCCTCCACCGCCCCGGCCGACCGCGCGAGCCGGCAGCCCATCTCTCCTCTGCTGTGACGTCATGTTGTCACGTAGTCACGCTAAAGGTCAATGGTAGCTCCACCGCCGCGCTCGACGGGCTGTAGTGTAGCTCTAGTAATATGCTTCGCATAAAAGGCACTGTCTTATTTCGTCCGCATCGACTCTGGCAGGAAAAAACGTGATACGAAATCGTCACATGGTGTTACGTGACAAGCCTTCAGGAAAGGTCATTTAGAGAATCTCATTTCCTCGCAAGCGCACACCACAACTCAGTCTCTTGTCTCGTCCCAAACCATCTGCTGTGTCCGCAGGATAACTGCCGGTGCCATGGAACGCGTCTTCAGACATCGTGCCCTGCTGGAAGAGTTCGCCGAAGTGGAATGCATCTCCGCGGAGAAGGCCGCAGCTGGGCTAAGAGCTGCACTCTGCGCATTCGACGACATGCACTCCTTCATGGTTATGGCGGGCGTCGTTCCCGAGAGCGTCGTGTGCCACGCCCGCCAAGACACGCGTGCGCAGCTCGACGACCTGAACGAGCCTTGCTGGTGGGCGCTCCGGCGCTACCTGTTTTTGGACCACGTGGTCACGTTTGAGTGAGTGAGTGAAATACTTTATTGTCCGACAGAAGACGACCTCATCCTACCCTCCGGCTCTCCCTCTCAGTCGAGAGATGAGGGCCAGGAGGGACTGGAGAGGACAGGGTCGCCGTGTCAGATGGTGCTGCTGGTGGTGGTGGTAAAACTTTATTGGCCACAGTAGGACTCGTGAAGGACACTCGGCTAGGCGCCAGGTGCACGGGGGAGCTCCCACGTCGGCACAGAGAGCCCGAAGATCTCCGCCGCTGCGCGGGCCTTCTGGACAGCCCGAAGCTGGTCGTGTAGTGAAGCACTTTTTAGGACTTTGTCCCAATGTTCCTTGTTCTTGGAGTAGGCGTCACTCGATGCACAACCGCCCTGCCAGAAATTTTCTGTTATGCTATGTTTTCGGTTTTTTACTTTTTCTGTCATTTTACAGATCTCTTCTGTTTTCGACTAACAGAGAATTTTTGTTACGACGATAGAAATTTTCTGTTATTGTATGTTTTCTGTTTTTGCTTTTTCTGGCATTTCACAGGGTTTTTTGTTTGCAATTAACAGAAAATGTCTGTGAGGATGACAGAAATTTTCTATTACTTTTTTCTGTCATTTCACAGGTTTTTTCGGTTTGCTGCTAACAGAAAATTCTGTGATGTTCCATTTTCTCTTACCATATTTTCTGTCCTTTAACAGCTTTTTTTTTAATGACTCACAGAAATTTTTTGTGAAGCTCCATATTCTGTCATTTCACACACTTCATATCGTTGACATCATCTTTTAATGACTGAAATAAAAAGATACAGAACATTAGGACTGCTGCCACATTTCAAAAAAATATTTCACCGCTTTTAAACAATCACAAGCAAAGGGAAGTTAGTATTCAAGAATATTGGAAAAGATGCAGTGTTAAACAATGCAATCATGGCTGGTATTTTACTACACAGTAATATCTTTCAGCATCACTGAATTAAGGTAAACGGTAGGTGGTGGCCGAAGAAAAAAAGAAACTCACATTGCCTTGCCTGCACTACAGGCATACAGTAAAGGCATGCAAAATATGCAGTAATGGCAAGTAAAGTAGAAACGAAACCTGTGCCTTTCTGTCATACAGAATGGCATGATTCACTCTAAAATAGTAATACAATACAATGAATACGACACAAAGTAATATTACTTGAACAATGAAAACAACCAGTCACTAAACTAATGGCAAGCATACGCAAAAGGAGAGTATTGGAAAAATATGCTTTGCTCATGACTAGCGCTGCATTAAGCAGCAAGATGAAAGCAACAGGACACAAGGCATGCCACGGGCTGTTTGCCTTATCACAGTGTAACTGCAAAACATTTTTTCACTCCAGTTAGTAAGTCTTATCTTGAGACTACAATAACTTTAAAATGAAAAAAAGTACACAGACATGATAGAATGTAGTGCTACCATTCATACAATCAGCCACGGAAGTGTAACAGCAAGTATATGGTTCAAGTCTACACGTTCACTGCACTGTTCACATTCTGCACTGTTCACAGTCTATTCGATGTGCTTCATGTGCCAGGGGTTGGGGTACCAGTTCGTTTGGAGGAAGCGTAACGTGACCGACTGGCCGCGGGTTAATTTCTTGTCGGGGAGGGTGCTGGCCTGGATTTTTTTAATCCCGGCGGCCTCTTCAGCCAGTCGGACGGCGGGGAGCTGGTGCTCAGGGTCATGGCTACGCAGCAAGTTCTCCCGGGCGTCTCTACTGCCTACTTAATTCGCCCTGTTTGGGGATTGTATGCACTCCCAAATAATATGGTCGAGGGTCCCTCTTGCTCCACATTTCTTCCGCCTGCGTGTTTACTGCAATAACTGTGTTTTTATATTGTTTTATTAATGCGAGAGCATTACGACTATCTCGCATTAGCGAAAAGTGTCCGCAAGTTTGTCCGCTGTACGTTCTCTAGAGATAAATGCGTGAAAGTGTGATTGTGACAGATAGTGTTGTCATAGGCAAAATGTGGTTGATGAGCTTTAATTAGTGAATAAAAAGCTAGAAACGCGAAAAAATAAGACGCCAAAATAGCTATAGACTTCAAAATAGTACATGGACATCAGGACAGCCACAGACGTCGATATCGTATGTTGGCATTTTGCTTTTGCATTGCTCCAATGCGGGTCGCCGTAGTGATCTGTTTTTATTGCGAAAGCAATACTACTTGCACTTTTACGCCTTTGCCGTGCCGCGGCGGTGACCACCGTTGACCTTCATTTGACCTTGGTTGCATTAGATTGGATTATATTAGATTACATTGGATTGGATTGCATTGCATTGGATTGGATTGGATTATATAACCGATGCATCACCACAAGCACCACCACCAGCTACACTACCAGCTGAACCATGGCGTAGGTACGGATATTGCTTTCGCAATCACCGGGCTTAACCGAGCTAAGCCACAGCGAATTTTTTTGTTTTACTCGCGTTTTTTTGCTGTCACAGTAATTTATTGAGGTATCTAAGCAAATATTATCTGTAATGCCAGAGCGTTACTTGTCGCCGAGTTATCGAAGACTTGAGAGTTGAACGTCTTCGCTGCAGCAGCTCGTTTCGCGCGTTTCACTGCATTGCGGTGGTCCCGTTCTTCGTCGGCATTGAGCTGCCGCCTCCGGCCACGCTTTGCCATCTTGCCTTATGATGTAGACGCGAACGATTCAACCTCGAACGATGAAGACCCCATACCTCCTCAACCTCACTCTCCGAAAGCTGACGGCCAACTGACGTCGGCGGCGGGGTCTTTCCCTTTGTGTAATCTCTAACCGCGTTTACGTGAATACGACACTGGCGCATACTATTTCCAGCGTATCTCGAGAAGGTGACACTACATGTACGCCATCAAATCAAGTAGGACAGTGCCCTCTCGCCCAGTGTATGCGGCGGAGGTGACCAGCGGCTCCCATCTTGAGAATGGCCTGCATTGTTATCTATGGGCGTATACAGCCACCCCAGTGAGGAGGGGCGGCCCTAAACCCAGTTGCATTCACTGCGGAAGTCGGCTTGACCTTCGTGGAGGGGCAGAATGGCATTCCATTGTGTAAAGAGCGATGTTTCTCTACGTCAGTGGCGCGTCGTAGTTCCTAGCGTGCCTTGCGTAGGCGACACGTCACAGTTTACATGTACGACATTGTCATGGAGGAGGAGGAATAAACTTTATTAAGCTTTTATGTCGTCGTTGGCCCACTTTCGCCTCAGGTGGCCTCCATGAAGGGACGACCTCGAGGATCCAATCTGCGATGTTGGCTTGAACTTGTTTGTCTTCACTGCGTACGATCTTTTCCCAGCTATCAGCTGAGGGATATGGCAGGAGCTTTCTGGGGGTTGGATTTCCCTCGCATCTCCAGAGAAAATGGTCATCGTCTGCGGTATGGTTTTTGTCACAAATATGATTAACTTCACCTTTTGTAATTAAGGCCAAACTTGAGTATCCGCGCTATATGTAGCGCGGGAGTTAAGATGAGGATGGGAGGGACTGTAAACTGCGGTAACTCCCTGCAGTGCTGTGTGTGATGCATCGGTGTATATTACGAACCCTGAAGGAAGACGTCGAGTCGTCTTGCACCAATGCTGACCATTCATCCCGTCACAAATCTGCCACCATTGTTTGTGTAGAGGCTCTAGAGTACAGATATTAATTTGCTTCTACAATTGCGTTAATCTCTTCTTAAGAGTTCTGTTGCGTTTGTTCCTTTTTCAGCTGTTTTGCACGCTGAAATATATGCTTCCCACATGCGCGTTAGCCTATAGTCACTGAATTGTCCCGATTCTTCCGCGGCCATTGCTGAGGTGGTAGCTTCAATATCTATTTTTAGTGACTCCACCCAGTCTCCTAATTCTTCAGTTACTGTCTTGGACAGATAACGGGTCAAGGTCATTTCAAGGTCAAGCCGGGGTTGTGTTTTTTCGTAAGTCTCTTAACATGCCCTAGTTCGCAATTTTTACTTTGTTGAAGACTGATTTACGCTGTGTTGTGTCGGGTAGTAGAATATAATGGTCGCTACCTAGCATGTGTCCCGTGTTAGTCTACTTTCCATTTTGTATGTTCCTGACCAGAGTGAGGTTACACAAAGTGTCTGTACATACGCTGTTGCATGGTCTCGTGTTGTCTTATGGTTGTTCAGGACAGTTGGGCCCAATTTCTGGACTGTCTGTCATACTCGGTTGCCTTTGGTACGAGCTCTAGGGTACCCCATTCCGGGTGTGGTGCGCAAGTCCCCTACTATTAATAGCTGAGCTTTACTAGCTAGTTTAGGACTTGATATGTAACTCCGGCATACCGGTGCCCTGATCTTTGAGTGGGCTGTGTACATGCAGAAACAAATTTGTATCTACTTGTTTCTTGGGGACAATCTCGAGGAGGGCGGAGCAGCCTACTGGTGAAACTCCCCGCCATTCTTCTTCCTTTCCTTCCCTTCTCAAAGGGTGTTAGCCATGGCACAATTGAACACCCTTTTTACACCTAAAATGGTGTTAAAATGGTTACAATGTATTTGGTGCAACGCGTTTGCTCAGCCCATGACTTGTGCCCGTAACTGGCGCCGCTTTCCCTCCGCACCCGCTGCTCGAACGGGGATCGCCACTGGCTGACAGTTCTCGCACTAAATTTGCTACAGGCATCGGAGGCTTCACTCGATGTCATCGCAGACACACACCGACACTTTCGCCTAACTGCACTCATGCTGCTTACGCAGCAAAGAGTGGAATAAAAAAAGAGGCCGCCATGGTTTGGAAGACGAAGTAACGAGCGTTAGCCGTTTGGTTTACTAGAACTGATATGAATGAGATTAAAGGGATGCACACCAATTGGGATACGAATTTGTATGTTTATTTCCCGGTATGGTAAACACATTCATGAACATTTCACTTGTACATATTGCAAGCAACTATCCACAAATGAATCTTTTTGAGATCTTCACTGGCACCTTAATCAAATTCTTCACTTGATTTGTTAGACAAATGGTCTTCTTCCATAAGTTTCGCTTGCATGGATTCACATTCTTCTTCTCGGCTGTTCTTAATTAGCACAAACAACGTCCTGTGATCAATGGGATAGTTACAGAATTTATTCGGTCCACGACGAATCCCCCCCCCCCTTCCAACGAAGGCAGAGAAAACAGTCCAACGCTGTTTCCCTCTAGGTGGTACGTTCGTTAACGCCTGATTCTAGTTTCAGCCGGAATGAGTCTTCCATTCAAGCGTGTCCGCCGCGGTGGCTCAGTGGTTATGGCGCTCGGCTGCTGACCTGAGAGACGTGAGTTCGATCCCGGCCGCGGCGGCCGATTTCGATAGAGGCGAAATTGTAGAGGCCAGTGTACTGTGCGATGTCAGTGCACGTTAAGGAAACACAGGTGGTCGTAATTTCACGAGCCCTTCACTACGGCGTCCCTCAAAGCCTCAGTCGCTTTGGGACGTTAAAACCCCAATAAACCAATACACCATTCATGCGTGAAAGCTTTCTTTGTGATGAAATCACCCACGAGTAACGCAGGTAGACTTCCAGTCGTGGAAACATACTTGGATACGACTGCGATGGTATCTTGTATGCCCACATATGTGTCGAACATATGCCACCAACCACAATCTTCTGGTTGACAACGATCGCACAGCCCTCTCCGTGTTGGGTGAAACTACCAAGGTTGAGTTCTTCGGCCGCCGAGGTTTTCGTGTTTACATATATTGAAACACCGGCATTGTTCGAGGAGCCTTCTATCTATCGCCTAGCACTGGCCGCCCTCCGAAAGTCTGAGGTAGTCGACGTCGTCTTGCTGAACGCCAGTTTCCGTAAGCACGAGAACGTTCACCTTGGCCATGAGGCGGTAACTGGAGAGGTCTCTGAATTGAGCCCTATCGATTTTCGTTCTCAACAAAGCCACAGTCATAAATTTGTGTGAGTCTTCAAGCAAACTCAAACATGTAGAGAAGGACGTGTTGAAGGGTATCTCTGCAACCATTCAAATTCGGACTCCAAAATTTATCCGGATTTCTTTACGCATGATAGCAATGATGATCACCCTCAGAGTTTGTCAAATACAATCCGTCCAAGGAAGTGACCCTAGTCAATGCTACATAGACAGGTTTTTGGGGATCCTGCCTAGAATACTCGCAGACAACTTTGTCATAAGTATCACCCTGGGATTTGTGAATGACTGCACTGGCAGGCACGACAGGGAACTGGGTGCGTTTGACAGACACGTGCCTGAGCCCCGCGGATTTAAGTGAGAAGGACATGCTTTGCAGCTCCAACAGCACCCACTTGAATCGTCTAGCAACGCTGTCAGGTTTGGCTCGCGCCTTCGCGGATGCCACCATCATTGGCACGTGGCAGGTGGCTGTTTCTACAATGCTATTGTAGATGGCGCTACAAGTCTAAATGAGAAATGTGCTGTTTTCTAGTTGCTGCCGCCGATGGCACTGTGATCTCAAGGTGGTGAGAGACCCCATAAAATCTCGAAACGTGATGAGTAGTTGCTACCACAGATGGCGCTGTGATCTCAGGGTAGAAGCCGACCCCATAAAATCTCGAAACGTGATGTGTAGTTGCTGCCGCAGATGGCGCTGTGATCTCAGGGTGGTAGCAGACCCCACAAAATCTTGAAACGTGATGAGTAGTTGCCACAGATGCCGCTGTGATCTCGGGGTGGTAGGAGAGCCCTCGAAATCTCGAAACATAAGAGCTAACGCTCGTAAATTGGAGGTGGCACGAGGATAGGGTTACGTCAGCGTTGAAGCTTTACAGTCTGCGGCCGTGTACAGACGCCTTTCTCTAAGCGAGTTAAGAATCACCGAAGGAGGAAGAACCATATGCGAAGAGAGTGGTCGTTGGAAATATTCATGGCTGTTGAGTGTCGCGTTCAACATTCTGAAGTGGCACATGGGCTACGAGGGACGCCGTAGAAGGGCTCCCGATTAACACATACCAACCGTGTCCTTTAACGCGTGGTGGCATTGCATAGCACACGGGGTGATTTCTGCGTTTCGCCTCCACTGAAAAGCGACCGCCGCGACTGGGATTCGAGTCCGCAAATTTAGAACCTGCGGCCGCCCGCGAACGTTGGGCAGAGGGAATAGGTACTATCGCGATAAATTCTACGGAATGCATATTCTCGAAAAAAAACCATTCCAGCTCAACTTCGCAAACCAGTGGAGTGGTCTTGTACCAGTGGATAACGCGCGCATGTCTCCACATACATTGACACATTTCAGGCCACTGGATTACCGACTGCGTCTAAAAAAATTTTTCCGCACACTTGTGTCCCTTAGACTTCTGATCGCGATAGTACATGAAGTTCTGTCCATCATTGAATGTGCACCTTGCATTTTTATGCAAATCTTATTAGGGCCCTTTGCTCTAAGCCTAGCGTATGCTGCCCGCCCTCCGCTAGGTTTCTTCGAAGCGCCAGCCTAAGAGGGCCGATGAAAGAATTGGGGACACAGTTTTCGCACTCAGTCCAGCCGTCTGCTGAACGATAGGCTAAAGGGGCCATGAAATGGTGTCTGGACATGCAGCAGTTTCATATTCCGGCAAAAATGACGATTGCACTGAAACTGTTGCAAAAATTGTGATTTTTTATTAACTCACATACGTCATTCAAATTCTATTTGTTTTTAGAGCAACTGTTTCTTAATACATTAGTACTACTCAGTGTAGACTATCACATTTTGTGCATTTGAGCACCACCGTTCTGTCTACTCGTTGACAATCCGTGTCACGCACAGATGGTGCCTCACGGCGTGGTTTGTCTTCAATGCTGGTATTCCGTGTTGAAACTTCTTAATCCATCTAAGCATGTTGTTCTTGTCCACGGTATTATCTCGGTAAAGATTGAGTAGCCCTTCAGTGGAAGTCGGACAGCCTCCTGCAAAAAGCAATGGCTATTATAGAAAACGTTATTCTATCAACATGTTGAAATTGTACTAACTTTTGCATTTATTTAGGTACAACCATCGTAATACAACCCTGTATATGCTGTATAAAAAAATGCCACGATTAAGCTTGTGGGCTGCCATCAAAATTAAGCATGAAGGTGGCGCCAGTGCTCAGTGTAGTAACGAAATGTCTCCCGTTTCTGCTGGCTTACGATATCGCTGATAAACGATTAGAGTACTGGCATGACAACTAATAACCGGTTTACAAACAAAAGGCAACGCTTAACACAAGTGTAACGACATGGGGAACAAAATGAGCCTATAGGTGTGATGCCATACCTGTATGAGAATCAAGCCACAGTGGTGGCCATTTTGGCGTCGATGAAATACAGTGAAAGGCTACAGCGTATGTCTAATTGGCTTATCTCCCACTCCCCCGGCCTGCATCGCTGAAGCTGCACGTTGGACGTCAAAAAGGCCCTCCTTGACCTTATGTGGCTACCTCCTGTACGTTGCTCCCATGCGGTTGCTATTTGCTGGTTTTAACTACAGGCACGTGTTTTGCGTTACATCTTAACCTCGCCCTCAGTTGCATGGTACTGGAAGTGCAATGAGCATACAAATGCTCTTAAACCAAAACGCATTAATTTTACATCAAATACACTGGGTGACTGAGTTTTGGGGCTAACCGAGCAAGGCGGTGACTAGAAATATAAAACAGTTTCACAGCATACTCAGTTTGCCGTAGCATTTACTATTTCCATATTTCTAAGATTCTGTTATGTAGGACATGTCCCCATCTTAAATTCAGGACTGTCATGACATTGCATGACAATTCCCCGACACACATGACAAAACAATGGGTGCAAGATCTAAAGTGTGGCAAGGAGAGCTTAAAGGGGAGCCCCGAAGCCAGGGAGTCCATTGACTGGCACCAGCAACGAAGGTGGGGTGTTCTACGCCCCATGTAGTAGAACGGCTGAGAATTACACAGGAGAGAGCATACTATACTATATCCAGGAATATTAGCTTCTTAAAAATTTCTGCTCGATGGGTTCCACGTCTCATCACCCCTGCAGCAATATGCTTGCTCTATTATTTATCATGGGCAAATATCGGTTCATCTATGTACCATCAGTTAGACGGCATCAAGTTTTATGAAATGGCAACGATATGTTGCTCACTGTGTGTGATGCGAAAGGTTGCAACATTGCCAGATTTTATTACTGCGAACTTCTGAAGCGTCTAAAATAATGCCGAAAGGAAACCAGGAACGCTGACCAGGGGAGTTTTGTACCATCAGGACAGCGTTCCAGCACACTCCTCAGCAAGTGCCTGGTACTGTAGTTCCAGGTTGCTCCTCACTCGTACGATCTGCCAGATGTTGCCCCCTCCTTATATTTTTCCAAACATGAAATATTTCTTGCTGGGCAAAGTTTTGCCACTAACAATTAGGATAGCAGCTCGAGAATTTCGATGAAAAGGTTTTTCAGCACCGCTGGAGAAAGTGCCTCGCCTTAGAGGACGAATATATAGAAACATACTTCGGAAAAGCTGGAAGAGGTTTTATCGTCTGGAGACTTAAATCACCTGCCACATCTTTTATCACTACAAAATTAAGGCATTCACTGATTACTTCACGAAAATGTCACGCCAGAAATACATGCATCCATGGCATGAGGCCGCTAATGATTGTTGTACTCATTTCAAACAGACTGCATCTGTAATATAATCAATAATAAAAATAACCAAGGAGACCCGGTACCTTATACGCCACAGGGAGGCTGGCTGGAACGAAGCTTGGCAGGAAATGATGCGTGTTCGATATGTTTAGCCTTATGCAGCATTAACACTTGCCTGAGACCAAATAGAACAGTTGCTACATTCCCATTAATGCCTGAATATATCGTCTTTCCCAGCAGCACGTTGCTGCCCACAAAGATAGGACTCTGGAAAGAGGGGCCTTGATGACTAAAACGTATCAACAGTGCACTGCTTCAACGGAGTCGTCCACTGCTGCGCTCATTCTGGGAAAGAGTAGTAGTTGCGACTGTGCTGTTGTGGAGGAAGCACAGTGAAGAACGACAAGCCCCCTGAAAAGAAATTAAATGTTGAATCCTTTCACTCTAATGTTTTTCTGAAAATGTTGCAGTCCAGAAATCATTTCGTGTCTAACATCACATATAACGTGCTCTGTATCACAGAGGGCGTCTGCAGGTGCTTGTTTAGATTTCAGGCCTATGAGCATGTGGCCAGTTAGTTTACATGAAGTCAGAAAACATTCACAAGAGCCATAAGCCTTTCGAATCACTCCTCATCACTTCTGCGCTTAGTGCAAATACTGGGTAAGTACAGGTGTGTTTCAGGAGCAGCCAGTCCCTTAGCTCCAGCAGTTTGCCCTTCAGCTTACGCCCCGTGTAGATACAGAACAGCGGATCGGAGTTCCCGATTATCACACCTTGTTACAAAGAGAGCGCTACGAGAACAGAAGGTGCTTCATGGAGCCATGTGTTCTTTCTTCCAAATAAATGGAACCAGAACAGAACTGTACTACGTGAATGGAAGCGGGTCTTACTTGAATATTTGGTGAAACAAGCACGCTGCGAATTCTGGAAAGGTTGGCATGTTGGGGTCTATCACGTTCCCCCAACGCATCGCTGAAAATAAAATAAAAAATGAAAGGAGAGCAGCACATTTGTGTTGGTTACAAGTATGCTAAGCGGGAACTCATGCTGCTGATTTTGCGGAATACAGCATCAAATGCAGGGTCTTAAGTGGCTGGTTTGAAAACAGGTGATATGCTTTTTTTTGCAGCTGATGGGATTGCTTCTCGGTTCACATTTTGTACGCTTTCTCACCCTTGATAGTCTGATGACCACCTAAATCAATTGTATCAAACCGACCCTTAAAAAACACATTAAAACCTCACCAGGGTAGTCTTACCAGGAAACTGACGTATTACAAATGGCTGCTCACAGGCGCGAGAGGCTTTGTATCCCATCAAATTCAACTGAAGCCACGTGATATCCGGATATAGGACAAACGGACTTGTCAAAAGGGAACAAATGTGTTGTGTTCAGCTCCATAGCATGTAAGCAGGTAAAGCTGTCATCCGCCAAGAGGTAAATATGCCTGGAAGAATAGAGGAACATGTTATAGTTTCAGAAAACATGGGCTTCTTTTCGAAATTAGGTTTTTTTTCCGGATCGACAACTTTTTTTCGCGAGAAGGAAAGAGAGGCGTCTACCTAATGGACGTCTGTTTTTTGGAAATGGTGCCCCGAATAAGATAACGCAGTTGAACCCTGCGGAAGGAGGAAGACTGAAATCGCATTCACAACCCATTCAGATGATTTTAATGATGCCTGAAATAGCTTTGGTTTGAATGTGCCAAGAACTGCACGGTCAGTGGCGCGACAAAAGTTCTGTGTGAGAAAGTTCTGTGCCCACAAAAGCCAAGAACTGTGTCTGTTACCGCAATAATGTTTCCTTTATGAGCAGTCTAAACGCAATGCAGCATATCAGAGCAATAAACGCCATGACAATAGCATTTGTTATCCTTTATTTTTGCTCCTAAGTCAAAACACATTAAATAACTTGTTCAATAGGCCCGCTTTTTGTTTGAGGTTGAAAGTCAAGACTTGTGAATAAATGTGTGCTTTTAAGTCACACATTCAATCACTTGTTCTAATGGTTGAAAGTCATGACTACTGAATGAATATGTGCTTTTCTGTCGACGGTTGCGAAGACTAAAATGCATATAAGGCTCCAGATGATTAAGATTAATGACTTTCCAGTGGCATTTATTCAGTCCGATGGAGCGAATGCGTGAGCAGACAGTTGTAATGAACCGATAAACAGTACAAGAGCCAAGTTTGCAACGCAGCACATCTGCCTAGGCAGTAACCAAAACAGCACAGGTTATCGGCTCAATATTGGAAACATATTTGCAAATACCGATCTCATAAAGGATCGGAGTAAAGCCATCCATTTGCAATATTGGTCCATTTCCTGTGCTGCGTGGGACTAGTACCATCACATATTCTATAGGCAACAGCAGTGAACTCACCCACAAACTAGGTTATGCTACAGACTAGCACCGGAAATATCCTCCCAGGACGCGAGAAACATTTTTCAGTGAAGTCCTCAAAAACAAGCCTACCAATGATAGGAACAACAGGCGAACCGCTTGGCGCCATTTGCCATTATTAGCGGTGTATTAAATCTTTTGTAAATAATTAATGCGTGTTCTGTTTACTACGATGTACGAAAACGGTCTGCATGAAATTCACATCCTCAAGCTGGTTCGCATTCGCCAAGCTTCAAAGTGCCCGCAGTGACAACATTCGTCTTTGAGATGCAGCAGCCGGTGGATCGTCTGACATCACAGAACAAACAAACAAAAAAGTGTGCACAGGGCACATCAGTCAAGGGCGCTGTTAATGGTCCCCTTTAAGTCATTTCAATAGCAAAAGAACACTCACTGCATTTAAATCTTAAGGAATAGAACTAAGAGGGAAGCAGTGGGTATTCTTAGTAACCAAGCTGCAGGGGTGTAGCCAATGGGGGGAGGGGGGGTATCGTGCCAGTGCTGGATTCACCTCCTCCCTCTTTTCGGACTTTTTTCGCCCACGTTATTTACACACCACGTCGACATATTAAGATGTAGAAACGAAAATCAGAAGTGTGTTGGTTTGTGGACAAAAATAGATTCTCTTCTAAAAACCAGATGGCGCCACTAATTTTTTTTTTTACCGGTGGCTATGTAACACCTTTTGAGCAATATTTCTGGCTACACCACTGGCAAGCAGTACGTTCTTGCATTGGCGTCTGCGTCAGTCGTACGCTGGATGCGGAAACCACAATGGCTTTACGTTGTTCTCTTGCCGGGTTCCAAGTAAGGTCGTGATTAGTAGACATTATTGCTGCATGTTATTGCCATGCTATGTATTGCTGGAAATCAATACAACAGAGTGTCGCTTGTCAGCGCTGGTTACGCTTTATATTTTTTGTTGCATAGATAAGGTTTAGAGAATTGGAAACATATTTTCAGCTGTTCAAATTCACAAGTTAAGGAAGAAGTGTAGAAGCTGTTGCTTTTTTTTGTTTTTTTTGCCTATAAGCACTTGGTTAGGTTCCCAATAATAAACGATCCAGTCGGCCAGCCTAGCCACTGAGAAGCTTACAGAATTTAGGTTACGCGTACAGGAAAACCATTCTAACGAATAACCTCAAAGTAGATGTGGACTTGAAAGCTCCATTCATTTAGAAAAATACAAGTAGTCGACTGCATATTTAGACAATGCAGAAATTATTAAGCAGTTCTCCGCGAACCCGCACCCCGCAAACATTTGAGTGTTTTGATTAATGGAATGCAAGGTTTGTTATCAGTGCAAAAGGAAGAAAGCTCAGTTTCTTGTATTAATTCCGGAGCGGTTACTGCGTTAAGTTGATCGACACAGCAAGCACGGTGAAATTGGCGTCTTCCAGTTGTGCTTCTGTTTGTGTGAGGCCTCCCATACATGTTAGGCTGTGCCTGTCAAGAGAGGCTATCCCAATGCTCCAGTCTACTACTGCCGGAGGGAACATAATTCTGTGAGAAAGGATCGAGGCTATCTCGTAACTGTTCATAGGGAATGTTGTCAGTGCAGACGCCTGTGCGAACTCCGAACTGAAGTGATAAGAGGTTGGCTCGTTGAAAGGTTGCCGTCATTTTGGGGACCAACATACAATTTTGCTCTCAAAGGCGCAATACATTAAAACTCAATTTAATGAAGCAAAAAGCAGGCCCGAAATATTTCGTTAAATCCGGAAATTCGTAAAATCTACGAAGGTACTTTTCCGTCATTCAAATCTGAAATCGTAACGCAGCGGCACCGAAAGTAGTGTGACATCACATGTGCCGACAACCCACGCCTGCGCACGTAAGTTCATGAAAGCAGCCCCAATCACTTGAGCGAGAGCGCCATCTGGGAAAACGGATTCGAAGGCAAGGTGGGAAGCGCCGCCGACTGCAGTGTCCTTTGTACCGTGCAGTGTCGCAGCTTGCAGCCCCGTTTTATCAAAACCAGGCATGTTTCTTGGGCTATATATGTTACCATTGGCACACTGCCAACAACATGAAATGCACTGGCCGTTTGTTTCGGAATTTCAGGTTATTGAGAACACTGATCTCTATAATTACTGGCTGAGGAATCTAAATTTGTTCCTTAGATTGGGAAGTTCGAAAAATCATGTTTCAGTAGACAAACTTTTGACTGTAGTCTTAAGTTTGTTTACCCCAAAGCTCTTTTCAGTTGTATTTCGGGATGAAAACATAGCCCTGCTTGAAAAACCCAGCTATACTGTTCCTGAGCGAACCACGTGACAAGTTCCTTCGCGCCCAGTGTCGTCTTTATTTGAATTTGGAGCCGAGCTGGATTAGTTGGCCTAGGCTCATGACTGTTCGTACCCAGATATTCTCAACTGAATCTGAGGACATCCATAACTATTCTCTAGGGTTCGACCTGGTCGCAAATTTTTTTTCCCCGGACATCTTAACGCTCTAAGTGGCAGGAGAGTAACTAGGCCATCACGTGGTTTTTCGGCACAACAAGATCGTTATGCTATCACATAATATGGCGCCTTTGTGGACTGTCCCATAAGCCATGTGGAACCGATCATCCGATTTGTAGGTGGTAACCACCCTTCCAGTTTTGTTACGCCGAACCGTTGGCAATGCGGAGAAAGAAAGCGCAGATACAAGACCCGAAAACCAAACAAATAATAGTAATCTCTGCCGAGGCAGTGACAAAACACGTTTGTAAACAGGACATGAGAGCTAAATGAAATAGCCGCTGCGCTGACGCCTGTTGTGCAACTTCACAGAATCTCCAAGTCACACCCTTTTAAGGAACTTAGGGGAAACGCTGACCTGTTCACGCTGAGTGTCATCGAGCGGCTTAGCCAGTTGGGCGGCTACCATGTCTACTTGACTCGATGTGATGCAGAGCGAGACTGATGCAGAATTGACTTTGTTTATTTCCAGCTAGTATTTCTTCCATTATGGGTGTTTTGCAATTCGTTAACAGTTCTCTCTTCCTTCAAACCAGCAGGCGCGGTTGCGTAATCATAAAATGTTTTTGCATTTGTTTTCTCGGCACTAGCAGTCGCCGACTCAATAGAAATAGAAATGAACTCACTGATGAATTTCAGGCCAAGGCGCTGAAATTTCAGGTCCTGTTCAGAAATTGCCCTCTGCTCAGGCACCACGCCCGAAGAAATGCCAGTCCTGTCAGAATGGCAAAATATAGTGGCTGCAACCTTATGTCATTGCTATAATTTCCACTACTACCACTTCTATGAGTCAGTTGTAGACGAGTAGGGCGGGCGGGTGGGTGTGGGTAGATAGGCAGTATTAAGGGTGGATATTTTCTTCCAAAGGGTAAGACTACTACCAGAAAAGCACATAGTGGAAATACTCTTATCACTAATCTACTTCTCGAGCATACCTCTCCCAATTTAGACACGAGTCTCAGTCGACGCCAACTGTTTGGAAAATGACGCTCCAGAAGTGGCGCCTCCAAATTCAAAGCCCCCCCCCCCCCGCCGATACATAAAACTACAGTGCCATTACTTGACAGTGTAGTTGCCCTGAAGAAGTTTAACTCTTAATATTTTGTCTTTGTCGGGTATCCTTAATCGGCTCATTTTGTCCAGGAGAGCAATTCATACAGTTAGCCATGCTTTTTAGTTCACACCAGAAAATCTGAAAACTTCAACTAGACTGTAAAAAACGGCCGATCCCTAGCTGATAGCATAAACGACTTCGCACTGCATTTGGAATTTAGCGTTAAGCAAGGATTGCAGGATAATTACAAAGACTGCAGTTTTTTTAATCTCCGCGAAGCATGTTTGCCTGCCATTTGCGGCGTTTGCAATCAGAAATCGGCAAGGTGGTCGGCGTCTAAACAGGCAACAGGGAATCAGTGTCGCTACCTTCTCAGTATAGAGAAGCTTTAGATGCTCTCAGTGTCGAATACAGGGCATGATTTGAAAACTAAAAAAAGCATTCGCCGCTTTGTTTTTACACCCTTAAGCACGCTTCTTCGAAAATGGGAACCAAAACTATGTCCCCTTAACCAGTATTCACTCACTAGGGTTCTTGTCCAGCAGAGAGTCACAACGGCTGGGAGTTGACACGTCACAATTCCAGAGACTTTGCTGGGAATCTGCTGCAGGCGCCTGGAAGGACAACGCCGTCCTTGGTACGAAAATATGTCGAAAGCTTTAACGAGACGAAGGGGAGCCAATGCGATCGAGTGCTGAGTAACCACCCTGCGGTCATGATAGGAACTAAAGGACAAAGGTTCCGAGTGCAAAGCTACACGACACGACCACAAGAAATATGCACGTCAGTGATCATGGACAGATTACGTGTGCTTACCTTTACCATTTGACAACGGAAATTACGAAGTGTTAAAAACAATAACGTGTGTGCATGCTGATATTGTTGGGTCGTTTAAATTAGGTTCTTCGTACGTTCTACATGCGGGCCATGACTTTGGCCTCATTCATTTTCACACACATCGATAACATACGTAAGAAAATTTGACTATGACGAATTCCCGAGCAGAGCTCTACGGCGCCAAACCCAAGGTCTACATATTTACAACCCGAAATTCATAGTCGTCGTTTCGGTACACTGCCACTTGTAGGCGAAGAAAAACTTTGGAGACCCCTCGCCAGTTTTTACATCACATCTGACGTGTGTGGAGGTGACAGAAGATGTACTGCAATATCACGGGATTTGATTAAAACAGGAACGTGATCCGCAGCTCTAGCGGGTACCAATAAAGGGGCATGGTGCGTAACTACTCGTCCAGAGAGAATGTATTTTTGAGTTGTTTAATCGTGCTTGTATGATAAACCTCTGCACATAGAGCATGCACACGAAGTCGTGTTCTCTCGCCAGTAGGCTGATTTGATAAAGCGGCCCAACCATTGGGCACGTAGACGCCTACGCTATATGCTACTCCCTTTCAGGTCATAAAGCTGCCTGTCTGAGTGTAAGAAAGCAAAAACGGTTGACTTACTTATGAAGTTGATTCAGGCTCTGGAAGCCCCCGGTATCCAGGTGTCACGTTCGAAGGAACGCCAGCTCTGCGATGACACCAGGAGAAAGTGCCAGAGCGTAAACTGGTGATTAGATGCTATTAGTGACGACCTCCCACGGTTAATGAAACGAGCGTTTCAGTCAAGGGCTGCACACATACCCCAGGGGTACAACAGCAGCAGTAGTCACTTTGAGGAAACAGTGTCCAAAATTGCGCGCGCACTGTAATTCAGTCGACACAAAGGCGCGAGTCTACGTGCGCTAAAACTAGGGAACGTAGCACCGAGTTCTGCTTCAAGCTTCTGCTCCGGCTGAAGGCAGCGCTAACCATCAGTTTTTTTTAAATCTAAATTATTGCCTAGGTGCCAGGTGACCATAGAATCTTACCGCTACTATGCGATCCTCGTCAAACCATGGCTGTAAGAGCAATTTTCTGTTCAGTATCATTACACGCACTGAACGGACACCCCCTGCTCACAACAGCTAGTCTGGATGGCTGATGAAAAAAATGAATGGCCGGAAGAAATAGCCGGAAAAAAAGTGCGCGCTGAGAGTACAGCCAAGTCAGCGACATTCCCGTCAGAGATTCTTTCCGGGGGAACGCATAATACACTTGTATCATTAAAATATACAGTAATACTTGTCCTGTACTGTACTTGCTTAAAAAAAGGGTTGGTCAAAACATATCCGTTCCAAAGGCGCTTGGTGACTTCAACTGGCGGCAACTATAGGAGCGTGCGATATTTTAAAAACTTATGTAGCTGAACTTTCCCTCTGCAGTCGATCTTCTCATATAGCTATGGATGAAGCATGACTGCAAGAACTGAAGGGTACGTGGCAGTATCCGCGTAATCGAACTAAATAAATAGCCGTTCCTAATAGTGTCTGTTCAGATTCAGACAATATGCGATTCGACAAGCGAAAAACATTTATGAATAGAAGGTGGCTTAATTAAACCGGCTTAAAATTGGAAGACGATTACGGTAGTCACTTATGCAAAATTTGAGCGCAGCTTTTCAAACGCCACCTGCCACCGCTGGCAGGTGCCGTGCTACGCTGTTAGCCACCCATCCACCTCCGGTTGTCCATTCCTCCGCTCTTGCCGTGACAGGTGGCGTTTCGAACTTCTACTGCCTGCTAAGACGCCACGTCACACACCGCAGCACGCCACCTGTGAGGTGGCGTGTTTCGGGGGAAGTGCTTCGCGAGTGAGGAATAAAGTTTTCTTCCTTCTGATAATTTTCATCACTTTGGTCTTTTAAGCTAGGTGTACACTGAATGGTGCCGATGTGTTTAAAACGGAGGCTGCGCCCTCTCACTTAGGTGGCGCCTTGGCACGGTCAGTCAGGGTGGCCTATAGGATTGTCGCATTGTGTTACTGTGAATTTTCATGACCACGAAAGAAGTGCCATAGGATATCGCGATACTACAACTCCTTACTCCATATTACTACTGGAAATAAACGTGCCACAGGTAGATAAGAGCAGTCGAGTCACAGACACTGAGGCCAGGCATTCAATTTACTGGGAATAGCCCGAGTAATCTACCACAGATAACAGAATACTCACCAGGTGCCGTAGTGTAGTCACCTGAGCAGAGCCCTGTCCCAGGTACCACATCCAAAGAAACGGAGCTCTGCAAAAACCACACCATTCTGCGGTTACAACTCAAAACCGCATTGCTATAGCCAATATTAATCTAAACATTCATTTGTCTTTATTTTATCATCGGCAGCGTGATTGCGGTGGTAGCACATTCGTAGTTGTGGAAAAAAGACAACACTAGGTCTAACTTCCCTTGTCGCCTCAGGGTCTCAGCTACCGGCTTCAACGAAGGGGAGACGCTGGTGCTTATAGTGAAGGGACAGATGCAGACGCAGAGATGTGGCAATGCCAGATTGATGCAAGATCTAACAGCCCGCCGGCGGATATATGCCTCGCAGGATGAAACCAATGATCAAAAAGCGCGCTTTAAACTGTGGTTACTGCAAGAACTGAAGGGCACGTGGCTGTAGGCGCGTAATAGAACTAAATAAATAGCCGTTCCTAATAGTGTCTGTTTAGATACGATTCGACAAGCGAAAAACATTTATGAATAGAAGGTGTCTTAATTATACCGGCTTAAAATTATCAGACGATTACGGTAGTCACTTATGCAAAATTTGAGCGCAGCTTTTCAATGCCACCTGCCACAGCTGGCAGCTACCGTGTTACGCTGCTAGCCACCCATCCACCTCCGGTTGTTCATTCCTCCGCTCTTGCCGTGACAGGCGGCGTTTCGAACTGCTACTGCCTGCTAAGACGCCACGTCACACACCGCAGCACGCCATCTGTGAGGTGGCGTGTTGCGGGGGAAGTGCTTCGGGAGCTAACAGATTAGCTCTCAACCCTCTGAAATTTGTAAACGTGATGGGAGGCAGTTATGTAGGGTTTAGCGTCGCTATTAAATGTAAAGGCATCACAGCAGAAGAGCCCGGACGGATTTCGACCGCGTGAGGTTCTTTAACTTGGATATAAATATCGTTGTACAACTGTTGGGTCCCGCCAGATTGGTTTGGTTTATGGGAGTTCAACGTCCCAAAGCGACTGAGGCGAGAGACGCTGTAGTGAAAGGCTCCGGAAATTTACTGAGGACGCGATGTTGCTCGGGTGTTGACCATTCGCGGTACTGATTGCGATGCGCGCATAAGGCTACAACATGCTGGACTGCCCTGATGTGCTGCACCTGCGTTCAAATTCTTCGGCAGCGAGTTCTGAACACTTCAGAGAAGGGAAGAACTCGGGGCGGGTCGTTCACAATGAAAAATTTTGTAAACATCTAGCACATCTCCCCACAAGCTGGTTAATCAGATAAAAATTATTCCCGACAGGAAGAGACAATGCATCGTACATAACCCTCTTAAAGACATTCGCAGTTTCTTGTTTAATTCGTAACAAAAGTTACACCCTAAGCGGACCTTTCTAAGGAATACTGAAACAAAATCTTAAAATTGAACAGAAACACTGAATTAGATTCTCGGATTGTGATTACACTGAAATCTGGTCATCACTTCGCATATTTTTCAGCGGATGGTTTTATTTTCGATGTTTTATGAGCGCGCAGCAAGCCCTCCCGGCCGGCGCGAGGTGAAAACCGTGACGTTATTACACCCTCGTCCGACAGGCAACCGGTCGCGTCACTCGAAGCGCGATGTCGCACTGAAATACGGGTAGACCAACACTTGTTGTTGGGCTAGTTGGTAATACATACTTCTGAAGGAACCAGCGCACAAAACACAACGGACAAGAAAATGGCGGTACACGACAGACAGGAGCGCTGAACTTACAAATTTATTTCGGAAGTAAAGATGCAACGTATATATACAGCCATGTCAGGGGGGCGTGCCACACAAGGAAAGCAAGAACAAGTGGAATCTACAAGGTCATGAAGAGACAATAGGCACAAGCAAACCAAAGATCTTAACTAATATAACATGTGAAGGTGAGGAGTTTCAATGGAGGCAAGAAAAACAACAGGGAAAAAACAAGGAAAAAAACGCCAGACCTTGTGAAGAAGAAAATTGATACTGATAACAAAAACCGATAAAAAGAAAACGGTAAAAACTAATAAAAGCGATAAAAACAATAAAGTTAACAGGGCAATGGAAATGAAAAAGATAAGATGCCAACAAGTAACACGGCAAAAATACTAACAGCTAAAAGTATTTAGCCAAACTTGATAAAAACGTGAACAGTCGGTTGGATGGTACAAAAGCGACAAAGGTTTTTCGTTTTGTAGACGACTTTCTCGTTTTTCTCGATTGCAATCAGGATACCTTCCAAGTTGATGTCTCGAAAACATTGGCCATTTTCTTAGAATTCTTATCTCCTTTAACCCTTACACATGAACTTCCAAACAATGGGTCCTTGAGATTTTTAGAATTGGGCCTTCATTTCAAGTGTGATCACCTATGCTGGTCTTATGAGCCAAGGGGCCAGAAGCCGGTACTTCCTTTTGACTCAGCCCACTCTAAGTTGGTTAAAAGGAATGTAATTCAAGAAATCTTTAGAAATACGCTGGTAAAATCGTGTGAACACCAAATTAAGAGCAGTTTTTTAGCGCAAACAATTAGATTAGGAAATGCTGGCTACCCCACTAAGCTTTTAGTCTCATTCGACTGCCCCGACTGACAACGCCAATAGAAAGAAAGTCTGTTATGCCCTACTTGCATCGCATTTCGCACAACATGAAGAAAATTGGGAAACGTGTTGGAGTTGATGTCGTCTTTAGTGCCCGAAAGAGACTTTCCCAGCTTTGCAGAAAGGTCAATGAAACTCGTAAAAAAGGGAGTATATGCAATATCAGGCATCAGAAGAATTTTGTGCAGTGTACCGATTCAGTTGTCTATTCCATCCCTCTGTCCTGTGGGAAGCAGTATATTGGACAGACAGGGCGTTTTTTAAATGAAAGACTAAAAGAGCATGATTACAACGCAAATGTTCAAAGGTGCCGTCCCATTGGTATCCATTGTCGGGATTGCAAAGATGTAGAAACAGGATGTTTGCCACACTTTGAAAAAACTTGGGTAATAGCCACAATCAGAAACACGAGGCCACGTGAAATAGTTGAGGCAATCACGATAGCTGCGTTAAAAGAAAAGTGGAATAGCCAGCCTTCAGTGTCGCTATCTGAGAAAGAACTCACCTATCTGGCACAAAATTCGAGGCACTAACATTTTAACTTCCCACCTTATGCAACCGTCTTTTTTCCCGGCAACTTTATTCCACTATTTGATACACAAGACTTAACCTTATGTTTCTGTGGGTTTTACCTTTTAGCTGTTAGTTTTTCCGCGATGTTTTCTTATTTTAGCTGTTAGTATTTTTGCCGTGTTACTTGTTGGCATCTTATCTTTTTCATTTCCATTGCCCTGTTAACTTTATTGCTTTTATCGCTTTTATTGGTTTTTACCTTTTTGATTTTATCGGTTTTTGTTATCAGTATCAATTTTCATCTTCACGAGGCCTGGAGTTTTTTTCCTTGTTTTTTCCCTGTTGTTTTTCTTGCCTCCATTGAAACTCCTCACCTTCACATGTTATATTAGTTAAGATCTTTGGTTTGCTTGCGCCGCTTGTCTCTTCATGACCTTGTAGATTCCACTTGTTCTTGCTTTCCTTGTGTGGCATGCCCCCCTGACATGGCTGTATATATACGTTGCATCTTTACTTCCGAAATAAAGTTGTAAGTTCAGCGCTCCTGTCCGTCGTGTACCACCTTTTTCTTGTCCGTTGTGTTTTGTGCGCTGGTTCCTTCAGAAGGGGCAGACCAAGCGACAAAGCTCCCGACCTCGGATGCTGCCGAAGCAAAACTGGCAAAACCCACAAGTAGCGATGGCAGTCGGGCTACCGCGGGAACAGTGGGCGCGCGGGTGTTATGACGTCTAGTCGCAGCTTCCACAGGCGGCCGCGAGATGCAACGATGTGGCAATAAATCACGAAAAAGCGTGCCTTCTGCCTTTTCTCGCAAAAATACTTGTCGCATTTATCAATTTTAGAAGTCAAGCTCTTGTTTACATGTAAAAGAGCAGCTCCAAAAGTTTGGTTCAGCATCCCTTTAAGGAAGAGTTTAAGCCAGAACATGTTTTTCGCCAGTCTTATTAAATACTACGCCACACGTGATTGAAAGAGCAGATCACAGTAACTTGCACTTGGAGGTGCAGGTTTGAACAAGGGTACTGAGGAGGGAAGCCTCAGTGTGCTAATCACCATTCACTAAAAAAACATATAGGCTAGCTGACAGCGAAATATCTCCCAAAAGTGGGACTGTTTTAAGGGGGACCCTGCTCTTTAAAAAAAATGAAATTTAATAATGAAGTCACAATTATGCAAACTTCAGTGAACCGTGGGCTGATTCTAAACATGTACAGTCGTGGTCAAAAGTCTTAAGGGAAAAGGTTTGGTTTGGTTATTGGGGTTTAATGTCCCAAAGCAACTCAGACTATGAGGGACGCCGTAGTGAAGGGCTCCGGAAATTTCCACCACCTGGGGTTCTTTAACGTGCACTGACATCGCACAGCACACCAGCCTCTAGAATTTCGCCTTCATCGAAATTCAGCCGCCGCAGCCGGGATCGAACCCGCGTCTTTCGGGCCAGCAGCCGAGCGCCGTAACCACTGAGCCACCGCGGCGGGGTCAAGTTAAAAGAAAGGGTTTTTGTTTCAGCCGTAAAGCAAAGTCATTACGGCACTATTAAATGTCTAATCACCTTGAATCACCTTGAACTGAAGAAATTTTACCGCAGAGAATTTTCATACAATATGTTATGTAAGTATGAAACTGTTATGTAGAGAGAATTGAAGCAATTTTACCGCAGAGAACTTTAGAAATTTAGGAGAAGAATTTTTATTGCAGCAGAGAAGATTCCTGCTTGGCATGTGTTTTGAATGATCCGCTACACGGAGCCCTCTAGGGACATTCATTTCGCTGAAGGTGAACGCTGTGGCATTAACACTTTTGACCAAGACTGTACTTGCGTACTCATTCAATATGTTAAGAAAGTATGAAACTATTATGTATAGAGAATTGAAGAAGTTTTACCGCAGAGAATTTTCATACAATATGTTGTGTAAGTATGAAACTATTATGTAGAGAGAATTAAAGCAATTTTACCGCAGAGAATTTTTTCAATTTTGCTGATGGGAACTAGCTGATATGCATTCCACTGTTCTAGCTTGACATCATGCAGTGCAATAAGGTTAAAATTATTGTGTATATAACAGGAGTTGAATTACGAGGTTTTGAAGTCGCCACTTGAGAAATGGCAAGAAAAGTTAGCATCTCTGTTTCTGGTGTGGCAAGACAGCAATTAATAAAAGAAATAAAGCCACAAGAAGTAAGAGTTCTAGAAATATAAATAATCTAAGGTTTAGCCCATTATAGGAATTACTGTGGTCTTAAACCTCACTTAGGCACACAACATAGATGGTTTACAGCGCTTAAGCTTCCATGAATAGCGAGATCTCTCACCGGAGCTGCGCATGGACTAACAGTCGTAAATTCAAGAAATGTAGTGACCTGTACACTACTGTGCATTATTTCGATCTTTCCTGTTGCTTAGGTCAAGCGGTTGACGGGCAATAAGGATTTTTTCAAAGGACGCACAATTCATTCAACGTCTTTTGCCGTGAGACGCCACTACGCGCTCCGTACGTGCTTTACAAGTAACGAAAGCCAGAACCGAGGAACAAATTGGCGAATAAGCAGGGTAGCATTAACAGCACTTAGAAGCGAATAGCGGGGCATCAGCTCAGGCCTTGATGCAATGAATGCAATTGAGAACATTTGTTCAAGGTGGAGTTAAGATAACTGAAGGGAATTAGCTAGCACAGGGAGATCCTCTACTGAAACATTCAGTGTGAGGCACTCGTAGGAAATTATAGGAATATGAAGCTCATAACATAGGAAAGAACACTGTGCCACGTCAGTGCACGTTAAGAACCCCAGGTGGTCGAAATTTCCAGAGCCCTTCACTACGGTGTCTCTCATAGCCTGAGTAACTTTGGGATGTTAAACCCCATAAACCAAACCAAACCATATGAAGATCTATATCTTATCTTTACGGAGTCTATAAGCATTCCATTAAGCTTTTACACGGTTTCCATACAATACGCTTGACCTTATATAAAGTCCGCGAGCTTCCATACGTGCTTCTATATAGCCCATAACGACTCCATATGCTCGATACTAACTGCATAAAGTTTGATATGGAAATGCAAAGAATTATGGAGCTTTTCATATGGAAACTTTCAGTAGGGTGAAAGGTTGATGCACAGCTCTGGTCGAATTATTCCTTACCGAGCACAGTCCTCTTCCACCCCGTCCCCTTCAAGCTGACGGTGGGATAAGAGGCACCCACGTGACGAAGGCACCACAGAACACGTAGGCGGCCACATTTCCTCGGCCAACATTGGTCCGTGCCCCGACACTGTTTCGTAAAGCTTCAAGAGAGGTGGAGGGATTACGCAATTATTAAAAATGAATTCTTCAGGAAAAAGCGGCCATCTAAGAAGCAACAAGATATCACAGCAAAGTTGCAAAAGGGTTGTCAGGAGATGCGGGTCTTTTGTAACTATGAGGAAGAGGTGAGGCACAAGTCATGCTGGCACTCAGACGTAATGCTCTAAATTATACGTAGTAACAATGCAATATTTAAATAATCCATGCAGCCATCCTTTAACGATCTATACGCCTAATTCATGACAAGCTTACGGACAGGTTCTCTACAACCTGAGTCGGTTTTTCGATAGCGATCACTGAGTAGGCAAAGGAGAGAGTTAGTGTCTGCGACGAAAGTGGCCGACCCAGCACCACTTCATAGAAGCCAGAGTGTGTTCCCAGGCTGTCGTATTGAGTGTAAGAAAAAAAAAAAAGCTGGACTCAGAATTAGAGAACCAGCAAAAGCATTATGCCTAGAGGAATCCATGGGTATGGTATCTAAAGCCTCGTCAACGAAGTTATCAGCTGCAGTTTATTTGCACCATTGAGGAATCTCGAATTTAGTGGGCTGATTTCACTACTTAAGAAGCTAGCCGCAGGTTTTCCACGTGTCTACAAAAGAAGACGAGAAGCGATTATCTTCACAGAAATCGGTGCTTTTTGTTCATATTGTAGGTAGTGTATTCTTACCGTAGAAAATTATTTTTGTGAACCGTATTTGGCTCAGCCCTTTCTTTCCCATTCACCGACGAGGCCTGACAAGATAACCCTCTCTTACGCTGTCCTGTGCTCCAACAAGTGTCACTAATTCTCGACTCCTTTTCTCTTTCTTGACATGCCGCGCACAGCGTACCAAGCGTTGCTCTGCACTCGCCCGCCGTGTCTGGCCATGTCATGATGTGTTGTGCCTTGAGATACTGAGGAGAGTCACTAATTTGAGGTCCCAGTGAGCCGTTTAGCTAGCTTCTGCATGACCAACCTCATGGCTTGAACTAGCTTTCGACTGACCAAGTTGACTGCAGGAACCCTATTTTAGTTCCAAGAATATCTTTCAATTCTCGCAAGCATCAAATAATGTGTCTGATACAACGTAGGCTGAACAGTACAACGAAATGTACGAGCTGAAAAAAGTTATTAGAGTTATAGAATAGCGCAGGTTTATTCATCATCATTGTCATCAGCATATTTGCGCCCACTGTGGGGCAAATGTCTGTTCATTGACGGGGAATGAAGAAAATACTACGTTAGTTTCGCATGGTGTTTCACACCTATTTTGCGCATTCCACTGAGAAAACAAGAACAGGAAAATGAGGTGCTTGTTAACGACCTACATATGAGCGAAGCGATCAGTCACCGAAAGCGAGTAAAGCATAGTTAAGCTTTTCTCATTTAAATCTGCGGTGTTGACCAGTACTAAAGCATTATTGTAATCATAGTGTAATCAGAAGCCCGCGTTTGTCATGCCACAGAAACTTGGTGAAGGCAGAGTAACACAGCAGATGAAACAAGGCAAAAGAATATGCGCAGAAAGAGGTCGAAAAATACGAGCGAGGGTGGTGCGGCCGAAATCCAAGCCAGTTTTGGCAAAGAGCACCTATATATGTTCTTGCCGGGACGCAGTATACATGATTTGTATAATCTTTTACTAGAATAATTCTGGCTATAACTGCTGAAGATATCGTACATAGAATGGCCTTATTTTGCAGCTCAGCATTTTTGTGGCATTGAACTTCCCGTTTGGTTGATGCTCATGTTCATTTTCATATATATTTGGTACTGAGCTTTGAGATGGATGGATTGACGACAGATCCTACCATGCTGACTGGATGCTGACGTTTCTGCGTTGGCAACTGCAGCGCCCAAAATCCAGTGACAGAGCTAAGGCACAAGGAATTTCGGCTATTTGTATCCATGACTGTGGAAAAGCAACGTGTCTTCCCGCTGAACTGCCTCAAATAGGGGTGGCTTAAGCTGAAAACCCGTTTGTCTCTATCAGGGTCTCGGTAAGCGCAAAGCTGAATTTCCCACCTGTTAGTACTGAAGCCTATTTAAGAGGTCATACTTTTACAGGCCCCGTTCATGTATGTGTCCATGCCATAACCTTCTGCCCATTATGCTGCAAAGAGTAAACCGCGCAAAGGAGGGCAAAAAATAATTCAGCACAATTTAGGCGAGCAACATTGCAGTTCTTTGCGGAAAAGTAGGGGTGGCACAAGTTTGTTGCTTTCACTCATGAAATGATGTACAATGCGTAGTGAGGATGTGCGATTTTAGAGACACGCTGAAGCACATTAAAGGCGTAACACGTATATTTAGAATACAGACTGTCGAATGAATTGCATTACAGCAAAGTGAGCGGGCCAGTCACTGCCACAACAGTCAAGTATCAATCCTGCTCACCTCGTACAGCTCTCTTCGTCCCCGTCCCGTTGGTAAGGGCGAGGGAGAAGACTGCCGGTGGACCAGCTCGCACCCACGTGACGAAGGCACTTCAGACAGCGCAGTCTGCCACGTCTTGATCTACATCAGCCCCGCTGGCTCTGTTGCTTGAGGACGAAGGGACAAAAGTTATAGCTGGTTTGCTATACGACGTGCGCTATCGCGACATTCACCGAACACGGCTTGCGAACGCCTACGTAGACAAGCATCGTCCATGACACACATTTTCAGAAATTTTCTTAGAAGGGACCCAGAGGCCCGCAAGTACTGACACGTAATGGCGTTGGGATTTTCACGCTGCGAGAGAAAAAAAAAGGGATCCTTGTAGCAACAACATAATGAATACATACCTTTCTCTGTTAACTATTAGGTTAACAATGAACAGTTTAAGAAATGAATCATTTTTTAGTGGCGTAGTGCTAGTGTAAGGTACAGTATAATATTATATGACATAATACGATAGAATATATAAGAGATGATATTGGTACGGTGTAGTAAGTATGGTGATTCAGTGTGTCGACGTGGCACTTATGTCATGAGGGACGTCACAGTGCAAGGCTCCGGATCAATGCTTGAGCACTTGGAGTTCATTAAACTCATGACATCACCAAATACACGGGCGGTTTTGTATTATGCCCCGATTGAAACATCGAGGAAACCTTTGCATGTTTATTGCTGTCTAGTTTCCTTAATCACGGCATTATGTGGCTCACATCCTGACCTCCGTCATACTTGGTGTAGGCGACCCTTATCCGCCTACTATATTTGAACGCGGGCTGTAAAGTAAACTGGTTGTGTGTCGACAGGCACCCCGTCTTGACTGAGTGCAAGTATAAGATACGAAAGAGGGGCTACGACTCCGGTTCGTCAGAGTTAGGAAAATGCTTGTACCTACAAGGAACAAGGGCTTTTGTCACAAGCTTGGAGTCGATACTGCAGAGATACTTCGCTTCGAGAAACTGGTTCAGGAGTTCTACAACATGTAGTCGCGTCGCAAGAATTGGTCAGTGAATGACAGCCCAAAATGGGCGCTGGCGACTTGCTGAGGGCGCCTCTTATATGATGAATCAGCTCTATTGTGTCGCGTGACCTCCGCGACTCGCCACTGTGAACGTGCCTTAACAGCAGCCTACCTATCTAGTTTAGGTGTAAGTGACCAAAAGTGAGCGTCCGACCGCAGAGCGGAGGGGATGAGGTACTGCTACAAAGGAAGCGCAGGCACCTGCAAAACCAAAGCAATATTTGGCAGTTACATCCTACGACACCGCTTATATATTCAATCCTGACCATCGACCGGCCTTGGGTCCCTGCCACAGGCAATGGCTTTACGACTGCAATGTGCGGACTACAGTGACAGCAAGACTACTGCCGTCCATGTTGCAGAAAATGTTTGCGTTAGGAATTAATACCACGAATGCTGGATTCAGAGAGCTTCCACTTGAGTCGACGATCTGCCTGGACACCTATTGATGAACTGCATCTTCAAGCCTGTACCGATGTTTCATTTGTAAGTGGAAAACAAAACCCCTGCACCTGAATAGATTGCAAATGCGCTCACTGAAGTGATTAAGGACTGATTAAAAACTTGCATCCTATAAAAATATAGGACCCTTGTCTCCTACTCCTACTGCTAATTCTTTTGGGGGAGCTGGCATATTCCTATATTATAATGCTTTGGGCGGACACACACACCACTGTTGATTGTGTTCCTGTTTCAGCTTGCTCTGTTGTTACAAGATCAAGAGAAAACTGGGAATTCTATCGTCAGCTAAGTGACCAGTTTTCCCGAGTTTTCCCATTTATTCTTCCACAGAAAATTCCGTGAATAGGTGGTTTTTGTGGGAAATTTCGCTCAATCAAAATAAATACACAGCTACACATTTTGATCAACCGAAAGAAATTTCAGGCATGTTATGTCAGCTGATCTGAGGGCATCTGGTTTGTGATGGCATTGTCTGCTACACAGCCTTCGGCTCTTGAGGATCCACGTTATTTTCTCCGCATAGTAGATTAGGCCACAAGAGCGAAGAAAACAAATATATTTATTACTTTAACCTCTGTGCAAATCTCTTGTGCATAAATTTCTACACATGCATTAGCATGCTTGTTAAAACTCTCAGCCAGTTTCTGTTTCTTCCACCGCAATGATCGGTTGTGAGAGTAACACATTTTCTCGCATAGAAGAGCGATAACGTCATTCTAAATTACAAAGTCAAGCTTGTCCTCCATGCGCTACTTTATCTCAGGAACCACACACTCACCTCCGGCCGTTTTCTTCGGCGTTGAGCGGGCTGCCTGGCAGGTACGACTGGACATGTTCTTCGTTCTGGGACCGATGGAGAGACGCTGCATCGTGCAATGGTCGCTCGCTGATGGAATGTCTCCGAGCTGAATGTCGCAGACGCGTGACCCAATGGCAGAGCGAGCCACCAGGTCCCACTACTGGCTGTTTCCATGACAACGAAGTGGCGGCAGCTTGCTCCTGGCCTGTAAGGGAGCAGCAATTCAGGGAGCGCGTACGGCTGCATGTCTGTTGTTTTATGGTTTTATAGAGCATAACGTCCCAAAGCGACTAAGACAGTGAGGAACGCCGTAGTGGAGCACTGACATTGCGCAGTACACAAACCTCTAGCCTTTCGCCTTCAACGAAATGCGACCGTTGGGACCGGGATAGAATCCACGGTTCTCGGTACAGCAGCCGAGCATCATATATACTGAGCTATCAAGACCGCTTAGGCTGCACGTTTTTTCTGCGTAGACCATTAGGCAAGAAAAAAAAAGGGGTTCCGGAAATTCCGACCATCTAGGGTTCTTTAACGTGCATTGACATCGCACAGTACACGGGCCTCCAGAATTTAGCCTCCATCGAAATTCGGCCACCGATGGACACGGAATTCTAGAGGCCGATGTGCTGTGCGATATCTGCGCACGTTAAAACCCAGGTGGTCCAAATTTCTGGAGCTGTTCACTACGGCGTCCCTCATAGTGTTAAAGGCCCGGTTACAAATAAAATTCGGCGTCAGCGTTGTCGGCGAAAAACCATCGTCAATGTTCTGGCATGTTACCACACAGCTATTTTGGAGGTAGGTGGGACACCTAGGTGACATGACCTTGCGGCGTCATCACAGTGTGGCCAACTGATTGTGAGCGAACTACCCACCATTGCAGGTGGCACAACTGATGATTGGTGACTCAGGAACGGCAACCTGGAAGCGTTTGCCATCGCCAGGCAAGGCGCATCGCTTAACCGCTGCGCCACTGCGCCGGGAGCGGTATGAGGACTCCCAGGGATCTATGAATGTGAATTAGATAATGACCTTCTGCATGTTTTGGAATTAACCCATTACGCTATTGCGTCATACCTTTAAGGCGGAACTTAAGTGTCTCCTCCAGTTGTGTCAGCAGTATACTGCATCAGAAAGCAGCTAAGACCCGCGACCTCTTTCCGATATCCATTAGACTACAAGTTTACCACGCAGACTTCCGTTCACACCTTAACTATTGCACACTAGTATGGGGAACGGCTACAAAAAAAAACGTCGGTACACTTCTGCGTCTAGAAAAAAAGCCATGCGTTGCATAAATAATGTGCCATATTTACATCCTTCAGCCGTGCTATTTCGTCAGCATCATGTCATTAATATTTAGTCTCTCTATTGTTACCGCCTCCTCTACCACTTTTATTTTGCTAACGAAATGTATAAAGAATTCCTTCTCTCACTCTGAGGTGCAACGTTGCGCTGTAATATTTCGAAAACACGTGCCCGTGAAAAATCGTTGATTCCACACCACCGAACTAATTACCTTCTCCAGTCATTAAGCTATACAGTGCAAGTGTTACTAAATCAGATCAGTCTATCTAGTTTTAATAACGCCCGAATAACGCGTAAAATTTTGCGTTCAATGTTTCTGGAGTGACCTGGTGGTGGTGGCGGTGGTGTAAACTTTATTGGCCATGACAAATTACAGGTGGGGGGCAGAGCCCCCCTCATGGCCTGCGGGAGTGGCCCACACAGTGGGTTCCTCCCTTACAAATGGTGTGCCAGAACCTGGAGGGCCAGCCTGTTAGAGGCAGTGCTGATGGCGAGTCGTTGGTCTTGGAGTGCTGAACTGGACATCAGCTGTTCCCAGTGAGTGAGTGCCACCTCTGGGGGAGGGGGGTGCGGGTAAGTGGAACAGGTGAGCAGAACATGCAGAAAGTCGCCTGGTTTGCCACATAGTCGACAGGAGGAGGAGAATAGGTCAGGGAAGCGTCCGTGCATGACTATCGGGTATGGGAGTGTGCGAGTTTGAAGCCTGCGCCAGAAAGTTGATTGCGTGGTTGATAGCGAAGGATGAGGAGGTGCGTATATCTGTCTGTTGGAATGATAGTGTTGTAGGATGTCACTGAAATTTAACAGGCACTCCCCTTCGACGGAGGAGGCGGTGTGCTCACCCGCCCGGAGGGTAAGATCTCGGGCGAGGGCATGCGCCTCCTCGTTTCCGGGTAGTCCGGCATGTGCTGGCGCCCAGATGAGCGTTACGGTTCTGGAGGGATTCCAGCGTCGGAGTATGCTGCTGGCTTGCCGAGAGATACGACCAGTGCTATAATTTAGGATTGCTGTTTGCGAATCGGAAATAATTTTGGTAGCGGCTGAAGAGGAGATGGCTAGAGCGATAGCCGCTTCCTCTGCCGTGGTTATGGATGAGGTAAGAATGGTTCCTGCCGTGATGGGGCGGCCGTCACTGCGAACAGCCACTATAGCTGCCTGTGCGCCTGATGCGTAGAGCGAGGCATCAGTATATGCTACATTGGGATCCTCTCCGTAAGCTCTGTGTAGTGCTAAGGCCCGGGCCTCTCTGCGCTTTTTATCGCGCTCCGGGTGCATGTGTTTAGGGAGGGGGGTATCTGAACTGCAGCTCTTATGGGAGTGGGGATTGTGTCCGTGCCGGGTATAACGCTGACAGGCGATATGCGAAGAGACTGCAGCAGAGCTCGTCCTGCAGGGGTGCGTGTGAGTCTGGCTAGTTGTGCCGTTTTGGTGGCCTCACAGAGTTCCTCGAAAGTGTTATGTATTCCTAGTCGAAGAAGGCGCTCTGTGGAAGTGCATGGGGGAAGGCGTAAAGCTGTGCGCGTACTGCTCCGAATGAGGCCGTCTAGGCGTTCTCTATCTTTCGCTAAGAGGGGCAGATACGGTAGTGCATATGTTATTCTACTGGTGATGTAAGCCTGTGTTAGTCGAAGCGTGTTTGGTTCCCGTAGGCCCGATTTTCTGTGTGCCACACGTTTGATGAGCCTAGTGGCTTGTTGTGTGTGCGTTTGTAGCGCTTGGATCGTGTCAGTGTGAGAGCCAGAAGTAGTGAGAAACATTCCCAGTATGCGAACCTTTGGCACTGTGGGAATCGGTTCCTTGCCCAAAACGAGCTGAATATTCGGTGGGGTGCCAGACATTCGGTGGGGTTTGTATATGAAAAGTTGCGATCTCGTGGGGGAGCATGAGAGTCCTCTATCATGGAAGTACGTGCAAATGATATTTAGTGCTGTTTGTAAGCGGTGTTCTATCTCCGCGTCGCTACCTCGGCATGTCCATAGTGTAATGTCATCGGCATAGAAGCTGAAGTGTAGGTTGGGTATCGGCTTGAGTAATTTAGGTAAACCCATCATGGCTATGTTAAAGAGAGTCGGAGAGAGGACCGCTCCCTGTGGGGTGCCTCGTGCTCCGATGTTGATGTCGTTTAAGGAATGCGGGCCGAATGAGAGATGGGCCGTGCGATTACTGAGGAAATCGCGAATGCAGTTGTACATGCGTTGTCCAACGTCGAGGGATTGTAGGTTCGTTAGGATAGCCGTGTGGGTAACGTGATCAAAGGCCTTATTGAGGTCTACTCCTAATATGGCTTTCGTATCCTTTGTTTTGGGTTCCAGTATCTGATGTTGTAGTTGGAGGAATACATGCTGCGCTGACAATCCTGGTCTAACACCATACATGCTGTTAGGGAGGAGCTCATTATCCTCCAAGTAGTTGCTGAGTCGTGTCTGAATGACATGCTCGAAGAGCTTGCCTACACATGAAGTAAGAGAGATGGGTCGGAGATTAGTATGGTGAAGCGGCTTGCCTGGCTTGGGCAGAAATACAACTTTCGCTGTTTTCCACTGAGGAGGTAGGGAACCGTTTTGCCAGCACTCGTTGAAATAGGTTGTTAAGACTTCGATAGAGGGGGTGTCCAGATTTCGTAGTGCCCTGTTCGTGATGCCATCCGGTCCCGGAGCGGAGGATGTGTTCAGTTTGTGGAGTTCTGCCCTTACCTCAGCTTCTGTAATGGGCTGGTCTAAGAGTGCGTTTGGGGCGCCTTCGTAGTCGGGGTGAGTTTGGGCAGGGAATGGTGGAAGGTAGAGGTCTTTAAGCTGTTGTAAGAGGTCCTGTGGTTGAACTGTGCTGCCATGAATGAGTTTAGTGAGGTTATGATTCTGGGTAAGAATGGTAAGAATGGTTCCTGCCGTGATGGGGCGGCCGTCACTGCGAACAGCCACTATAGCTGCCTGTGCGCCTGATGCGTAGAGCCAGGCATCAGTATATGCTACATTGGGATCCTCTCCGTAAGCTCTGTGTAGTGCTAAGGCCCGGGCCTCTCTGCGCTTTTTATCGCGCTCCGGGTGCATGTGTTTAGGGAGGGGGGGTATCGGAACTGCAGCTCTTATGGGAGTGGGGATTGTGTCAGTGCCGGGTATAACGCCGACAGGCGATATGCGAAGAGACTGCAGCAGAGCTCGTCCTGCAGGGGTGCGTGTGAGTCTGGCTAGTTGTGCCGTTTTGGTGGCCTCAACAGAGTTCCTCGAAAGTGTTATGTATTCCTAGTCGAAGAAGGCGCTCAAAGGCCTTATTGAGGTCTACTCCTAATATGGCTTTCGTATCCTGTGTTTTGGGTTCCAGTATCTGATGTTGTAGTTGGAGGAATACATCCTGCGCTGACAATCCTGGTCTAAAACCATACATGCTGTTAGGGAGGAGCTCATTATCCTCCAAGTAGTTGCTGAGTCGCGTCTGAATGACATGCTCGAAGAGCTTGCCTACACATGAAGTAAAAGAGATGGGTCGGAGATTAGTATGGTGAAGCGGCTTGCCTGGCTTGGGCAGAAATACAACTTTCGCTGTTTTCCACTGAGGAGGTAGGGAACCGTTTTGCCAGCACTCGTTGAAATAGGCTGTTAAGACTTCGCCAATATCCATATGGCCAATTATCGCTTTTTTTGCAGTTTTATGTGCATGTTAACTCTGGCTTTTGTACAACATCTCAATATATTTTTTTGATTCATTTACTTCACCTCTTATTTTTGTAAATCTGTGATAAAATGTGACCGTGATAAAATGTAATAGCAATTGATATCTTGTATATAATTTTTTTTTCTACTGCTGTCACTGCTGCCTGCCGCCGGCTTCCAGGACTCGTCAAGCTGTTACTACAGTTTTTTGCCTGGGAGACCGTCAGCATAGAAAAATTTTGAAAATAAAGGTGAATTGAATTGAATTGAAGATGCTCACTAGCAAACTGTAGCCCACCGTTTTAAATATCGATCCGGTCGACTCGCCCCCCTCTACACCCTACTCCTCTCCCACTCGCCCACTTTCGAAGAACAACCTGTGCAAAGATGAATCTTACGCGAGCTCGGGAAGAGCCACCTGGGTTTCACAACCTCCGCCGGTGGCTGTGTGTGAAACAGGCGCCTGCCAGTGCAGTGGCGCATAGCTTAACTGCTGTACCGCAGCACCGGCAGTTGTCGGAGCATTCACCGCGATCTAACAATGTAACACAATTTGCATAGTTGCGTAGTCAGAACTGCAGTAGAATAAGAATTAGGATATACTGGAGTGTGAAAGACAATGTACTGATAATTGGAATAAAATCACAACTGGAATTGATTGGTGATCGAAAGGAGGATGCTGTCAAGTTTACGCCTTGTCACTCAACTGATCACTCCTAATTTTTTTTTCTCGAAGCTGTGCGTTCTGAGCTGCAGTTTGCCAGTGAGCTATGGTCAGTCATATGGCTGCAGGAACAGCTTCACTGCACTATGAATGCACAGGGTCGCCAGAGGGCAGGCTTGAGTACGTAATGCCCTGAAGGAGCTAGCAATACTATTGAATGAACATCCTTCTTGTGATGAGCGCAGCCAGATGTAAGATGACCGGCTTAGAAGGTCTGGTGGTGGATCATTCGTGTAGACATCATTACGCTGTGTGAAATGTGGCAGAAACCATACGTGCATCTGGCATCGATGAGCCAGGAGGTCCCCTGTTGCCCATGGTGTGTATCGCACTTGACCTCCGTCTATGAATTTAAGTTGTATTTTCGTCCCATCTATATTGTAGCCACGCCAGTCAATGCGCCGTTTAGGGTACTGAGAAAGGTTTCTCGTTGGGGGGCACCATTTGTTCCTCAAGGATTGCAAAGAGCTGCGGTTGGACAGAAATCTTGAGACACGAATTCTAAGCTTTGCTTTTGTATTGGTTGAAGACGAGGACGAGACCGCCACAAATGTGGTTTTTTGGAGTAACTCTGTGGCGATGGAAATATTCAGCCTGCAAAGGAAATTGGCCTATAGATGTCACAATAGATGGGGAAACAGGACAATCAGGTTCCTCAGATCTATCGGCGGGTTTGAGAAGATCAGAATGGGGCACATTAACGTTTTGTTTGTACAGTGTCGCGTTTAAGGCACCAACACCATTATGATTCCTAGATCACAGAATAACTGACTACACGACTACACCACCGCCTCACCGCGGGCCTTAAAACAGTAGTGCGTGTATGCAAATTTTGTAGTCTGAAAACGAAGAGGGGCTAACACGTTTCGGGCTGATTTATCGCAGACCCTCTCTTTGTGCAGTCAAAAATGGGGAATACGCAGTCTCTACGGAGCGTACATTAACCACTATACACTATGGCGGTCACTGTGAACCGCGGCCCCTTGTTGGGAGCCATTGCACACACTTTGCGCGGTGAAGTTCTATATGGCACAACTTCGGAGCCGTATGACTAAAGAGGAAGCTTCACATCACACTATGATTGTTGGAGAGGCAGTGAAGGTGGACACAAAAAGAGGGGCATGGTTACACGACGGTTTTTTTTTCCTGAGTTCATATGGTAATTGGTGGGTAAAATAAACAGTGCAATTCTTCGCAGGTCCTACATTTCGTCCTTTCTGCTGTGTAGCTGCCATGGAGAAAGAAGAAGGGGTATGCCACGCGTTTCCAGGAGCCACCTAAGTCCAGGCACACTCAACAGCAGCCAGTAAAGGGGACGTACTCGCAATGGCAGGACGGAAGGAGCGGACTTCGCCGCCTTTCTCGTTTCTTCATAGTATGGAGATAGAGCTCGCAGTCACTAGCTCGCACTACCGGTTAGTGGCAAAAAACAATTACCGTGGGTAGCGCTGTTCAAAACTTGTGTTCTGTTGGTGGGGCGTCGCTTCTGGAGCTGAAATTAAGTAAAATAAAAAATTCAGTTCGCTGGTTATGAGACGATTGGCCCTGTATGTCGCCCTAACATTGAGCACTTCAAATGCACTGTGAGGGAAGGAAAGGATGGTGCGAAAAAGAGGCAAGGAATTTCATTTAAGGCAGAGGGGTAATCGTACGTTGTACGAAGAATTTTTCCGCTCCTAACTGTGGAAAATTTTCCCGGGACGACATATCTTGTTGGCCGCTTTAACCATTTCCACGGCTGCTCTCATATCCCCTTAAGATTTTGTTTCATGTCAATTGTGACAGCAGGCAGACAAGTAGCAGAGGAAAATGGGATCACAGCCAATAAATGTATATGTGAGTGAACCATGAAGTGGTTCGGCAGCAAGTCTATGCCATGTTGAACGCGGCAGAAGGTGAGGCTGTACTTGCTCATTTTTCACTACGCATTGATGATGGTTCACGGTTTCGTAACTTCAAATATTGCCCAAGCGTGCGAAATATTTGTTTTCTAATCCATGTTTAGAAAATAAAATGCAGCTTTTCTACTTTACTGGGAGCCCGAGCTAACTTTAGCCGTGGGTTTAAAATATACCGTGGCACACTATGTGAACGTAACTTATGGAGTCCACAAGTAGATCCTCAAGCCTACCGAATGACTATCCGCCTTGCAGTTGGGAGATGCTGAGTTCGATCTGCAGTGCCCTCGGTATACACGGGTTTCTTAATGGGTACAAGCTTTCCGCTGGCCTGGTGCTGGGCTTTCCAGTTCCTCAGCGTAGTATTCGGTTGTAAAACTCGCAGTGGTATGGGAGAATCGGCGCAAAAAAAGAACACCATTCGTGGCATTTCGAATGATATTCGCCACGTTATCGAATCTGGTATTAGCATACAACTGCTTGTGTCATGTACCCTTTTAACAGTGTTGGAAGTGCGTAGCATTCAGATCTCATCAGTTTTACCGAGAAATGAAGTTCCCCGTGTCAGAGAGGCGATACCATGGACTGCGTACAGCGAGATCACACGCATAGGACAGCATACATCTGAACAGCTCGCATCTGTAGCAAACTTAGTTTAATGATCTCTGTGTTGAATCCCAGCCTGTAATACCACACGGCAGCTTTTGAGGCAAAGCAGAGTGAATTAAGCAAGCTATGTGACTCCAGAGCGAAAAGGCCGATAGGTTACTTTTAAGACCATTCAATAAGCTCAAGCTATAGAGGCGATGCTATGTCTATACATCCTTAGACACCCACCTACAACCATGCTTCCATGTCACCTCTCTACACCTTGATGTTTTTCCTCTGTACTAGATTTAAGCCATGTTTGAGTGGAAGCTTTACTTTCTGCATATGCTTTGGTTAGCTCGTAACGCACAAACGCCAGCTATTTCGTTATCGGCTATGCCGACAAGGCTCGGTACCCAGCATAATTTTATGACTTGTCCATACGTTTTGGCTGTCGCCATGTGATTATGTTACCTACAGCCTCATTTATAGCACTACTGATAATCCAGATGGTGAGAACTACCTGGAAAAAATCGAATGGCGTTAAAATAGGCCCATGACTCTATGTCTCCACAAACATCTATTATATTTTTCCACAGATCTTGTTACTATCTCCTCTGTCTCTTCTATAAAACAATTAGGTGACCACATTTTCAGCGATTTCCTAGCGTATGCTCATTCTCCTGTAAATTAAGTAAACAAATACTACATGTAATCCTTATGAGGCAGAAACTAGAGTAAGCTTGTGTGATAAGTGACCTGCATCATCCTAATCGAATCACTGGTCGCCGCGGTGGCTCAGTGGTTACAGCGTTTGGCTGCTGGTCCTAAAGACTCGGGTTGGATCTCGGCCGTGGTGGTTGAATTGCGATGGAGGCAGAATTATAATCGAATAATTCCAATACTCAACTCACTACATTCAAATCGATTCAAAACCATGCTGCCAGATTGAAATTTTCTATAGATAAAGCCGGTCTCGGCAGGCTAGAATTGGGCCGTAAAATATCTAGACCACGCCTATTTCATAAGGTTTCTTACCATCCCTTACGTCATCCTTATCTCCACATCCATTTACTTAGAAAACTGACATTACATAACTGTTCTGTTAAACTCTGTGCAGCCTGCCCCTAATGCAAAAGCGCCGCACCCCTGTGAGTGAGTTACAACAAATAAATTAAGAAAATAAATTAATACGGCATCCTGAGACGCACCTAAGGTTTGGAGCCATTCAGATCCAATAACCTCTGAGATCACATATGAGATTGGACTTCAGATCCGATCACCTGCTGAGTATCCATTTCCAGGGGATAGTGAATGGCGACTTCCAAAGAACACACCATCAGCAAACCTTTCAACGACAATGGGGCAATAGGCCAATGCGTACACAACAATTTTGGACAAAATAATTATTGGGCGGGAAACCATTTATGAACACAATTTTTTCAAATAATGTAAGATTTCACAATAACAATATATCTGCGCGGATCACCTAGCAGCAGTCTATTAACGTTTATTAAGGTTAATAAAGTCTATTAACGCTAAATATATTGAAGTGTTTGCTATCATAAAAAGCGTACCCTTATTTGGTTTTCTACGGCAGCCTTAACTGTTCGGTGCAATCAAAGAAACACTTAAAAAGAAAGGCATTGTTACATATCGGAAGACTGGACCATTGCCTGCAATATTGCCATAACAGTACCTTACAATTTTCTAAAACTCAGCCTCCGCGGTGGCGCAGTGGTTATGGTGCTCGACTGCTGACCCGAAAGACATGAGTTCGATCCCGGCCGCGGCGGTCGAGTCTCGGTGGAGACGAATCTCTAGAGGCCCGTGTACTGTGCGATGTTATTGGACGTTAAAGAAGCCCAGGCGGTCCAAATTTCCGGAGCCCTTCACTACGGCGTCCCATAGCCTGAGTAGCTTTGGGACGTTAACCCCCCCCCCCCCCCGCCCCCCAAAACCATCCAATAGTCAAAATCTTTGTCCAATAATGCTGGACATGTTTACATGTTGAGTGCAAGGGGATGCTTCGGGCAAAAACTAGTTCCCTCAAGGTAACGAAAAGGGACCCCCTACAATTCTCCCCTCTTTGTTTCTTGCTTAAGTGCATTCGGTGCCTTGGAGCATCAGCACCCGCTTACGCAGTGGCTTCAGAAAAGGAATCCGGATGCCCACCCAGCCTAGCGCGTTGCTGATATTCAGAGAGCGATAAGAATTTTCGTGTCGGTTTGATGATGCAGAGGTGATGACATCATCGGTTTTGTTATGTCGCTAACCCAGAATACAGGGACTGCCTATGATCCCTGCAGTAAATTCTCGAGCAGCTTATTCTCGCACACGAAACAACATTCAGTCAATTTTTTTCGACTTGGTGCTAGGAAAACCTTTCACCCCTCAGTGAGCCTCACGAACTATCAATTAAGACAGTAGAGATAAGCTTATGAGTCCCATTTGTACAGTGGGAGCGGATGTGCACCATGATGGATGCAAACATTAAGGCTAATTTTCAATGTCTTGCACTCGGCGTGAGTATAGACAGCCGTGATGAAACGCTAAACCGTGTACTTAGAACATTTTAGGTGCAACAGCCGGTACGGTGCACAGTTTAATGTACGATAAAGGCGGAAGCTGCATATCTGCGGTGGCAGTGTTGTGTACTCATCTACACATCTGGTGGTAATTGGTCGCTTGCTTAAAGTGGAATGACATCACCTATTTGCTTAACTCCTGAAAAAGCAGGAAACTCGCCCCAGAACATCAGAGTTATCTGTTGAATTCGATGGTTGCCACCAAACACTCAGCTGCGTAGCACCGCATCAAGAGAAACGGAATCCCAGAAGAGTTCCTATGTTATACTGCTGGCTGCCGTAGACCTTCAAAACTTCAAAATGTTCCAGCACCCTCTCAAGACTGGACTGAAATGTCAGCCACCTGTTGTTTACATTTCGAAGAAAGACATTCTGGTAAGCTAGGGTCCTTCTGCTGGTCAGCAAGTATTGCCGATCGAACAGCATGCTTGAATTAATAATATATGTCTATTACTAGAAGCTCAATGGTTATATTCCTGGTAATAATGGATACACAAACCAGTATAGGCGCCTGTATAAGGTTTTTGTTTCTCTCTAGTTCCGAGCGTTGTCTTCAGGCTCTGGACGACGTAGCACACGAGTTCTCGCCTCTCAGGGACAGACGATACAGTGGCTCAGAAGAACAGAATGAACTTGTCCCAACAGTTAAGGACAAGAAGCACATGGTATCTGATCAAACAGAGCAGAGCTAGCGTAGCTAAAACACCTCACAAGCTCGCTTATTACGACTTTATGGAACAAGCGAAAGAAAGTCGGGGTTTTGATTGCAGTACGAACCAGAAACACACCACAGCTGCATTTATAAATGTCTGTGTGGATTTGAACGCCTTCTTTTATGTGGGTTTCGTTTTGTATGTCCGCATCTTTAAGGGCCGCTTTCAAAGAAAAAAGCTTTTAGTATACGCTGCGCCCGCTGTTTCATTACGATGCCTATCCAGATAAAAAGAGAACAACAGTGGTTGTTCACTTGCACATACAAATGCAAGGGATTCTTGGCAAGCTTGGAGCACATGCCGGGGCCGAATATGACTGGGCAACAACAAGTCAGCGCAGCAGCCTAGCAAAATTCATCACAGTGTTCCTGTCGGGTATTTCGTTACCCATGAAACGCTGGCAGGATTTGTTCCTAAAAATAGAATTGCACGAAAGAAAGGGAGCTCGCAAGTGGTGCGAACTCCTAGGGAGGGGGTGACCGGCTACATTTGGCTACGGAGACGTTGAATGCTTGGCGCTCAGCTTGTGCAGGCTTCACCAGCCGTACATATCAGCCCACACATTGCGTAGTGGTGGCGACTGTACGAATAATGTGTTTCTGGTGCCGTTTTTGCTGTGAGGAGAACAACCTTTCTCTAATTTTGTAGCGTTACGCTCCTTGAGGACCATGCAATGGAAATCTCCACCGCGGTTCTAAAGATACTGAGCCTCGGCAGGTGGAACGTAACTACCTATTTATCTAGAATATGCTATAAAGACTAACAACCAGTTTCCTGAATTATTTGGAGCTACGCCCCGACGTCTGTAGCCCTAAGCTTGCAGTTACATGAGACCTGCGTCCGGATACAGTCCCCACGGTACCTATGCCGTTGGCGGGATTTTCCGCCGTGAGAATAATATTCCCACAAACCACTACCTGTCGTAGCACTCTTGAGTTTGCTCATATCGAGGTCATTCCATAAGATGTTTTGAGCCTTGGAAAATTAGAATCACATCTAACAAGTGCTACCGTGGTCGTCGAAGTTTTACTAGGTGTATTGAGGTTTAAAGTCCCAAAGAAACTTAGGCTATGAGGGACGCCGTAGTGAAGGGCTCCGGAAATTTTGACAACCTGGGGTTATTTAACGTGTACTGACATCGCACAGTACACGGGCCTCTAGAATTTCCCCTCCATCGACATTCGGCAGCCGCGGCCGGGATCGAACCCGCGTCTTTCGGGTCAGCAGCGAGCGCCGTAACCACTGAGCCACCGCGGCGGGGCAGGTCATCGAAGTGAACATGACACTAAGTGCTCATGCGCTAAGTGCTCAGCACTGCTCGCAATTACGCCAAACTCTACTTGCTGAAGAAGGCCGCGTCTTCCTATTTTATGCGATGCTACGGCACAAAGTTCACAAGAGGCGCATATACTTTCTTTCCCACAGCGTCAAGACTAAGCATTGTTGCCTCTATAAAAGTGCCAAAAACCCTCGTTATAACAACTCTGGTTTCATTGGCCGCGTTACTGTAACGATCCTCGTAAGCCTCTAGGCAGGTCCCGCATCCAAAGCGCTGACAGTTTTTCTGGGGTTACGAAGAGGACCACTGGACAGTGGACAGGGAGGGAAAATACCAACAGCTGCACTAAACCAGTTCATTAGTTATGGAAACAGTTGAAGATACCCGTGACGTTTTTTGTCACCTACTGCTAGACGACCGTAATAAACTCATGCTATTCCTCAAGACAGCTATCGTTCTGCATATCTCAAGAAGCGGACCAGGCCCGATTCTCCACAACCCGATATTCCCAAGCAAAATACCCAACCACTATCCTCACCCTCGTCGTGCACTTCACATGAGAGTTAGACTATGCCTGCTGACTAATACTAGGAGCGAGAAAGGACTCAAGCACTATCTGAAACCTTTTAACCTCCTATGACCTTCCCCAGGCTGCACACCGGCGAAATTTCTCTTAGAATTGTACTTTTTCATTTAGGTTCGCAAAAAACCCGAAATTGACCTCTACGACAAAATATGGTCTGATGTGGTCCACTGAAAGCTGGCGGAAAAACGGTGAAATTGAAATAGAAGCCACTTAAGCTTCCTTTAACAAAAGCTTACCCTCTATGCTAGCATTCGAGAGCTCACTGGGACGTCTCAGCGAAGGAACGACTTTCCAAGAGGGATGGACGCGTGGTTAGACAGACGCATGAATGCACGCAGCATAGATGCACGCGTGTACGCACACAACTAGATCTTGTTTTTGTTCCAGTCAATAAATTATTCCGCGTGTTATGAGCGCTGTAAGTTTTGTAACGCCTGCACCTCGTCCATATTTCCCTTTTTTAGAGCACTTGAACGTAAACTCCGTTTTATTTATTTCTTTCAAGTTACCCTCTTGGCCCAGTGGGAATTACAGAGGGGGAGAAGGGGCAGAAAGTTGATATATAACTCAATTTTGAGACCTGTGCTAGCGCGCGCTGCTCTGCTCAGTGCAGAGCAGTCTTGATATTGGTCGTTTTTAGCGCGAGGTAGGGAATTATAATAAGCCAGTCGCCACGCCAGCCAGATGACTCCTCGGTGGTCTTTCGAAACAGCCATTCATGGCGGGGCCTTCAAAGTGAACACGATCATGCACTTCCCAATTTCATTTGTTTAGAACACTCGCGGTTAACTGTCTCACCAAGGGCGCTCCGGCATCGGTGGGGCCCGCTGAACTCACCTGCGGCCGGCCATATCTCTGCGGGGATCTCGACGCCGCCCGCAGCTACGTGGAGTTTCCCAAAAATGCAGAGACAAAAATACACAAGTTCAAAAATAGAAAAATTGACAACATATAAATTATCATGCCAAGCAAGAAGAAACAATGCAGTAGCTACACAAGCCAAGAATATAGAAAAACAGAAGGGTTTGCTTGAGCCCGGGGAAAAGAACAACGCGCCCATCAACAACTTCATGTTACAAAAAAAATCGAGCTCACAGATTATGGAATCTTCACCGGCAGTGCCTCCGGAAACATGACGATACGGGGACGATGACGTAGGATCCGACGTATGTACATTGCTCCTCTAGCTAAAATCGGGTAAACTGGAAATATTTCGCTTGCGGTATACCTAGTCGACATGATGAGAGAAAATCTTTGCTTTGGAGAGACCATGAGAACAGGTCTCGAACGAGCCCACTTGACAGCGACGGCTGCGATTCCCCTATTACTGACTCTTAATAAAGCTAAGTGTTTCCCAGACGACTTCGCACCTCAGTGCGGTTTAACACAATTTTGATCAGAGGATAGTTAGAGACGAATAAACTAGAACATTTATTAAGGCGGAAACCTTTATTTAATGCCTCATCGTTGGAAGCAGGAGTTGTCGACAGAATTGTCACGCTTTTCTAATGGTCGTGATGTCACAGAGCGCGAATTTCAAACGGGGCCAATCGTACTTTGGCTAGTAACCATGCAGCCAATTAAAGGGATGGTATAGTGATGCTCCAAGTAAGTAGGACTGAGTTTAAATAATTAGTTAATTAACCAATTAGCCTAGTTAATCTTTCTAGTGAGACGAGGTAAATAAATAAAACTGAGTAGCAAATTTGCCGAGTTGGGGAATCGAACCAGGATCTCCCGAGTGTGAGACGAGCACGCTAACCACTCCGCCATCACAGCTCGATTGTTTGGAATGAACAAAGGCGCGTCTAGTGAGCACAGTGTGTTCGTTCACTCCCATCTTCCTCCATTTCCTTACGGCGAGGTTCAGGTGTCCACCGAGATATGCGAGAGAGAGATACATTACCTTTCCTCAAAAAAAAAATTACCAACGAGCAAGGCATAGAGTCGAACCGGCGATGGCGTTCTGTAGACTCTCTGGCAGCTTTGCAAGACTGTTGCGTTCCACTTTTAGAGGCGAAGCACAACATCTTAATCACACATCAGTGATACAAGCAGCAACACCGCGCTTAAGGCTTCCGCCTCACCGTACTTTAGGTCAACCAAGTGCCCCTCTGAATTTTGTATTGTATTGTATTGTATTGGGTTTGATGGCTCATAAACAACTCAGACCGTCATGCACCAAACACATGGTATAATTTCTTTCAAATACTGGGTGTCCTCGGTGACAGTCCTTGTCTGGACAAGTGGAGCTGAAGAAATCAGATAAAGACCTTTTCAGGCCTGAGAAAACATTTGGTGATGGTTCGAAGACTAGTGCGGCCTACGGCACCCCATCGTGCAAAAACGTGCTTCGGGTGTCCTCACAGGAGCCCCTCTACAACGCCATCAGTTTACCGTCTCGCTTTCCAGGTCCCACGTCTGCTCTCGTAGGGCTGCTCGTGAGGACTGGTCGCGGTTCTTCCATTGGAAGCCATGAGCATTCGCCCAGGGCTGCTTATTCGTGCAAATACAGAGCCTCCATCAGAAACAGCCCTGCTGTTTGTAAGACTGTTTGTAAACCTCTAATCTGCCCACCTTTTTCTCTACCATAGCCTCATCAAAAATGTCTCAGAGTTCTAGTTTTCTAGTTTAAAGCAAGAGGCATGTGTACAACCAGTTTAAGGAGGATCCTCCCCCACCCCCCCCCCACACCCTCCTCCACCTTCACTGCGCTCGAGATAATCTCTCGAGTAAATAGCGGGCATCAAATGAGCGTACAGACTCATACCGCTATCCTTTAAAGACTGTTTCCTGTCAAAGACACCACTGTTATTCCCAAGGTAGCAGTAGAATTACTAGGCTTTCGGAAATCCTAAACAGTTTTTTAACAATGTTTTAGGCAAAGGTCTTATTCAATGCATTTCATGTGCTGCAAAGGTGAATTCACTGATGGAAGAGCGACTGGGTGCGAAATGGTGACTGCTAGACAACAGGCAGGAACACGCAACTCATTGAGGGCACTGGCAAGAACTTGATTATAGGCCTACAGGTAGAAACAAGGAGCCGACACTATTTCTGTCTTGGAATACTGCACTACCCTGAAACAGTTAAGACTAGGGCAGAGCTTTCAAGGCTGCTCTTTCTCGTGCCTTGGCGACAAAATCTTTTAGAATGTATGCGCTCAGCTCACAGTGTGTGCCTTCCATCCTTTCTGTCTGTTACCACCAATGTCTGGTTGCTTTTAAAATTTTTTGGGAAGTTGCAGAGAATTTTCGTTATTAGTAGGTAGAGATCTCGATTGCCCTTTTTTTGCTTAAATAAAGATTTGCATTGACCGCATAGACGTTCGAGCCGGTGTGTTGTCCTGGCAGCACTACTAGTGTTTTCAAGTCGGCGAAACGCTTCCAGATTTTAACAAATCTGCCAATGTAGAGAAATCATGCATAATATTACAGATTTAACAGACTTCCTCGATCAATTGCTCTGGTGGGTACCTCTGGTGAACATATTGTGCGCACACAAGAACAGCCAGGTCATGGACATTCTACTAGACATTCGCTTCGCTGGGAAAAGCTGCAGTAATCTACACGAGGATATAGCCGCATACTCACCCATGAAGCTAAGGCCTCGGCGCACTGCGAACTGCCCTCTTCCTTTGTACATGTTCAAAGAAGCGCCGTTCCTGCAAAAGAGTCATATTTTTATGTTGCATCAAAGAATAGCGCTGCTATATTCATCGATACTAATATGGCTTTCCTTATTAATAACACCGAATGCTATTCGTGCTTTTGTATTCTTACAAAGGTGCAAGAAGACAACACGAGTTTAAACCAGCAGGTGCGCAAGCAATGGTATGCGTGTACCAAACAGCACGAGGTCTTCATAACTTGCTATCTAAGGAATCAAGAATACATCCTTAGGGATCCTGCAGGAGCCAGCTTCACCACGTGATCCCAGGCGGCACATTAGAAGGAGCACCTAAACTTGCGCCTACTTGTCTGTACGACACCAGTGCGTTTACCGAGAGCTACGTAACCAAGAACACTATAGCTCTAAAAATTGCACACTAGAATGAGGACGTGGGCAACCTGGCGCGTTTTAATAATTTAATTTTCCCTCAATTTTCAGCTGTCACGATCAGTTCGACTAGCCTGTACGGAAAACGACATGCATTGCGATGCAGCTTTTACACACGGCTGTTTTCTCGACACCATGGAAGGAAGATGTGTTTTGCGGTGTGTCACTGTTGCGCTTGTTTTAAAAGGCAGTGAGACTTCCGGAGCCGCCGCAATACATCTTTTCTTTAGCCCTGACCATGGCTATTCTTCCGTAAGAGGACTTTTTCCGTAAATTACTTATGTGGCACATTGGTGCTGATGGTATCGCATGCAATAAAGTAAAGCATGAATAGGTCATATTTAACATTAGCATTATAGCACAGCTATGATTTTAGATACAAAAGCACTGTCTTAGTGGTTGTTTAATGCGACAACGATGAATCCTAGGGAACAGCTACGTGCACTTCTCTGGTGGGAAATTTCCTCACCGGTGACAGCGCTCTCTACCCGCCCCCAGTGTCACTGTTATGTGAAGGCGGGTCTGGCTGTCGGCGACCTCCTTTGCACCCACGTCATGAATGCGCTTCAGAGTATATGCGCTGCCGCGGTTCTTCATCAAGACTCGTTCTCGCCTTGCAGGTGGTTCTTTCGGCTTCACTTCTGTAAAATATACATATAACTTTATGGACAGAAAAAGGGGTCATAAGGATAATGCAGTAAACAAGCAAGGGATAGAGCTCATCGCAGCATCTCTATGGCGTCGTGAACTACACATGCTCAGCCTTCCAACATACGATCCAGGTTGGGCTCCTTAGCGTTGTAACTTAGTTACAAATTATGGCACGTACAAGTTCTACATTTTATGGTTGAAACAACAGAGGAGAACACAACAGAAAGCCTGAATTAACTTCACACCGTCTCGTTATATCACTGCACTCACGTTGCTCTGTTTGTAAAGGTGGAAGTTTATTAAAAAGTTGAGAGTATCCTGGCCTTCCGGGGTAGTGGTAGAAGGCTCAGTCTATTCTATTCACCATGAAGGTGAGTAGCTATAGGGGTTGGAGACAATTATTAAGTATAATGCTGCTGCAATCTTGTCACCAATTCAAGAAACAACTTTCCACGTGCTCACGGCCATAATATCTCATACGAAAAATCCAGCTCAAGAGGCGGCTCTGCTCTGATCCGTCAAATTACAAGTGACCAAATACCAATTCTTCCAAACAGACCGTCCCTCCAACGAATTACTCCCTTTTTTGTGATCCACGATATGATGCTGCGACGCTATGGACAAGCTTTCAAATCTTCTAGATGGCTTTTGCTAGCAGTCACTCAACGCATTTAGTGGGCGGTTACTGTGAGAAAGGTGGTCGACGGACTATCCTTAGGTTTATGGTTTACAGGGGTTTAACGTCCCAAAGCGACTCAGGCTATGAGGAACACCGCAGTGAAGGGCTTCAGAAACTTTGACCAATTGGGGTGATTTAACGTGCACTGATATCACCCAGTATACGGGCCTCTAGAAACGGACTGTCCCTAGACATGCACGGAATCGGCAAGAGAATGCATTCAGAATTCATTTGGTTGGTCCCAGAGAATTGCGCTGAACCAAAACGACGCACCCAGTAGTGATCTTTGCATGTATGAGAGGTACAGCAAGGCTACGAGCCACACCGGAGTGGTCTAAGTGAAGAAGCCCAAATAGGCCTGTTTTTATGTGCATGCATTAAACAACGATATCAAAATTATCTAGAGCCGTGGCTCATAGTCGCTAATTGGTGCGTGTACTAGATAAGAACTAGTTTCACTGTAGGGCAGACTGGAATGGGATATCAGAAAGCCTAAAAATTGACATCGTTTGGTTTTTGGTTTATGGAGGTTTAATGTACCAAAGCGACTCAGCCTGTGACGGACGCCGTACTGAAATTGTCCGGAAATTTCGAAAATTTGGGGTTCTTTAATTAACACTCACATCGCACAGTACACGGGCCTCTAGCATTTCTCGTCCATTGAAATGCGACCACCGCAGCCAGAATTGAACCAGCTTGTAAGAGTTTGCCAAAAGAAAAGAAGAGGTAATAAAAGTGCATAGTTAAGAAATTTACTATTGAATATTACTTAATCAGCTGTCTTAGCAGTATTCTCATTCACTACAGCGCTGAAAACGCTACGGCGAAAAAAAAGCTCTTACACACTGTGTATGCTTCACACATAAGAGCAACTCAGACTGCGAGGCAAGAAGTTCGTAGTTATGGAGCCGGAGGTTTCACATGGAGGCCTGTTTGTGATGATGCATTACAAGGTCCCTGGAAGAAAACTGACTTTGATTCTGTGTAGTTTTATAGCTAATTGGGGATTAAGACCGCACCGTAAACTCGGCCGAAGGCAAGGTAACATTAGTTCCTGAGCCCCACTACGTTCCGGATAACACTCAGTTGTCCAAAATCACTCACTTGTTGTCTCCAGCGAAAAAAAAAATTGGCTGACAGTTCAGCATTGCTGAGCACGAAATATTACACGAAAGCGCTGCATTTTGCAGTTGAACACCCCCGCCACGTACCTGAAAGCGCGATTGAGGTGTCCACCGACCCAGGCCGCCAGTTGTGCACCTGGCTTTATGCCATACGCGATGCAGGTGTTCCACTCGACATCGGCCAGACTGCACAAAGAGAATCTTATTTGAGCCTCCATCCCTGCACTGCAAGGAAGTTGCAGGTAATAACACAAACGTTGCAGCAGCGTACGGGCCAGTTTCAAGCCAGTTACAAGTCGAGTCAACTCAGACTGTTAAGTTCTTCTCAATACATTATGTAAGGACTGGGAAGGGATAGAGTTTTTGCAATAGATTTTTAACTCCTGCTGCATTGAATCCTCTGGTTTCAAACACTCAACAAAAAAACATTTTTATTAATGATGGGAACTACTTGCATTAGTTAGTAACATGGATTGAGCACCCAGTGTTGAGAATGGGCAATGTACAAGAGTTAAACAACACCTCAGAAAGGTAGACGAGGGGTGAAGTTATGAAAGGTGGCGGCACTTGTAATAGATCTGCTAGCGGTAGGCCGCTGCAGAGGAACAAATAATAAGTTGGACTAAGATGCAGAGCCGTAGAGAGGAGATTCGTCTATAATTGGAGATTTCTGGCGGTTAGCGAAGTACCCCGTGTAGGGCCTCTAATTACACACTTCTCCCGATGACCACACAGAGAATGTTGGGTGTTCGGATTCGCGGCTAACTCTGAGGGCAAGATAGAGCACAGGGGGGTGGGGGAGGGTTTGGTGTCACCTTCCGCCGTGGGCCTCGAATCTGATTGGCGTTCATTGTCTTGTAAGGACATTGTATTGAGTGCCAGAAATCAAGGATACCATGAGTCGGTGTTCCAAAAAACTCGCCTAATTCCCTGTCCGTATTCCGAACCTTCAAAGTGCAGAGCAGGTGCAGGCCAACAAACAATCGACCCCTCAGGCGAGAGCACTGCGGGTGAGGACAAAGTCGAGATTACCTGCCAAAAAGATCATCGATCCTCAATTGCAGCATGACGGTTGAGAGCAACGAACAATGTATTGAGGAGCAGCTGCCTTGAAGACCGTGCCTTATACGACAACGAAGGCTTGAGTGCAAGTATTTCCTTAAAAGTTAACCACATCTGCGATCATGTTTCGTTTATCCTGTTCGCAATCCAGCGGTTCATTAAGCAGTCTTGCAAAGACGTTGAACACATCAGAGGCCTTTGACTCGCTTGCGGTGTGTTCCTTACCTATAATGATTTCTTATTGAGTGTGTAAATGGAGCCTTTAAACAAGCGCCAATCCTGCAGTTACCGCAGAATAATATTATCCTCGAGTATGGAAAGTTCTCCGTGACAAATATATAGAATTTAGCTATGTGCGGTGAGAAAATGGAGCATAAATACCTCTGCATATGCTTAAGGGCTCTTCGTTTGCAAAGCACAAGTGCTTGCTGTTACGTACACAGATGTCAATGATTATGGGGTGTTCCACAGCAGTTTAAATAGTTGGAAATATTGAAGACAAGAAAGTGTGCAAACTGATAAAGCTTGTCTGGCGTGCACTTGAGCAATGCTTTTCACTAAAGCTTTAACACATCACGAACATCAGCCTAGCACGGAGGATACATTCGCCATTCCAGAGGTGACTGTCGGCGGGTCAGTATCGGTTAACCAGCAGTTACATGAGAAGGAACACGTTTTTTCTCACTGTGTCCTGTTGATCTGTTCGCAGGATACAGGAAATGACTGCCTACTGCAGATGATGATATACGGCTGAAGTATGTAGAGGTGTGATGGCAAATATTTTTTTCTACAAAACACACGTCACGCGAAGCTCACCTTTTAAAAATTATCGTGCACAATGTGGCAGCAAGGTAGGTCTGGTTCTTGCACTTGCTGGAAGTCATTGCATCTGGTTGCCACGGAGTCGGAATCCGTCTCCTGCGCAGTTGTGTGATAGAAGTAATTTTTTTCTTCAGAGAGAAAGGCTCAAAGGTAGTCGCCAAACACGGTCGAAAGGAATCACGGTTCACAAAGGTAAGACAGTTTATGGGGTTTAACATCCCAAAGTGAATCAGGCTATGTGGGACGGCTTAGTCAAGGGCTCAAAGGTAAGAAGAGGGCGCACTCAGTCAATGTTGATACAGACGAAACGGGGCAGGGCGGGGGTGTTGTTTATGATACAAGGCGGAAAGCTGAATGCCAGCCGTGATTCTATGCACAGAGACCAGGGTTTGGGGTAGTAAAAGGCTTTGAAAGGTGACGGTGTGAACAGATTATAGGCGCAGATATATAACAAAGCATTTGGAACGGCTAGAACACTGCCACTGAATGGAGACGATGAGGAGTGTGCAAAATGCCGGAATGCTCGTACTTCCGTAAGGGCGGCCCGAACTTGAATGCATATTTAACATCCTAAAGCGACTCAGGCTATGAGGGACGCCCTAGTGAAGGCTCCAGAAATTTCGACGCAGACCAACAATGTTCTCATGCCCAAAGAGGCCAAGCAATAGAAAGAACTCATTTCTTTCCGCGGAAATATGACGCATATTTTGGTAATATATTCCACTTTTCAATGTATAAGCCAATCGTAAAATTTCGCTTCAACGCAGATTTTTGCTTAAGAAATGATGATGATGGTGGGTTTTAATGGTGCAAGGCGATGTGAAGTCGGTTTAAGACTAGTCAAGTAAGTGGAAACCTTACCACGACGTGTAACTCAAGAGGAAATGTATGGGGCATTGTCATTACTGTAAAAAGACTCAGCAGTTGAACATATGGCAATGTCCGGGTATCAGCAGCTTGAAGTGGTCATTTCAGGTATATCCTAGAAGCGAATGGTACTGCCTTTTATGCACCAAAACGGTATCTATGGAGTATGACCATCCCAAGTAAAGCAGTGTCAAAGTAAAGCAATGTTCAGAGTAGCGTCCGACTGCACTCCAAGGGACATTAACGTCCGTTCCTGGGTGAAGCTTGCTTTTGAAGGACGTTCGAGACTTCTCAGGCCTTATGCATTTTAAGTTACACATCTGTCTATAATTTACTGTGCTGAGGGGCGCTGTTGATAATTGAGACGGACGCACAATTAGCTCACATGCTTCATGGCTTGAGCCGGAAGCATGTAAGTTCACTTTTGCGCCGAGCAAGCGTGATGCGAAGTCTTGTTTCCAAGCTTGAAAGAACGCTGGTACCACATTTTTTTAAATCATTAGTTCCTGAAAAAGCTCAATGCTGTGGGGCTTTGTTACTGGCACTCTATTTAATAACCTTTTTTGTGTTATGCCCCGAGCATGCAGCAAAACGTCGTGGGGCAAAAGTAAAGAACAGTCATTGAATTGGAGAGAAAGCTGGAGGACAGCGCAGGGCCGGGGGTTTTACTGGAGCCCAGAGAACTTCCAGTGCTATATCAGCATCATGAGAAAATAGGTGAAGTATGATGGCCTATGAGAGTGCCAAATGCCGCATGCGTGTCACGTTCACTGATATAGGTTGGGGGTTGGAATTGTTGCTCCGAATACGATGAACGTCGCAAACCGCTTTTGTTGTACCCTTTGCGATACGGAGACATGTCCACTTGTTTTTAGGGGCACAAGAAAGAAGTTTGCAATCCGAACAAACAATACAATTTGTTTCATGGGTGCACGAAGATAATTCTAGCAAACGGTTGAGTGGAACATAATTGAACATGTTTTTAAATGCTTCCACCCGAATCGAGTGACGTCGAGGTGCACTTGCCCCAGTCATTGTGATGTCACTGAACTTAGTGGTTGTTCACATAAATAACGCGCTTGCCAGTCAACTAATAATTCAGCGTATTGAGTGCTGCCAGGTTCGTATCGCCTGTACCTCGTGCATGTTTTCGCTTTTAAAGAACTACAACGCAAACCTCCTTTCACAGGAGGTTAGACATTGTCTAAACATTTTCTAACTCTATTTTGAGCCCATTTACAAGCGCGCGCTGCTTTGCTGCCTGCATAGCAGTGTTGATATTCATCGTCTTAAGCGCGAAAAGCCGGTGAATCATAACCCAGTGTTCACACTCTCCAGGTGATTCTCCGGGAATCTTTCCATTCAGCCATTAACGGTTGGGCCTATTTCAAAGTGAACACCATTGTGGACTTTCCAATCATAAGCGTGAAGAATGCATCTGTGAACAGCGAGTGTTACGAAGCAAATCAAGCATACACAGTATGGAAACATCACTGGCAGCGCCTCAGGAAACATTTCGGGTAGCAAAAAGCAAGAAAAGTGTACTTGAAAGGCGGGACGATGCCGCAGGACCTGACATAAGTACATCGCAGCTCTGGCTAAAGTCGGACAATTTGGAAATAATTGGCTTGCGGTATTTACCCGACATGAGAGAAAAGAAAATCTGAAGCGGCCTAGAATGAACCCACTTGAAAGCGACGGCTGTAATTCCTCTATTACTAAGCCGTTTTGCAAAGATTTTAAAGCTACGTGTTCCCCAAATCAGTCTGCATCTCATTGCAGCTTAACAAATTTTCGACCAGAGGACAGTTAGAGACTTAGGATAGAGGATAGATGAGAACAATGGGTGATGTCTCAAAGACGAGAGGGGCATACGGCGCTTCAGCGTGCAAAAACGAGTTTCGGGTGTCCTACTCACAGCAGCCACTCGGCAATGACATCAGCTTACCGATTCACTCGACAGGTCTCTCGTATGCACGCTCAGTGCTGTAGCGCCGCTCGTAGGAGGAGGACTGGTCCCAGCTCTTCTTAGGCAGCCAGGGCTGCTTATTCGCGCAAATACAGAGCCTGCACGAGAAACACGCCGTGCATTTGGGAACACTGTAAACCACTAATCTGCCAACCCTCTCTCTAACATAACCTCGTGAAAAGTGTATCAGCATTGTAGTTTAAAGCAAGGGGCATGTGTACATCCAGTTTCAGGATCCTTCCCCTGCACATCCTCTTCCCCATTCAGTGAGTTCCGAAAACAGAAGTCCTGAGATAAGTTCCCGAGTAGATAGCGGATATCAAACGACCGTATCGACTCACAACGCTCTTCTATAAAGACTGTTGCCCGAACATAAAGATGAATTCACTAATAGAAGAGAGACCGGGTGTGAAACGGTGACTAGCATGCTAGACGTCAGGCAGGAACACGTAATTCATTGAGGGTACCGGCAATAAATTGCGTATTGGAATACAGGTAGAAATATGAGAGGGACACTATCTCTTGAAATCCTGCGCTGTCTTGCAAGGGTTAAGACTAGGACAGAGTTTCCAAGGCAGCTCTTTCTCTTGCGTCAGTGACGAAATCTTCCCAAATATATGCGCGCAGCTCACCGTGTGCGACTTCCACCCTTTCCTTCTGTTACCGCCGCTGTCAGGTTACTTTTGGTAAGCACGGTGCACAGGTATCACGGAAGGTGAGACTATGGCCCCAATAGCGCCGAACTGGCACATTCTTCGGAAGAATAAGCAAAAAATGAAATGCGAAGAAAACTGAAGAGAACTGAACAAAAACACTGAACAAGAGAACTGAACAAGAGCACTAGAGAGGACATCCCCTGGCCGGCGCGAACCCCTACCACCGAGGGTATAAAGGCGAACCCGGAGGTCGAAAGGAGAGAGACGTAGCGTTCTAGATATCCTTTGTTTGAACAGAGAAGCCGCATTGCTAAGGTGTGCACCTCAGGTGAACACGCTTCGCATACACAAAAACAGCCAACCATGAAAATTTTTCGCTGGGAAAAGCCGCAGTAATCTACACGAAAAATTCGAGACATAGACATAGACATTCGAGCCGGTGTATTGTCTTGGCAACACTATTAGTGTTGGCAACTCAGATAGACACCTCAGATGAACATACTTCGCGCGCACAAAATAGTCAGGTCATGAACATTCTACCAAATATTCGCTTTGCTGAGAAACACGATAATGCAGCCGCATAGTTACCCATGAAGTTAAAAGCACGGCTCAGCACGAACTGTCCTCTTCCTTTGTACCACATTGATAGAAGGGCCGTTCCTGCAAAAGAGACATATATACATGTTAAATTAGAGAATAGCGCTGCTATACTCAACAGTTATCTTGACACAGATATGGCTTTCCGTATTGATAATACCTAACGGTATTGGTACATTTGCATTGTTACGAAGGCACAAGAAAACAACACGAGTTGAAACCAGCAGGTGCGCACGCAATGGTGGGCATGTACCCAACAGCGCTGGGTCGGCACGACTGTTTCTATCTAAAGAATCAAGAATATATGCTCCGGGAATCTGCAGGCACATTATAGGGTGCTCCTAATCTTGCGCGTACATGTGTGTACAGCGTCACGTTTACCTCGAGCTAACAAATCCCAGAGCACTATAGCTGTAAACATTACACACTGGAATGAGCATGTAGGCAAAGCGGCGACATGGAGTAATTTAATTTTGCCTTTCTCTTCAGCTGTCACGATGTCTAATTTAACTAGCGTACATGGGAAACGACAAGCACTGCGATGCAGATATTACACACTTATGTATTCGTGATACCATGGAACGAAGATATGTTTTGAGTAGAAGCGGAAATGGAAGTTGTCAGTTTACCGCCCATTGAAGAATCCATACTTTACTCGCAGCCTTTGACGACTCTAAAGGTTTTCTTGCTCCCTTTCTAGCTTCAGTGCAACCCTACCGAGAACACGTATGCCGCGAAAAAAAAAATGGCTGACACTTGTGGAATGGTGACTCTAGGCCCATCGGTGCAGCGGTCAAGCGACGCGCAACTGCCCTGCGATGGCAGGTGCTGCTACAGCGGGTCTTGAGCGACCCAGGTTGCTATTCCCGAGCAACCTCTCGCGACCAATTATTAATCAGGTCCAACAAATTTGGACAAAAGTTTTGAATATTAAAAAAATGTGAGGTACTGTTATGGAAATATTGGAGGTAATGGCCCTTGCTTCAGATGTGTAGCAACAATGTTTTCTCGATTGCGCAAGACCGCCATAGAAAACCAACGGAGAACGCTTTTGACGATAGCAAAGTTTTAAGAGGCTGCGGTCTCTTGCGGAGCTGCCGCAGTGGACATTTTTTTCCACACTGACTGCAGCTATTCACCCTTCAGAGGCTTTTGCCGGACATGTTTCATGCGGTACATTGTTGCTGATGGTATCATATGCAATAAAGTAAGACATGTATAGCTTCATATCTGAAATGAGCCTTAGAGCACAGCCACGCATTTTGACACAAATACACTGCCTTAATGGTCGTCTGATACGACAGCGATAGATCATAGGGGACAGCTACGTGCACTTCTCTGGTGGAAAATTTCCTTACCTGTGACAGCTGTCTGTACTCGCCCTCACTGTCACTGTGAAGGCGGGTCTGGCTGTCGGCGACCTCCTTTGCACCCACGTCATGAATGCGCTCCAGAGTATATGCGCTGTCGCGGTTCTTCATCAAGACTCATGGTCGCGTTGCAGGCGGTTCTTTCGGCTCCACTTCTGTAAAATAAACATATAACTTTATGGACAGAGAAGGGGTCATAAGGATATTGCAGTAAACAATCAAGGGATAGAACTCATCGTAGCATCTCTATGGCGTCGTGAACAACACATGTTCAGCCCTTCAAACATACTATTCAGGTTGGGCTCCTTAACGTTGTAACTTAGTTACAAATTATGGCATTTACAAGTTCTACATTTTATGGTTGAAACAACAGAGGAGAACACAACACAAAGCCTGAATGAACTGCACTCCGAGTCGTTATATCATTGCACTCACGTTGCTCTGTTTATAAAGGTTGAAGTTTATTCTAAAACGTTGAGAGAATCCTGGCCTCCCGGGGTAGCGGTAGGAGGCTCCGTCTAATCTATTAACCATGAAGGTGAGTAGTTATAGGGGTTGGAGACAATTATTCAGTATAATGCCGCTGCCATCTCTTCACCAACTCAACAAACAACTTTTCACGTGTTCACGGCCGTACTATCTCCTACGGAAAATCCGACTGAAGAGGTGGCTCTACTCCGATCCGTCAAATTGCACGTGACCAAAAACCAATTCTTGCAAACAGACTGTCTCTGCAACGAATTATTCCCATCTTTTCTGATCCACTTTAGGTAGAAGCTTTCACATCCTCGAGACGGCTTTTGCTAGCAGTCATTCAAGGAATTGTGTTGGCGGATACTACGAGAAAGGTGGCCGACAGACTATCTCTAGGTTTATGGAATGCAGGGGTTTAATGTACGAAAGTGACTTAGGCTATGAGGGACATCATAGTGAAAGACTTTGGAAACTTCGAGCAATTAGGCTTCTTTAACGCGCACTGACATGACACAGTAAACGGACCTCTAGAAACGAACTGTAGCTAAACATGCACAGAATCGGTGAGAGAATGCATTCAGAATGCATTTGAATGGTGCCGTAATTGCGGTGATGCAAAACGACACACCCAGTTGTGATCTTTGCGTGTATGAGAGGTACAGCATGGCTACGAGAATGGTTGACAGAACGTTGCTATCGAACCACACTGGAGTGGTCTAAGGGAAGAAGCCCAAATAGGGCTGTTTTCACATGTATGCGCTAAACAGCGATATCAAAATTAACTGGAGCCCTGGTTCATACTCGATAATTGGTGCTTGTACTGGATAAGATTACAATTATTAAATAGTACTCAGCTCTCTATATAACTAACCGTTTCTGATAAGCTCTTGGCGCTATGTTCGCTCTTTTACACTAACCCGTGAAGCGCACCAAGGTAAGTTGTCCTGTCCTGAGCTCTCCAATCGAAAAGGAATTATAAATCAGTGCTATGTGAGTCGTATTTAAAGTAAATATTTGTTAATTTTGTTAATTGCTTATTTACCCAATTAGCCTAATTAACCTTTCTAGTAAGGCCAGATTAATAAATAAAACCGAGTAGGAAATTGGCCAAGCTCGGGAATCGAACCCCGGTCTCTGGAGTGCGAGACGAGCATGCTAACCACTCCGCGATACCAGCTCGATGGCTTCGAATGAAAAAGGCACGTCTAGTGAACACGTGTCTTCGTTCACTCCTATTTTCCTCCCTTCCCGTTACGGCGAGGTTTAGGTGTCCACCAAGATATTCGAGACGGATACATTTCCTTTCCTCAAAAACCAATTTACCGACGAGCAAGGCGTAGAACCGAACGGGCGATGGCGTTCTATGGACTCCCTGTCAGCGCTGCAAGACGCTGTCGTGTTCCACTCTTGGAGACGAAGCTTAACATCTTAACCAAACCTCAGTGACACAAGCAGAACACCGCGCTTAAAGGTGCACTGAAGAGGAATCTGAACTTGTCTTTTTGCCGCGGGAACTCGATCTACACGTTCCTAGCATTCTTAGAAACTGCGACTTATTGTCCTGTATGGCCGATTTCCCAAATTAAATCGAATTAACGGCCGGCTCCCGCCCTTTTTTTTGAATTCTGCCTCCTACGGTGGGCGGAGTCGACCAACGCGTGGAGTGCCTTTCACCCAGTCCCGTGGCGGCTAGCCGCTCTGCCATCGGCGGAGTAATACGTAGTAGTCCGTAGCAGCAAATAGTCCGCGCGTATTTTTATTTCTGCGGGGTTATTTTGCGGCTATATTATCTGCGAATGAAACTATTTATTCATGGAAACCTAAAAAAACAAAATAAAGCGAAAGCAAAGCCTCCACGGAGCTGGCTGAAAGGAACTTCACGCGTTGGTCGACTCCGCCCATCGTACGAGGCAGAATTCAAAAAAAAGGGCGGGAGCCGGACGTTAATTCGATTTAATTAGGGAAATCGGCCATACAGGGCAATAAGTTGCAGTTTCTAAGAATGCTTGGAACGTGTAGATCGAGTTCCCGCGGCAAAAAGACAAGTTCAGAATCCTCTTCAGTGCACCTTTAAGGCTTTCGCCTTACCGCACTTTAGGTGATCAAAGCACTCCCCTGAATGTTTTCTGAATACAAACGTTACTAGAAGCTCACATTTTGAAGAGTTATCCTGCAGAATGTGGCAGCAAGGTAGGTCTGGTTCTGTCACCTGCTGCAAGTCCTTGCATCTGTTTGCCGCGGAGTCAGAACCCGTCTCCTGCACAGTTGTGCGATAAAAGTGAATTTTTTCTTCAGAAAGAAAGGCTCAAAGGTAGTCGACAAACGCAGCTGAAGAGAATCACAGGTGAGAAAGGCAAGACAATTTATTTTAACGTCCGAAAGCCACTCAGGCTATGTGAGACGGCTTAGTGAAGGGCTCAAACGTAAGAAGAGGGCGGACTCAGTCAATGATGATAGAGACGAAATGGGGGCGGGCGGGGGATGTTGTTTATGATACAAGGCGGAAAGGTGAATGTCAGCACTGATTCTATGCACAGGGACAAGGGCTTGGGAGAGTAAAAGGCTTGGAAAGGTGGCGGCTGGAACGGATTATAGGCGCAGATATCTAACAAAGCATTAGGAACCGCTTGAACACTGCGATGACGATGAGGAGTGTGCAAAATGCCGGAATGCCCGTACTTCCATAAGGGTGGTCCGAAGTTGAATGCGGGTTTAACATCCCAAGGTGACTCAGGTAACAAGGGATGCGATAGTGAAGGACTCCAGAAGTTTCGATGCAGACCAGCAATGTTCTCATGACCAAAGAGGCCAAAGAATAGGAAGAAACAATTTCTTTTCGCGCAAATATGACTCATACTTTGGTAATATATTCCACTTTTCCATGTATAAGCCAATCGTAAAATTTTACATCAACGATGATTTTTGCTTAAGAACTGATGACGATGATAATGGTCGGTTTTAATGGCGCACGGGAGTGTGAAGTCGGTTTAAGACTAGTCAAGTGGGTAGAAGAAATGTATGGGGCATTGTCATTACTGCACAAAGACTCAGCAGTTAAACAGGCATTGTAAAAAATTTCTCTCATAGGCAGGTATGGGAGTAGGCTTCTGCCTGTGAGAAATGACGATGAAATACTACTTGACAGAATTAAAGTGCCTTCCAAGTACGGCACGCAACGATCTAGAAGGTTCCTAGAAATACTGGCAAGTGTGCTACTCCTTAACAGAGCATACTTAAAAATGATACATTACAAACAATATAAATGAAGAGAAGTTACCGAAACGTAAATCAGAACGGCTTCCAAGAATAGAAACCTTAAAGTTCCAGCTACATTTTCTTGATTTGTAAAGTTATCATGCACGAGATGGAGCTCATATTTTTTGCGCCACCTTCTTTTTTCTATGATGCTGATATAAAACTAAAAAGTCCTCTGGAAATACTGTAAAATTCCCCGCCCCGCGCTGCCGACAAAGGATCATCAAGAACTGAGAACTGAACCAGCAAGAAAAAACTGTTTTAATGGCGCAAGGCACTGTGATGTCTATTTGACTCGTCTAGTGTGTAGAGACCTGTTTCATGAGTTGTAACTGAAGAAAAAATGGCAGGGGGTTGTTAATATTGCACACAGACTCAGCAGTTAAGCATCTGGCACTCTCCGGGTATCAATAGCTTGAAGTGGTGATTTCAGGTAGAAGCGAATGCAACTGCCCTTTATGCGCTTAAACGGTACCTATGGAGTTTGACCACCCCAAGTAAAGCAGTGTCAAAGTAAAGTAATGCTCATTCAGAGTAGCGTCCGACTGCACAATAAGCGACAGCGTCCATTCCTGGTTGAAGCTCGCTTTTCAAGGGTGCTTGAAGTTTCTCAGGCCTTATGCATCTTGAGTCACACATCCGTCTACATAATTTGTTGTGCCGAGGGGTGCTGTTGATAATTGAGAGGGACGCACAACTTGCTCACATGCTTCATGGCTCGAGCCGGAAGCATGTAAGTACACTCTTGCGTCCAGCAAGCGTGATGGGAAGAAGACTTGTTTCCAAGCTGGAAAGAAAGTTGATACCACATTTTTTAAATCCTTAGTTCCTGAAAAAGCTCAATGCTGTGGGGCTTTGTTACTGGCACTCTCTTTAATAACCGTTGAAATTACACATTCTTGGGAATTATCCAACGTTTTCACCTGTGCAGTACTACAAGGTTGATCCCAACCGCTCACCAACAATCACTCAAAGGGCCGTGGTGGTGGAGCCTGAACTGCCAGGACCTGGTCGTGGCGTCGACTCCAGACACGCAGCGAGTACTCCAGGTCGAATTCTCGCTTCCACCTCTGACACGGCTGAGAATGGAGAATCCTATATGAGCACAGTACACTGCACTGGAAGCAGCCTAACTAATTAATGTCTGCGCAATACCAAAGAATTTATCCGCCACTGCAGAATGCCACAGAAATGAAATAAAACAAACTGTGGCGCTCAACGTCTCGAAACAAGATATGAACGAAGGCGGACGACTCTGTTGTATGCTCCGTATTTAGATAACCTGGTGGTGTCCTTTAGTGGGGTCCTTCAACATTCGCTTACATGGAAGAGCAAACGGCTGCCATATCCAGTATTCGAAGCAGCGACGTGTTGGGATCGGGAGTTTAATGCCAAAGCTACAGATTCCCTGCGGCGGATACACAAATGAAATCTGGGGCATTGGCTCTGGAGCAATGGCAATGGAGAAAAGAATGGGCACTGTTTTTTGTGGGGAGAACCAAAAACGAGTCAGGCAATGTTGAAAGTTTGCTGCTAACTGCCCTTGTCTTTCGGATGTTTTGTGAGGACGTGGAAGCTGTCTGAACATCGTCGACATTGACTGAATACATAATGCACCGTGGGGTAATTTTACTAATAGAATTCATTTTAACAACAAAGAAGGTTGTGCTTAAGATACAGCTTTGAGGCGCTTCATTTTCCCGAATGAAAATTATCGAGAGGGTTGAACCAAACTGTGCATGGAATGAACGATTTGACAGGAAGTCTTTTAGGCAGTTCAACATGCTGCCGCGAATGCCAGTTCAGCCAAGTCCTGCAAAATTGCCAACCTCCCGGTTGTTTGCGTGCAAAAGCTTCACGGACAGTCTACGGAAAGTAACGGACACACTAAGTGGTCTGTTGAGGAACATGACTTTTTGAAAGCGCATTGATAGACATCGAAAACCTCAGAGGCTTCTAGCACTTCTAGCAAGACACTTTCAAAAGATTTCACAAGGTAGCTGGAGAGGGCCAAGGGCCTATAACTGCTAGGAGAAGTTGGTGGTTTCTTAGGTTTTAAAAATGGAATGATGATGGATTTCTCCCATGCTGCGGGTAGTTTTTCTGATAACGAAACGTTATTAAAAAAAGTGCCTGAACGGCAGGTTGATAAAGGTGGGATAGTATATGACAGTGTATTTCGTCAGGGCTGGGCAAAATCCGTTTACCACTGGACAACGCTGAGGATTTCTTGAAGTGCAAGAAGATTATTTTACGGTTCATTTGTATAGCCACTTATAGGGAGTCTGTACCTTGGCAGTATTTTTGTATTTTAGAAATCATTTTTTTACAGATTGATGAGCTGGAATGCCGAAAAATATTCACCTAAAAAGTGTTGCCGTTCTTTGATGTTTGTCTCTATACCAGTGCTGTTGCAAGGGGAAGTGTGAATGGATAGTATTTACCATTGAGGTTTCGCACCTTATCCCACATTACTTCTGATGTTAAGCTATATACAGAAGTCACGGGACCTTGCCAAGAAGACTTCTCGGCACTATGCCGGATATAGCGGGCTTCCACTGTTATCTTTCTAAAGTTTATAAGAATTTTCTTCATGGGGTACCTGTGTTATTCCTCATACTTTATTTTGTTTATTTTTTCGTACTTTATATTCTTTTGTACACCAGGTTCTGTGTTTCACCGCTCCAGAAGACTGAGGTATAGCCAGGCGGGCAGAGGAAATAATGCAGTTAGTCAAAATTTTATTGAGTTCATCTAGATCAATTTTTCTAGGCTGGTATTTTCTTGAAACAGTGCCTAGTCCATCAAATGCAGCTTCTAACGTCGTGGTTTTGTTGGAATGATATCCGGATAAAATGCTAGGTTGATAAGAACGGATAGATGATCGCTGCCATATGGGTTGTCCAAGACATTCAACTGATAATCAGAAAAAACGGAATGTGATGTAAGAGAATTCTATCCAGCTCCATTTTCCTGAGCTTGGAGAACAGTGTGTGTGTTTGTCTGTGTTAGGCATATATTATTGCACAGAATAAAACTTTCTAAAATACAACCTCTAATGTCTGTTCGCTTCCCCACAACTTGGAGTGAGGCTTAAGATCCCCGACTAACAGATATGGCGCTGGTAATTGTTATAAAAGTTTTTCTAAGTGATGGAATGTTACTGTCAGGTGTGGCTGAATATGTACGGAACGTATTGTAATTGTTTTAAAATGTACACTAGTGACTGCTTGAAATGTAGTCTGAAGCCTGACTTCGGGAATGGCTACACTACTTTGGACGACTATGGCGGTACCTCCAGGCAGCCTATTTGCCTGCTCTCGGCCGTGCCGAAAGACTTTAGATTTATTTGGAATATGTATTCATCCTATGCTTTTCTCCTGGAGACACAAAACAACCGGGAAATGTAACGCCAGAATAGCTTTCACGTCACGGTAGATTCTTAACGTCTCTACAGTTCCAGCGAATTAGGAATGGCATATCTGATGCCTTTCGGGGATGCATTTAAAGATCTATGGTCCCGGTTTTGTGGGGGCCTGTAATTGGTATTTTCTCTCCCTTTCTTCGTCCAAGGAAGTTGCGCCACCACTTCTGCGCAGGCGAGCTACTGCTTATATCCATCGCCTCGCAGGAGGCACTGGATTTCCGCAGGGAACTCGGGGGGGGGGGGGGGGGGGATACGCGTTTGTGGTTTCTCCCGATTGGAAGAAGCAGTGCGGCGTGCTGGCGTAGAGGGCAGCGGGCCTTTCTTTTGAGATGGCAGGGCAGCCTTGGCTGCACCTGTAAGAGGTGTGGATGGCTCTGCCTGGGCAGGTGCCTGAATTTTGAGTGGTGCATTTGCACTGCCACTAACTTTGGTTGTCACAAGGCCGACAATTGGGCCGACACCGCAGTGCCGCAGGGTGAGGACAGGGGAGGCACACATGAACGATGGTGTACTGTTTTCTCACCGTCACCAGACGCCGATCAACACATGATCTGGATGTGTGTTCACTGAACTCTTTTCGTGCCTCAGAGTAGGATATATTTTCATGTACTTCGAAATTGATTATTTGATGTCCTTTTTGAAAACTTTTCAGATTCGCGAGTAGGCTGCATGTGGGCCTTTGCAGTTTGGGCATTTTGTTACAGTTGTTTGGCAGTTGTCTATGTTAGTTTCGGCACATTTGGCACAGGTCTCTTTGCCTTTCCACATTTTGCTGCGGTGTCCATACTTTTGGCAGTTGAAACATCTCCTAGGATTAGGGATGTATGGGTGCACTGGGCACTTGTTGAATGCAACCTGCACACACTCGGGCAAGCGAGTGCTGGCGAATGTTAGAAAGATGTGAGGTGTTTGTATTCTCCTCTACACCTGATAGTGATGCCTCAAAGGGTTGTTATGCCTTGGTCTCGCAAATTCTCGAGGAGCTCGTTGCCATCCTATGCCATTAGCAGCCGCTCAGAAATTACTCCCTGAACGCTGTTCAGGTTTCCATGAGGTGTTACTGTAATGTCAAGGTCAGCAAGTTTCTACTGTGTGAGCAATACATCACTGCTTCTTGGACGTCACCTGCCCAAGCAGATCTCCGGTGGAGAGTTTTTTGGCTTCATACTCGTCGCCTATGTTGGTCTCTAGCCACTTTTTTGTCACCAACACTGACTGTGCGGCCACTGGAGCATTTTGCTCAAAAGCGTGCACCTATCAGGGAGGTGGGAAATTTTCAGGAGGTTTCAATCGGAGTCAAAACTGATTCCTTCAGTGCAGTACCATTTCCGGTTCCGACCGTTTTTTTTTTTGAGGGGAGAAAATTGAGAATCCATTTGGCATGTATGAATTAAGGGTTCCTATTCTGTCACTTGTGCTTCTCCCCAATACACACAATGTCCCGGAGCCCCGCACCTGGTAAACAGATTGGGAATCCGTCGGCCGGAGCTTGGACATGTCCCTGATCGTCACCGTTCATGGTTTCTACTCTTCATCTTATAAGCTATATCCACAGTGCATATTACATCTTCTGTATGGGGCTAAGGGTCCGCGATGGTGCCATGCACGATCACCTTGCGGGAGACAACCTGTTACTCTTCGAGAGTGTCGTTCATGCCCAACACTCAAGCATTCTGTAGTATCGAAGTAGTAAGAAAGCAACTAGAACTAACTTTATCGCCAGATTTCTCACCCCGACGTAGTGTAGCGAAGGCTGCAGTGAGGCTCGGGTGCGAGTCCGCACGCGATGCAGATGTTCCACACGACTGGGTCGGGTTCGCTGACGGCACCAGGACTGGGTGCTGTCACCTCCGAGGCTGCGTACAATGACCCGAGAGCCAGTGTCTTTCATGGAACAGAAGGAATTTCATGGAATGTCGGATTTAGGAGGGAACAAGTGTTGACTGTTGGCATATCCTGAGATTCACCGAAAAATTGGCAGAACGCAAATGTATGTCTGCTTACACTAAAGAAAGAACTATGTTTATGATTTTTGTTTCGGAGGAATTTAACAGCCCAAAGAGACTCCGGCTGTGAGGGTCGCTGTAGTGAAAGGCTCTAAAAATTTTGAGCACCTGGGCATGCTTAGCGTGCACTGACATTGCACAGTACACCATCTAAATTCGACCACCGCGGCCGGAATTGAGCCCGCGTCTTTCGGGTCAGTAGATGAGTGCCATAATCACTGAGCCATTGCGCCAGCTGACAACCTTTATAAATGGACATATTTGACAATGCGCTCAAATAATGACCGCATGCTTATCACAATCATTTGCCACCTGCAAAACCAGTTCGACCGTAAAAGTTTTCGGCGAGTTTCACTGTAACCCTGTAAAATGCAGCTCCGATTTCAATGTGAATCGTCTCTTTATGATATTGCATTAGCTCCCTCTCTGTTCGAATGGCAGGGGCGATTTAATTCCCCCCGCCATCCGCACAAATGCCGCCATTTGCACCAACACAAAGAAGAAACGATCGCACCCATTAAATTCCAGCCAAGGCACTCAAATTTCGGGCTCTGTGCAGAAAGTGTGTGTGTGGAGAGGGAGGTGATTGATTTTATGGCGCATTAGCAGCTGAGGCTATTATACACCAGACACAGGGTTGGTAAGATCTCATTGTTGAGCTGAATGACTAGTTCTTAAAAAGTTACAAATGTGTGATGATATTTGAAGTATACTATCGTGTTCTCTCCTAAGAGCAAGATGGGGTAGAAAGGGACCTGCTTGCGGAATAAAATTTTTAAATACTTTTTCGTGTTTCTAGGTTCTTGCACAAAAAAAAGCTTACTGTGATCACTCCGCCATATTCGCAAAGAGGATTTTCTTGTTTCGTGAGTATAAAGTTGCGTGTGAGATGCATATTTGTTCAATGCGAAGGCAACATAGGAACACTTCAATAAATCATTCTCGGTGTTGACACGACATCCATTCGCCATGAATCGGCTTTACAAGGTGTTTGCTATCGATGTCATCATCCTATGTGGACTGGCATTTCTTTTACTAGTTTACTCTTGTCTTGTGTAACGCAGTCTTTGTACGGAATGTTTACTTCCGCTGGTTTGCTTGGACGAGCTCGCACCGCACAAGCGTTTGCTCTTTCGTTACCGCCTATGCCGACTTGCCTTGGGCCCGAGCATATTTTTATTTCTCCTCCATATACTTCGGCTGTTGCTATACTGTGCATTATATCCCATATTAACAATTGTACTGCACTTCTTGAGTGTAGGGCTGTTAGATATCCTGGGAAGTCTGTGCAGTTAATACTCTTCTTAATGTCCTATCTCAAATTTTTCTGATTGCGAAGTAGACAGCGTGGGATTTGGATGTAAAAATGAGCTCTGTGATAATCGTATTGTTGTCTCCCAGTTGTCTTCTGCAACTGAGCTTCAGACAAAGGGCTGTTTTTTATCTCTCTGTCTAAAATTCGCATACTGTTGTCTAAGTGTTTTGTATGATGTGCTTCTGTGGGGTTTGTATCTTTGGAAGCACGTCAGAGATTATCGCACACTGCGGGAAGGTAGCACCTTGGAGAAAGTGGCTTTGGCTTGTACACCGTACCTGGTAGTGTTTCCAGTAACTCCAGTTCAAAGCATTTATACTTAAAGCACAAAAGTAATGACCTCACTGCTTGTGGGTGAGTACCGAATATTGTACCGGGCATGCACTGGGTGACTATGGGGTAGCAGAGGCGATCCGGAAGTGAACCAATGCTAAGGATGTACGCGCATGTCGCCATAGTTCTATATTCAAGGGGAGGCGGCTAATAATGCGTGACGTTCTGCACGGGCCTGTTGCAATACGCAATACCAAGTTGTGCAACGGGTATAGCTGTTTTAGGTAAGACGGCCGCGCTGGTCCGCGTATCGTAGACCCGTAATCCCACTGAAACGGTCCGTTTGGGCCGCTTGTATAGAATTATGGGAACATGGAGTCCATAAAGTAAGAAATATATGGAAATCCATAAATTATCTGTACGGAATCCATAACAATTCCAGATAATTCTTACACAAATTTCATATAATGCGCATGACCTCATATGGAGTCCGTAAGTTTCCATACCTGCTTCTATATAGTTCATATTGTGTCCATATGTTCCGTACTGGATGCATAAATTTTTTTATAGAAACGTATAGAATTATGGAACTTGCCATGTGGAAACTTTCAGTAGTGAATCTAAAGTCGAGTGTTCTAGGCAACAGTAAATATGGAAAAGAGCAGTCTTGTGAGAGCCCCAGTGTTTTCGAGGCGTAGGGTACAGTTAGCGACATGCAATGCTCTGGTTGAAACTTCCCTCACCTGTGATCGCCGGTACCCGCCTCATCACCTAAGGAGGAGGCGGGTCTGGCTGTCGGCGAAGCGACTTGCACCCACGTGACGAAGGCACTTCAGATTAGCCAGCCGGCTGTAGTTCTTCGCCCGACATCGACAGTGGTCTCGCCACTGGTTCTTGCACCTTTAAAAGAAAAAAGCTACTTGTGAAAACAATCCCTAACTTGGGAAAATGAAAGCTCGAATCTTGAAAAGTGATAAGATATGGCAGTAAAGTGTCAGCCTCCCTAACAACGGCAGACAGCATGTGCTGTTTCATAGGAAGGCAGGATACTGATTCTCTTTCCCACATGGGATTGGTGACTGATAAGTGCGCAGCAGATAAATTGCAGATGAACTAAGGCAATGCTTGCTTCATGCAACGCAACGCAACGCATAGAGCAACGCTTGTTGCTCCATGTTTAAGCTGGAAGAGATGCAGCTTTATTGGACATCACTTTTAACTGCGAGCCAGCTGTGCAATATTGAGAGATACTGTTAAAGACATATTGGGCAGAATGGCCTCGTGTGAGATCAGTTAAATAAGTTGCTACGGTAATATTAGTGATTATTACCTAGGTGCAAAAAAATGGGCCAATAACAAATACCTTTTAATGCACGGCTATTTTGTCTAATGAGCAAGGAATGTAATATTCAAACCAGTTTTTTACAGCACTTCGAATAGCAACGTTCATGATGTATTTTATAGTATGAATCGATAAATTTTTCATATACTTGGTCTGTTCTGAAAGTGGTAGGACTCATTTTTTTAAACAAAATTTATTCAAGAGAATAGTACAAATGATTACAATTTTTCAATGTAGCACCCTTCCGCACCTACACGGTGCTGCCAATGAGTTTTACAGTTTTCGTACGCCTCCAGGAATGCCTGGACCGGAATGCTGTTTAGCTCCCTCGTCACGGCCTGTTGAACCACCTCTACCGATCCGTGATGTTTCCCCTGGAGCGTAGACTTTATTCTTGGGAATAGAAAAAAGTCTGGCTGGGCCAAGTCGAGGCTGTAGGGGGGCTGAGGCAGCGTTGCCGCCTTGTGCTGGGCAAAAAATCCGAGTCCTCATTCACATGATGAAGAAGATCCTACCAGTTGGCCTTTTCCTCCTCTGACAATACTCCCGGCACCAACTTCGCGCACGCTTTCTTCATGGATAAGTTTTCTGTCCCGATTTCAAAAACTTGGGTTTGAGGAATGCTTAAGTCATCAGCAATCATTCTGATACTCATTCTACGATCACTTTTAAGTAAATGTTTCACTCGCTACACATTTTCGTTGGTCTTGCTGGTCGAAGGGCGTCTGGAGCGGTCGTCTTCCTCCACTCTTTCCTTACCTTCTCGGAAAAGCTTGTGCCACTCAAAAAACACCCGATCTACCCATGGAAGAGTCACCGTAGACCTCCTTAATCATGTTGCAGTAAACGATATTTCGCAAAACAGGGTGCTTGAGGAAGCAGGAACCACCATTTTTATGCAGCCACGTTTTGCTCCAGTAAAAATATTTCGAGTCTAATGTGCATCATCGAGACAAACTGATTACTACCCAATGTGTGCCAATTTGAGAAATCGTGGCCTCATCACTTTTACGAAAATTTACACATCTCCGTAAAAAGATGACATGAGAAATCATCAGTCTTGAGGACTGAATACGCATTCAGGCTGAAAAATATTTCCTTTCGATGGAGACAAAAAATGGCGATGAAAGTGGTACCTAGCCAGTGGCTTCTGATGTGTCGAGGCCTGATAATTAGGAGACACTGCAGTTGTAAACGTAATGAATCACTAGGTAAAAATCTTTCCTGGTTATATTAGCCATCGTTCGTGGAAGAATACTGCGTATGATGCAAGGGTTTTATATATTCTCCCTGTGTTGCGTTCACGGTGCATAAAATTCGAGCAAGTCTAAGGTTTTGTATTGATGTTCCACGTTCTCAACTGCACTACAGCCGAGATAACCGGTGAGTGTTACTGGGCACGAAGCACTCACCCAGCCATTGCAGCGGAATGACTTGATGCCAGGCTCTACGCAGGTATTGTACGCGGACCAGACGTTGACCAACTCGCCCAGACTGCGGAAAGAGCACCTTATGCGAGACTCCACCAGTGAATAGCATGAACAATGCAAGCTGTACCGCACATAGCAGAGCTCGTTTTTCATCAAATGAACACAAACATGTATAGCAATTTCAGGCAAACATTTTCAAAATTGGAAATTTTTAAGATACTTTTACAGCAATATTGAAGGTAACAGTCCATCCTTCTGATATGTAGCAACATTTTTCTTTTAAAATGCTTCCGTTGGTGCATCAAACATTTAAGGCTCCCACAGAGAACCAATGGTGAATGCTTTTGAGGATAGCAAAAACGTTAACAGAAAAAAATTCAAACTGCCAGCGGGTTATCTCTGAATATATTGATTGTTGTAGTTAAATCTTACGTTATCTAAAAAAATTGCTTTCATAAAAGGTTTCCCGCTAAAAAATGCTTTTGTCCAGTATTGTTGGGCACGTAATATATTGCAGCATTCTAAAGATAAAAACACTGATTTCACCATGATTATGAGGTGTGGCCATGACCACCTAGCTACGCAAGCATACACGAGAGTTTCCAGAGAGGTTTTGGCAGCTCGGATCTCCGAAGCTAGGCTAGTATCAGTATTCGCTTGCAAGCGATGGTGCCGCAGCCTTCTTCGGCCTTTGAGACCAGTGATGTGACAATTTCGATAAAAGTTTCTCACATATAAATGCGCGCCTTCATGACAAACAAAAAAAACCAGAAGGAGCTGTGATCAGAGTCTCTTCACAACTGCTCACATAATTCAAAACTATTGTCTACGTCTCATTTGGATGGTTGTTCCCCTTCGCGGGAACCTTCCCTCTGGTTACCACTGATAACATGCGCCAGGGAGCAGGCCTCACAGAGTAGTCCTCGACATCTCTTTACTTAGGTGCAATGGTGAAACAGTCGTTCCGTGGTACTGCGATAACGTCATTTTAAGGCGAAAGCCTTTCTTTGCCCACGAGTGGCGTTCATCCGACAAGACAGATCTATAGCCAACCCAACGCTAGCCACACAACAATCCATACATTGGCTAAACTGGCTCATTAGTGGCGTCCAAAAAAACAACAAAGTAAAACAAAACAATTAAAACAAAGAAAATGGAAAAAACGAGGAAAATAAATGAAAAAATGGAGCGAGAAAAAGAAGACAAGGAAAGGCTTTCGCATTTTTTGCTCTTAAGCAGACTAAGTGCAATCGTGTAATTTTTTTGCTCCCTTAAGTAAGAATTACAGCCAAAGCAAGGAGGAGAGCTCCTCTCTGCTACGTTGGTCTGGAGACGCAAAGGCTCACCGTTCGCTTTCCTAGATGACAGCTGGTGCATACTCGTCACTCTGCGTGGACATGTTATTCGATCTCCGCTGGCTTGAGCGACACTGCGAAGCTCAGTTGGCGCTGTCGTCTGTGTTGCCCAACACCAGGTGGCGGGGTATGCCTGGGTTTTTTGGGGTGTCCGTTTCCATGACAACGAAAAAGCCGCGCCCATCGCCTATGCTGCAACAGTTCCTGATAGCAGAGAAACGTATTGCTATTAAAAGTGCCTCTGTATTGCCTTTTGTCGTCGTCACAAACATGCGATGCCATCCAACCTGATGTGCAATACCAACGCCTGTGAAGGACTATTACCATTAACAAGTAGCATACCGTTATTTCATATGCACTTCCACTAACAATACGTGATGAAACGCCGTCTTAAGTCTCTTTATTACAAAGACGAGTTTCCACAAAGTGGCAACTGAACCGCAAAGCGTGCTGCCTATTTCAAGCACACCGGAGAATTTTACGTGAGGCACAACTGAGCACAGCACAGCGGCTAAATCACGTAAAGGACGCGGTGTGCCTCATCAAGTCTTACATGTGAACATATACGTTGTGCTGAATCATGCAGCCTTTAATCCAGTCGTGAGCTTGGCGCATGATCGCCTCAGATGCTTATGCATCAATGAAAGCAACACAACACAATGGAGCCAATATGTGATTCCGGCCAAGTTAAAGAGGACTAAAATATGCGAGAATGTGCAACCTTAATTACGAAAATTCTGAAACGACGTGAACAAGACCATGGCTTGAAATTGCCTCTTACGAAATGTGTTGTCTCTGATATAAGTGACCTGCCAGATATGCTGCCTTGATATGAACTGGGCAGCGCGCAGAATAGCAGAATCAGGATCCTTCCTACCGATTGGGGTTTAGCCGGTGGCTTCAAAATTCTCGCCTCCAACCGCTGACCTAGTAGGCAGGTATCAGATTATGGTTTATGGGGCTTGACGTCCCAAAGTAACTCAGGCTATGAGGAATGCTGTAGTGAAGGGCTCCGTAAATTTCGACCACCTTGGGTTCTTTAACGTGCACTATCATTGACAGTCCACACGCCTCTAGAATGTCGCCTTCACCGAAATTCTCCAGTACTCTGGTAATGGCAGCATTAACACTCTACACAGTATGCTAAAAGTGTGTAATGGCGCGGTATTTTTTCACTGCTTCATATTTTCTGGCAAGCACAAATTTGGCAGTGGGTGAGAGCACAAACGCAGGTAATAACATCTTAATCGCAATCAAGATGAAGAAATGGGCTTGGGCAGGGCATTACATGCCCTGCCCAAGCAAGATAACCGCTTCTTCTTATGGGTAGCAGAGTGGATTCCCAGAGAAAGAAAGCCTAGCAGGGTGCAGCAGAAAGTTATGTGGGCGAATGAGATTAAAATTGTTGAGGGGATATGGTGGCCCCAAATGGAAAATGACAGGGTTAATTGGAGAGACACGGGAGAGGCCCTTGCCCTGCAGTAGGGGTAGTTAGGCTAATCATGATGATGATGGCGAATTTGGGATATGCGAGCCATAAAATACACCTCGCCTCATTAAAAAAAGAATTAGGTTCCCATTCGCGAGTTTACTGCGCTATATACGGTCGCAATGTTGCATACTGATACCCAATTTTGCAAGCTGGAGAAAAGACGCAGGAAGACAGAACATAGCAGGACAAATAGTACGTGAGGTAATTATGTGACAGTGCTTCAAAAAAGATGCTGTTTGTGTGAAAAAAGATCTGGTGGTTTTGGGGCGCTTTTCAATCATATCCAGCAGTGTTTACATGTGACATAATTCCTATGATTGTACCCTCACAATTATTTGATTCTTGTTTTCTGCCTTTCGTCAGTGTTGTACAAGTCGATGTTGACTGCCCGTGAGCAGGTACGATGTTATCTGTATAAAGTTCTGAAGAAACCTAGTCGTGAGTAGCGCTTATTTTTTAAAATTGGCTGTACCATACAAACTAGCCCAACGTAGCTTTGTTAGTTCATCATCATCATCATCAGCCTGACTACACCAACTGCAGGGCAAAGGCCTCTCCCATGTCTCTCTAATTAACCCTGTCCTTTGTCAGTTGCCGCCACTGTATCCCCGCAAACTTCTTAATCTCATCCGCCCACCTAACTTTCTGCCGTCCCCTGCTACGTTTGCTTTCTCTTGGAATCCACTCCGTTACCCTTAAAGACCAGCGGTTATCTTGCCTTCGCATTTCATGCCCTGCCCAAGCCCATTTCTTCCTCTTGATTTCAACTAAGATGTCATTAACCCACGTTTGTTCCCTCACCCACTCCGCCCTCTTCCGATCTCTTAACGTTACACCTATCATTTTTCTTTCCATAGCTCGCTGCGTTGTTCTTAACTTAAGCTGAACCCTCTTTGTTAGCCTCCACGTTTCTGCCCCATAGGTGAGTACCGGTAGGATACAGCTGTTGTATACTTTTCTCTTCAGGGATATTGGTAAGCTACCATTCATGATCTGAGAGAACCTGCCATATGCGCTCCACCCCATTCTTATTCTTCTAGTTATTTCCCTCTCATGATCCGGATCTGCGGTCACCACCTGCCCTAAGTAGACATATTCTGTTACTACTTCCAGCACCTCGCTACCAATTGCGAACTCCTGTTCCCTTGCTAGGCTGTTGAACATTACTTTGGTTTTCTGCAAGTTAATTCTTAGCCCCACCGTTCTGCTCTGCCTGTATAACTGATTGATCATGCTTTGCAGTTCTTGTCCTGAGTGGCTTAGCAAGGCAATGTCATCAGCGAATCGCAAATTACTCAGGTATTCTCCATTAACTCTTATCCCCAACTGTTCCCATTCCAGTCCCCTGAATACCCCTGTAAGCAGGCAGTGAAGAGCATTGGCAAGATCGTGTCTCCCTGCCTGACACCTTTCCGTATTGGAATTTTATTGCTGACTTTATGGAGAACTATAGTTGCTGTGCAATCGTTATAAATATCTTCCAATATTTTCACATAACACTCTTCTGCACCCTGATTCCGCAATACCTGCATGACAGCTGAGGTTTCCACTGAGTCAAATGCTTTCTCGTAATCAATGAAGGCTATATATAGGGGTTGGTTATATTCTGCGCATTTCTATATCACCTAATTGATAGTGTGAATGTGGTCTATTGTCGAGTATCCTTTACGAAAGCCTGCCTGATCATTTGGTTGACTAAAGTCCAAGTTTGTCCTGACTCTATTAGCGATTACCTTAGTAAATACCTTGTTGGCAACGGACAATAAGTTGATTGGTCTGTAATTCTTCAAGTCCTTGACGTCTCCTTTCTTATGAATTAAGATAATGTTAGCGTTCTTCCAAGCTTCTGGTACTCTCGAGGTCACAAGGCATTGCGTATACAGGGTGGCTAGTTTTTGTAGCACAATCTCACCTCCGTCCTTCAACAAATCTGCTCTTACCTGATCCTCACCAGCTGCTTTCCCTCTTTGCATTGCTCCTAAGGCTTTCTTTACTTCCTCCTTCGTTACTGGCAGGATGTCCCATTGCTGTGCTCGACTGCCTTCATCAGTAACTTGATGATTACATTCGCTACTGTATAGATTTGTATAGAACTCTTCGGCTAATTCAACTATCTTATCCATATTGCTGATGACATTGCCCTGTTTGTCTTTTAGCGCATACATCTGGTTTTTACCTATGCTCAGTTCTCTCCTCACTGATTTTAGGCTACCTCCGTTCCTTAGAGCATGCTCGATTTTCTCCATGTTAAACTTTCTTATGTCGGCTACCTCGCGCTTATTCATTAACTTCGATAGCTCTGCTAGTCCTATCCTGTCTGTGGAGTTAGACGTCCTCATGCTTTGGCATTTCTTAATCAGATCTTTAGCCTCCTGAGATAGCTTGCTGGTATCCTTTCGAACCATCCTACCACCTACTTCTGCGGCGCACTCTGTAACGATAGCTGTAAGATTATCATTCATTGTTTCAACACTACGATCGTCTTTTTCAGTTAAAGCGGAAAATCTATTTTGCAGCGACGTTCTGAATTCCTCTAACTTCCCTCTTAATGCTAACTCGTTAATAGCTTTTCGCTTCACCAGTTTCCTCCGTTCCCTCTTCAAATCTAAGCTAACACGAGACCTTACCATTCTGTGGTCTCTACAACAGACCTTACCGACGACCTCTACATCCTCTACGATGCCAGGGTGTGCACACAGTATGAAGTCTATTTCATTTTTAGTCTCACCATTGGGGCTCTTCCACGTCCACTTCCTGTTTGCTCGTTTGCGGAAGCAAGTAATCATAATCCGTAAATTATTTCTATCTGCGAACTCTACTAATAACTCTCCCCTACTGTTCCTCGAACCTATGCCATAGTCACCTACCGCCTTGTCTCCAGCCTGCTTTTTACCTACCTTTGCATTAAAGTCACCCATCAGTACAGTGTACTGTGATTTTACTTTGGTAATTGCCGATTCCACATCCTCATAGAAGCTTTCAACTATCTGGTCATCATGGCTTGATGTAGGCGCGTAGGCCTGCACCACCTTCAGCTTGTACCTCTTATTAAGCCTAATTACGATAGCTGCCACTCACTCGTTTATACTGTAAAACTCCTCGATGTTGCCAGCTATATCCTGATTAATAAGGAATCCCACACCTAGTTCTCGCCTATCTGCTAATCCACGATAGCACAGTACATGCCCGCCCTTTAGTACTCTATACGCTTCATCTGTCCTCCTAACCTCACAAAGCCCTATGACATCCCATTTAATACCGGCTAATTCCTCCAATAGCACTGCTAAGCTAGCCTCACTTGATAAGGTTCTTGCGTTAAACGTTGCCAGGTTCAGTTTCCAATGGCAGTTTGCAATTGGTAGTTACATACAGATTAATATACAATATTCTTTTTTTTTCGCCGTGGTGGCTCAGTGGTTATGGTGCTCGGCTGCTGACCCGAAAGATGTGTTAGACCTTAGCCGCTGCAGTCGAATTTCGATGGAGGCGAAATTCTAGAGGCCCATGTACTGTGTGACGTCAGTGCACGGTGAAGAACGGCAGTTGCTCGAAATTGCCGGAGCATTTTACTATGGCGTCCTTCATAGCCTGAGTCGCTTTGGGACGTTAAACCTTCTTAAACCAAACAGAACTAATGCACTGATTTTCCAGTGTTACTGATTTGTAGCTGCCCAAGTTTTCTACCGCGTCACGCTTGCGGCGAACTTGCAAATAAAATTCGCAAGGTCCTTTCTCTGCTCTTCTCTTTGTTTTTTTTTCTAATGTCACGCACGCCTGTGTGTGCAGCAATTGCAGTGCACTGTCATACAGTCACATTAAGGGAATGTCTTCGTCAGCCGCTCAGGTGCGTGATGACGATGGAGGAGCTAAGGTTTTACCGTATGAGTGAACTGCTATTCGCGTTTGACATTAACATTTCCTGTGAAGTAGCCTTACAAATTCACAGCAGCATAGGTGCCATAACCACCAAAAATTTTCAGGTCAAGGAGTCGAAACGCGAAGATGGCTATGGTGCTGTATCGCGCATAAAATGCGCGGACCCCATAAAGTCACATAATTTTTCACTCGGAATGGAGATTTTTATCTTTTAGATGATGCTAAAAAAGAAATACAGTTGTCACCACGGCCAGCCGCTTTGGCAAGGATACTCAATTGCTTCGAGAGAGGTTTTGGCAGCTCGGATCTCTGAGGCTAGGTTACATGAGTTCCTACTAGGGAATGGTGACCACGCAGCTTCTTTCAATCTTTAGTAATGAAAAAATTTTGATCCAGTTTTCTTGGAAATGCACGTCTTCCTGCTGGACAAACATCAACAAAGCAAGAAAGATACGGCATCAGTGTCTCTTCAAAACTGCTCACAGAATATCAAACTACCGTCTGCATCCCACTTGGACGACTGCCGATTCAACTTATCGGGAATCTTCCCCTCTGGCTACCACTGATAGGATTATGCGCCAGGGAGCAGGCTTCACAGAATAGTCCTCGACATCTCCTTACTTAGGTGCAACGGTGCGACCATCGTTGCACGGTGGTGCAATAATAAGTTATTTTGTTCCCGGAAGTACTGTTCCGTTCTTGCCAAAGCAACAAGGAGAGCGCGCCGGCTCTCAGATACGTTTGTCTAGAGAGGCACGTGCTCACCATTCCCTTTCATTTGGTGCAGCAAATGTTGAGCTACCGGTCATCACGAACATGTTATTAGAGCGTCGTCGTCCTGAGCGACACCAATTCGCATCGAACTCTATTAGTGTTCACACCTTTCCTGGCAAAGTACCAGGTGTCGGGGTACGCTTGGGATACTTTAGCCTTCGAGGGCTGTTTTCATGACAATGAAAAAGTTGTGCCCATCGCCTGGGCTGCAAGAATGCCTGATACGCTAGGAAACCTTAAAAGTGCCTATGTATTACTTTATGCGGTTGTCAAAAGTATGCGATACCATGCAACCTCATGTTTGGTGCTTTTTTCAATCGAAAGCTATTACCATTCAAAGTACAGTTTATGCGGGGTTTAACGCACGAAAGCTACTTACTTTATGCGGTATACCATAGTGGAGGGCTCCGTAAATTTCGATCACTTGGGGCTCTTTAATTTGAGCAGCATAACGTTAGTTGATATGCACTTGTACTAACATTATGATGAAGCTGAGCCTTAAGACTGCTTATTATACAGGGGATCTTCTACAAAGTGGCATCTGAACAACAAAGCATGCAGACTATTTTGTAAAAAGGAAGATGGTCGGAAGCTGCAGCGGCGGCGCCGCGAAATTAGAGCGCCAACAGTTTTTGGCACGGGCCTGTCCTGTGCCTGCTCTACCCAGCCTTCGCGCAAGGTCACCTATGAATAAAGCTGTTTCATCTTGGTGGAGTTTGCTGAATTTCACCTTGAAGGAGCACAGGAGCACCTCGCTACCACCACGGCATCCAAGGTCAACAAGTCCACCAGCTCTTCGCTGGCGTACGCTGTCTGCCGTAAAAGGATACCGGAGCTTTTTACGTGCGGCACATCACAACAATAGGTAACAAAAAGGAAACGCCTCTTCGCGTTTGACATTATTATGTATTGGGCTGAATTAAGCCTCCTTGGACCAAGCCGTGATGGGATTCAGGCCTTGTCAAAGAGGTCTAAATGACACTTGAATGTGGCGCCTTAAATAACATCATTCTCAGGCGGCGTAAACGAGACCTTCCTTGTCACCCTTGGACACGAACAGGTTCCGCGTGCTGCGCGAAACACGAAGTTCGCATGCTTGCAGATAACCGCTCAAGTCAAGAAAGCTCCATTTAAACATTTAGGTTTATGGTTTATGGGGGCTTAACACCTCACGGCGACTCGGACTGAGGGACTCCTTAGTGGAGGACTCCGGAATATTCAATCACCTTGGGTTCTTCAACATGCACTAACATCGCACAGTATATTTGCGGAAGGACAATCAGAATGAAAATACCATTCTTTGAGTACAAAAAAAAATACCGCTGAGGATTTATTACCCTGCAGAGTATATCAAAACTTCACTGTGTTTTCCGAGGGTTATATTCAAGCGCTTGGACCACTGCCATAATAAGATTTGTTCAGCGCTCGTCTATTTCCACTGATCACGAAGAAACGCGTCGGCCAGTCACATCCCCAGCTTGTGCGTCAGTCGTGCTCACCCATTCCTGCTCTAAGTATGCCTTTAGTCTTGCTGACGCTGCTTTCCTTACACCCACGTGAGGAATTCACTCAATGCTTTCCGTTGCAGGCTGCAGTGGCTGTTCCATCCTTGCCGGCGCCGCTGGCGTGGTTCTGGACAGAAAGACAAAAGCAAAAGTTTGTTTGTCCCAGTAGCCCAAATATAAAAGCTCTTCGTGCCGCAGTGAGCCCAATCCTGCATGATGTATGATATAATGACACGCATGGAGCGTTTTGCGAACGTGCATATACACACTGCATGTAGGAGGCACCTCTGAAGCCCGAGCACCATATTTTCTGGTGTCTTCCCCGGAGGGTAGGTAACTTGAAAGCGTTATGTCTACCAGAGGAAGGAAAGAATGCATGTTCTTTGATTGTATAGACGGACAATACGTTGTAGGGAACATTATGTGGTTTGTGTCAACTGGCATTGAATATATGGTATGCTACAGTTTATCGTAATGCTAGTCCAGAAGCCGCGTTGGCTCTGCTAGCTGCTGACCCGAAAGACGTTAGTTCGATCTCGGCCGCGGCGGTCGAATTTCGATAGAGGCGAAATTCTAGAGACCAGTGTACTGTGCTATGTCAGTGTACGTTAAAGAACCCCGGGTGGCCGAAATTTCCAGAGCCCTTCACTACGGCGTCCCTCATAGCCTGAGTCGCTTTGGGACGTTAAACCCCACAAACGAAACCAAACCAAGCAATGCTAGTCCGACGCTTTCTCGTAGGGAAGATCTGCAAAGCCATCTATTTTTCTTAAGTGACATGAACTCCGATTATGGCCACGTGTGTCGTCGTACTCCTAGACAAGTATGCGACAAAAGGCTGTCCAGACGCAGTGGTGACCCTTAGGTTTAACATCATTTCACAACCCTGCCTGACAGCAATCTTCTGAACCTGTCAAGGACCAAAACAGTAGCCGGTCGTCACATGGAGTCACAACGTTTCTCTATGACTACTGTCAACTTGAGCAGCGTCAAAGGCTATCCTTTAGAGTAGGTACTCGCAAGCAGGCCCACAATAGTCGACTGCCGTCTCGTCTTTCTCTACGCGAAACCCGTGCGTGTCACTACAAGAAGGCGTGCGTGTCGCAGTATTGTGCAGTATTACAAGGCTGCTTTGGGTCATTACTGTGGCGTGTAGGAATGAATGGGCCCTTGTGGGAATCAAGGTGTGCCCTTGAAGCAAGGTACCATGTATCACTGTTTATATTCGAAGGTCCCTCTCGTCACATTCCTTGACAAGAAGTAGTAGAAAACTTATCTACGAATTGAGTTAAAGTGGTTAAAGCTGAACGGTACGGCGCTCAGTTCCCTAGACCAATTATTTCGCAGCTATAATAGCAGCGAACTCGCATACACATTTCAGACCACGATGCTGAAATCGCGGTAGCCAGTATGTACGCAAGCAATTTTGCGGATACTCTGTCAAATAAATGCTGAAGTCTGATGCTAGTTGTCCACATGATTTCGATTTTAGACAGCTTTATTTAATGCTTAGCATACCGTCAAATTCGATGCTGTAAATGTTTATTGCAAGTGCACCACCCAGTTAGTGCAGTCTTGCTGTGGTGGGAACCTTAACTGAAAGCTTCCTTTTAAAGCTTAACATTTTTGGAGGTTAAGCTGGAATGTAAGCAGATCATCCCTCGCTCTCTAGAACAGAGCGCCCATCGCTGGAGTTCTAAACTTAAGCTCCGCCTTACGGGGTAGCGCTAGCATAGTGGATTAATTCCCATATATGCAGAAGGTCATCCTCTACTCTAAATTCGTAGACCCCTGGGAGTTCTCGATGCACACGGCTGTTTGTGCAGTGCCGTATATAAAAAAAACCGCTTCACTGTATATTATTGCCAAGTAATGGTATGACTGCTGTTCTAGAGTGTGGTGCTCTCAGCATGCTTAGAGTGGTCCAGTTCCGATAATAAGGCCCTTTAAGCTCTCTTTTATTATCAGCGCACAGTGAGGAAAAGAGCTCCTTCCCATTTCCCTAGCACTGCCTTGCTTCTAGCAAGAGAACGTACTTTTTCAAGAGAACGTACTGACCACATGTGGTCACCCGGCTCCCTACCTCCATTTGCTACATTTACTATCCTTTGCAAACAAGTACGGACGACAATCCATTTTCTATAGTTCTGCGCATATAAATTTCGTTCACTACATATTGTCACGATTATTACACTGCACACCGTTAGATACACAAGAACTGTTCCAGTCTGCCGAGCGGTCACCAGCAAGCCGGCGAAGCACTTCTTCTTCCTCGTCACAAGCGAGATGGCGGAGCACTTCTTCGTCCACTACTAGGTAGTATCATTGCTCCCTCCTCTGCAGCATCGCCTCGATGCGGGCCGCTTTCATAGAGGGGAAAATGAGTTGGACACGGAAAGTTAAACACAGCTATCACGACACAGAACCGGTGGCACTCAGCGTCAAGTAAAATCAGCAGGACGGTCGTAGTACGGCTTCATACGAACGACGTGCACAACATCCGGATGCGATGGTCTGCGCGATGGGCAGCCTGGGGTTGTCGGGGAAACTTTGTACGTCACGTCGCTAATGCGGCGGAGAACTCGGTAAGGTCCGAAGTATCGGCGCAGTAATTTTTTGGACAACCCACGGCGACGAACTGGTGTCCAAACCCATACATGGTCGCCTGGTTCGTACGTAACAAATCGCCGTCCGAGATTGTAGCGGTCAGCGTCGACGTGCTGTTGACGGTGTATTCGCTGCCTGGCCAGTTGACGTGCTTCTTCAGCCCGCCGAACGAAAGTGGCGACGTCAAGATCTGGCTCTAGGTCACACTGAGGGTCGACGGGCAACATGGCATCCAAAGAAGTAACAACTGGACGACCGAAGACAAGCTGGAAGGGCGTGAGCCGCGTTGTCTCCTGCAGGGCCGTATTGTAAGCGAACGTTACGTATGGGAGAATTTGGTCCCATGTTTTATGCTCCACATCCACATACATGGAGAGCATGTCGGCCAGTGTTCTGTTAAGGCGCTCCACCAAACCATTTGTCTGTGGGTGGTACGCTGTTGTACGCCTATGGCCGGTGTGGGTCAGATCTAGGACTGCCTGAGTCAAGCGGGCCGTGAAAGCAGCTCCACGGTCAGTAATGATAACCGCTGGAGCCCCATGACGCAGCACGATGTTGTGTACAAAAAACGTAGCTACTTCGACAGCAGTTCCGCTTGCAAGCGCCGTTGTCTCAGCGTACCGCGTCAAATAATCCGTCGCGACAGCAATCCAACGTTTTCCAGTGGATGACTTCGGGAAAGGACCGAGTAGGTCCATTCCCACTTGTTCGAAAGGCGTCTTCGGAGGCGCTATGGGATGAAGAAATCCTGCGGGTTTTAAGGGAGGAGACTTACGGCGCTGGCAGTCGCGACATGTTTTGACGTATATCCGCACTGATGGAAGTAATCTGGGCCAGTAGTACCTCTGCCGAATCCTCGCTAAGGTACGACTGACCCCCAGGTGGCCGGCAGATGGTTCGTCGTGGCAAGCGCTCAAGATATCAGGTCGCAACTGGGACGGGACTACGAGCAGAAATGTTGCGGTGTTGCTCTCAAAGTTGCGCTTGTAGAGGACGCCGTTCTGCAGAGTGAAAGATTTGAGCCCACGAAGAAAAACACGAGGAACGCGGGGACCATCGCAGCCTTCCAGGTACGCGATGAGCGGCGCTAACTTTGGGTCCTCCCTTTGAAGCTGCGCCGTATCGGTTGCGCTAACAGCACCAAGGAAAGAGAAGTCTTCAGTTATTTCCGGGGAAGCCAGGTCCACTGGCGCGCGTGATAAACAATCTGCATCTTGGTGCTTCCGCCCCTACTTGTACACGACCGTTACGTCGTACTCCTGCAAATGGAGGCTGCACCTCGCCAACCGCCTTGATGGATCTTTTAGGCTGGCCAGCCAGCATAACGAGTGATGATCGCTGACAACGCGAAATGGTCTTCCGTATAGGTATGGGCGGAACTTACTGATGGCCCAGACTACCGCAAGACATTCTTTCTCAGTCGTTGAATAGTTGCGTTCCGAGCGCGAAAGTGTACGGCTTGCGTAAGCGATGACTCGTTCGGCGCCATCCTGCCACTGTACCAGGACCGCCCCAAGACCTACTTTGCTAGCATCAGTGTGTATGTCGGTTGCTGCGGCATCATCGAAATGGGCGAGTATCGGTGGACGTTGCAGGCGGTGGCGGAGCTCCACGAAAGCATCCTCTTGGTCGCTTCCCCACAAGAAGGGTGTGTCCTCTCTGGTCAGCGCTGTTAAGGGTTCAGCTATTTTGGAAAAATCTTGGACGAATCGTCGATAGTAAGAGCACAGTCCCAAAAAACGTCGAAGAGTCTTTTTGTCAGTGGTACGCGGGAAACTGGAGACAGCAGCGGTCTTGTCGGGATGTGGGAGAACACCGCGCGCGCTGACAACATGGTCGAGGAAACGAAGCTCCTCAAAACCGAAATAGCATTTCTCAGGCTTGATCGTAAGTTGCGCACATTGGAGCGCCCGGAGCACTGTGCGCAGCTGCTCCAAGTGTTGCTCGAAGGTGGGCGAAAAAATGACGACATCGTCCAGGTATACGAGGCACGTCTGCCACTTGAGCCCGGATAAGACAGTGTCCATCATGCGCTGGAAAGTGACGGCGCTGAGCACAGTCCAAACGGGAGCACCTTAAATTCGTATAGACCATCAGGCGTCACAAAAGCAGTTTTCTGGCGGTCTCGCTCGTCCACCTCTATCTGCCAGTAGCCGCTTTTGAGTTCTAAGGAGGAAAAGAACCTGGCATCACGTAGTCTGTCGAGTGCATCATCAATCCTGGGGAGCGGGTAAACGTCCTTTTTGGTCACGTTGTTCAGTTTGCGGTAATCGACACAAAATCTCAAGGTGTTGTCTTTCTTTTTCACGAGGACCACCGGTGATGCCCATGGGCTTGTCGACGGTTGAATGACATCGTCGGCGAGCATTTCGTCCACTTGCCTTTTAATGGCTTCGAGTTCCGTCGAAGAAACGCGGTATGGGCGCTGGCATACGGGTGGTGTAGTCTCGTCGGTGATGATGCGATGCTTTGCGACGGGCGTACGACCGACCATGGAGCTTGTGGCAAAACAATCCGCGAAGTCGGTTATAAGCGCCGAGAGGAGAGCCTTCTGCTCAGGCGCCAAATCCGGATTGATTCTGACGGACGGAAGGACAGGACATGGTGGAGCCTGGTCTTGAGGGCTTGTCTCCAGGGCGCACACTTGAGGCACCACGGCGAAGTCATGCAGGAAGGCGACAGCCGTGCCCTTGGCGAGGTGCTGCAGCTCGTTGACAAAACTTGTAAGGAGCACACTAGCACAACCGTCTTGTAGTTGGACGAGCCCGCGAGGGACGGCTACTCCCTTCTCGAGCAGAAGGGGTACGTGGCTATCAGCGACACCTTCGTAGTCGTGGAATAAATCGTTCCTTACGAGAACTAGCACACTGCACCGGGGTGGCACCATTACGTCGTCGTCAACAAGTCGCAGAGCAGTGAAGCGTGAGTCGTCTGTGTCAGTGCGCGCCACGGCCCGTTTAGTCGAGAACGTGACCCGTGCTTCGTGCAGGTCAATGACAGCACCGTTCGTGAGGAGAAAGTCGAGACCGAGGATCAAGTCCCTCGAACACTCACGGAAGACTACAAATTCGCCGACGTACACAAAACCAGGGATATCGACACGAGCTGTGCACCTGCCGGCGGGGATAATCAGGTGACTCCCAGCAGTGCGAATGCTAGGCCCCGACCACCCCGTCAATACTTTCTTCAGTTGTAAGGCAAGGGCCAGACACATGAAAGAATAGTCGGCACCAGTATCCAGCAAAGCGGTCACGGCACAACTCGGAGGTAGCGCGTCGGATGCTGTCGCTACTCGCTCCCGGAGAAACATCGTCGCGTGGTAGTGGCGCAGGAGGATCTTCACACGTCCCGGCATCAGCGGCCTTGCCTCCAGAGGCCGCTGGAATCAGTTTTCCCGGCGTGGACTGGGAGAACGGCGTCCGGAGTAGCCTGCGGCTTGACGGGGGCTTGGAGAACGGTAGCGTCTCGGCGACGGTGATCGAGCCTCCTGGTGGCCTGACGTGATGTGGTTCTGGCGCGACGACAGATGGAATGCTATCTCCTGCGGTCGTTCCCCGTTCTGAGGGCACGGGTCGTCCGGCGCGAAACCACGCAGGCCCACGCGGCGGTATGGGCACGCCCTGTAGAGGTGACCCGCCTCGCCACAGTGATAGCAGAGGGGCCGACGATCCGGGGCACGCCACACTTACTCTTTCGCGGTCGCTGATAGGCTGGCGGAACGTCACCACGAGGGGAGCTCGACGAGACCACTGCTGGAGTCGCGGCAGTGACGTCGTACCCAGGGGCCTGGCGCAGGATGGACGCATACGTGGGCCTTGCATCAGGCTGGCGAGGAACCTCGGAAATCTGGTGCTGTTGTGCTGCCAGGCGCACCTCGTCCCGGATGACTTCACTCAGTGGCGTGAAAGATGGCGTCTCGGACGGCGTACGGAAGGCCTGCAGTTCCTCTCTGACGACAGATCGGACCAGCTCGCGTAGAAAGGCCGCGTCGATACCGGGAGGCATGGAGATGGGATCAGGCCCGAAGGTGTTGACGTCGCGATTGTACTGGCGGGCTCGCTGTTCCAACGTCTTCTCCATAGTTGCCGCCTCGGTGAGGAACTCTGCCACAGTGCTTGGTGGGCTACGCACGAGTCCTGCGAAGAGCTCTTGCTTGACACCCCGCATGAGGTGGCGAAGCTTCTTGTCTTCTGTCATGTTGGCATCCGCGCGCTTAAAAAGGCGAGTCATGTCCTCGTAGTACATGCGTACACTCTCGTTGTGGCGCTGGTTGCGCGAGTGTAACGCAGCTTCTGCTCGCTCTCGACGGTCTCCATTCGGAAAAGTGGCTTTAAGATTGCGGCAGAAAGCTTCCCAGGACGTAAACGAAGCTTCATGGTTTTCGAACCATGTCCGAGCCGACTCTTCAAGTGCAAAATAGATATTGTGGAGCTTACGGTTGTCACTCCAGTCGTTGTAACGGGCAACCCGTTCGAAGATCTCGAGCCAGTCCTCGGCGTCCTCGAACACGTCGCCATGAAACGACGGGGGTGTTCGTGGCTGATGACAGAGGATGTGCGCCGGGAGCGTGGTCTCAGTTGCCATGGCAGCTGGTGCCTCCGAAGGCCGGGGTTGCGTCGCCCTGGTTGCAGCCGGAAGGCGTCCAAATTCAGGGGACGCTCCACGGAGGCGGCGGCCGCGGCGCTGGTGAACTGGGGTGAGATCCGTATTGGTCGGTAGCCTACACGGGTCTGGAAGCGTACCCAGCACCTCCACCAGATTTGTCACGATTATTACACGGCACACCGTTAGATACACAAGAACTGTTCCAGTCTGCCGAGCGGTCACCAGCAAGCCAGCGAAGCACTTCTTCCTGATCACAAGCGAGATGGCGGAGCACTTCTTCTTCGTCCACTTCTAGGCAGTATCAATATTAACAAGGTTCATCCTTGCATACCGTTTGTTTTCTGACCAATCGTTTTTTCCACTGTCCGATTTTTTCCACTATCAACTGCCCATCTGCACTATCCAAACATTCACTCACAACGTGTGCTTTAGACTGTGGCATGTTTCACCAGCTTCTACGGTGTCAAAGTAAGAGAGGCGGACCTGAACAAAGAGCGCTGGACATCGGCGAAAGATTCCAACCAACGCCAAGAGTCGACGAAATCTCTCCTCTTCTGTAGGTGCCATTATGGCACGGCCGAACATTTTCTGGGCATCAATCAACAGTCACGCCTCTTCTTGAAACAGCAATAACCTCATCAGAGATGAAATATTTGATTTGATTTGATTTCCTGGGGTTTAATGTCTCAAAGAGACTCAGGCTATGAGGGACTTCGCAGTGAAGGACTGCCGAAATTTCGACCACCTGGGGTTTTTTAACGTCCACTTTTTCTCCTCCAAAGAAATCCGACCGCAGCGGCCGGGATGGAACCCACGTCTTTCGGGTCAGCAGCCGAGTGCCATAACTACCGAGCCACCGCGGCGCCTAGAGAGGTCAAAGACGCGACCTCTTGCGCGGTACGCCATATTTGTACGGAGAGCCAGATACTCACCACCGTCGGTTGGCTGAGTAGGCGCGCGGGCTGCCGTGTAACCACGCCTGGACATGTTTTTCGTGCAGCGCAATATGGGGGCGATGGAGCTGCGCGCCGGGCTCTTTGCGCGAGAATGCCGTAGACGTGGAAGGCGCACCGAGCGCCACGGAGATCCATCGCGCGTCTGTGCTGGCTGTTTCCACGACAACCAAAAAGCGGCATCCACTCCCGCACCTGCAAGTGGGAAGGAATGTCAACACGTTTGTTGACACGACAGTAATTTGTCCGCGCTGAAGGTTAGTGAAGAGCTCAAAAATAGCAAACATTTCCGAGTGTTTTATGTGCCATCCGTGTGAGATATGCGCCTGGGAAGGGGGGAAGGGCATCTTTACTGGCAACAGTGGGCCACGTAAGCGCTTAGAGATTTTAAATAGGTGTGGTGACATTATACAGATTTTAAGGGTGATAAAGGATGGTAGCGGCACATGGGCTATGAGCGACGCCATATTAGAGGGCTAGAGATTAATCCGACACTGTGAAGAGCCCCCTTGCTACTGGGCCACTGCGGTGGGCATAGGAAAAAGAGCACAAAGAGCAGGGGGCCGAAATTAACCGGGACCCTTCAATGATGGCGTCTATTTTCCTGTTCCTTCCTTGAAATGCACTTCTACCTTCATCCCTTGCGTAAAAGCGCGGTTGAGGTGTGAGCCGAGAGGTGCATGGTTACTTCGCATTTTATTTTCTCGTACGCACTTTATAGTTAATACAGAGACAAAAAAGCCAACAAACGAGAAAAAGCTTCACTGACAGACACGACTATAACCCAACTCAAACCTTGTAGCTCTTGCAGCCAAAGTTGTGCGCTTTCGCCCGACACTCTCAGCAAAGTCGCTAATGAGCGTAGCTCTAGTAACAACCAATCTTCGGCCATGTGGAATGCATCGGACCATAGATGGATTTGCTTGCCCGATTTTCGGGTTTCAGCATTCGTTTACGGCGGTGGCAGAACTAGTCAACCGTCGTCGTCATCATCAGCAACAACAGCCAAGCAGGTTACATGCACCGCAGGACAGCTGTCTGTTCCCAACCATAACCATGCAATCCTGCCTTGCAGCCCTGTGACCACCTAGTCTGCAAACATCCTGTGTTTTGTAGTGAATTTGGGGCATAAGCAAATACAGCCATCCCCGACCTAACGCAAGGTTTCTGAATTGTGTAAAATATCTAAAGGTTTAATAAAACAACGCATATGAAAGGTTTGGTTCGTATAAAACTGTTAAAAAGACAGGAAGAGCCTAAGAAAGATGCGATTGGAGGTGTTGATTATGAGATTGCGAGCAACTTTTCCGTATGTGACTGCAGTTTGGTGCATGAAAGAATAATGCTTGACTGATATTTCAGGCATCATGAACTTTAAGGGCTATCATTAACTCGAAGGACTATCATTAACTTTAAGGATAATCATGAACTTGAAAGACTATTATGAACTTGAAAAACTGTTATCAACTTGAAAGTCTTATGAACTTCGAGCAATCTTTATGAGCGATGTTTAAGCATTAGATTGCTCGTTGTGGGCTTTTGTTGGTTATTTCAGGCTATTTGCATAAGTTGTGGCTCTCGCTTTATTATGTATTATAATCACCAAGTAATGGTAAAACTGCACTACTCGTGTAGTACTCTAAGTGTGCTTAATGCTTTAGCGCAGATAATACTTCTCTTGATTTTCTTGTTCATAATTTCCTCCAGAGTGACCAGGATGGCATAAAGCTCAGGCGAAAAAATCTATGCGCACTGTGGCAGACAGCTTTCCCACACTTCCCTCTCGCTACTGTGCTTTCAACATAAGTGCGGTTTTCAAGCGAGCGTACTCACCCGACTCCCTACCACACTGTGCTACATTTACGCTTTCGAAGGCAGCCGTGATGGCCATCCCTTTTCTGTTTTACTGCCGACATCAAGTGCGTACTCTTGATAAAAGCATCATTACTTCCCGTTTGTTTCATAAACTACTGTCTTTTATGTCCCTGGACGTAATTTCCAGTAGAGCGACTGTCATTCAGATCGTGCTTTAGACTATTCGTGTTTCACCTGTTTGCACGACCAACCAGACACCAACGTCCTGCACATTGTGAAGAGGAGCGAAAATGTACACTCGACGTCAAAAGTAAATGGAAGGCGGCTTCGTCGCAAAAATTTCATTTCTGTAAATCTAAAGCATAATGGTCCATGTTTGTTGGTGCACAGTGCAACTCGCACAATCGCAATTAGGCTGCACATATGTATTCACAGATGCATGAATTGGCGGGGCAATAATTAATTTTTTTCGTTAATATTGTTCTCCATTTACCTCTGATGGCACCTGTACAGACAAAAGAAAGCTTGAAATCAGCGGCGGGTTCAAGCAAACGGCAAGAGTCAACATGGCACAACCGCAGATTTCCTACACAAAAGCAAACAGCCACGCCGGCTTTCCAAAGAACAATAACATGCTTAAAGAATTAAAGTCGCGACGTCTTCCACTGTGAGCCATATTTGTACGGAGAACCAGATACTCACCACAGTCAGGTAGCTGACTTGCTGCGCGGGCTGCCGTGGCAGGCATACCTGGACATGTTCTTCGGGCTGAGCTAATATGGAATGGTGGAGCGGCGCCTCAGGCTCCATGTGCGAGACTGGAACAGACCCGGAAACCGCAGCGCCACGGAGATCCACCAGGCGCCTCTGCTGGCTGTTTCCATGACAACGAAGAAACAGCATCACGTTCAGGATCTGCAGGCGAGCAGGGAAGTTAGCTCGGTCTGTAGCATAGGTACCTGTCCGTGTCTATGATTAACGAAAACCGACGAAACTGAAAACAGAGCACTTATAGCTTCCGATGAGTGTTTTCTAAAAAAAATATTTCTGCGATAGACACATCAGATAACAGCTTCAGGCAAACCGTGGCTGTGGCTCAATGGTTATGACACTCTGCTGCTGATCCGGAATAACCACGCTGGATCCCGGCCGCGGAGGTCGAATTCCGAGAGGCGAAATTCTACAGGGCTATGCAATGCGCGATGTCAGTACACGTGAATGAACCCCAGGTGGTCGGAGTTTCTGGACCCCTTCACTACGGCGTCCCTCGTAGCCTCAGTTGCTTTGGGACGTAACACTCCATAAACTTATCAGGCTTCATATAACAAAGGCCTCTAGTGTAAAGTTTTCAACCTTAAAGCTTTCAAAGGCATTTCGAAATGCCTTTGACCACGGCCTTTACCTCGTATGTGCGACATTAATAATAATTAGTAATCACATATAGTTAATTAGAAGCCCAGAATTAGATACTGATGCTTTCACATTCACAGCACGTAATTAGTGGTCACCATAATTTTAGCGCCCATCGATATCACACACGGCAGGCGTGCTCTGTGCTTTCTTCACGAGTTCGAAAGAATATTAGAGCTATGGCACCTGTTGCTTTATTCCTTGCTGACTCCTTTCAACTTTTCCCTCACGGCATGGTCGTGGTGTCCACCAAGAAAATGATGCAATTACAGCGGCTCTCATCTCCTCAAAAGCAATTTTCAGATGCGCACAGAGTATTGACAAAGTTACTGCGCCTTTGCTTAAGAGAAAACCGATTTAACGTCAGGGTGGCTCAGTGGTTATGGTTGGTTTAATCCGGCACGCGGAGGTCGCTTTTCGATGGATTCGAGACGCAAAAGACGCCTATGTGCTGTGTGATTCAAGAGCGCATTGAAGAATCCCCTCATGTAGTCGAAATGGTCCCCCTTCTACCGACTGTTGCGTAAATCAGAGAAAATCGAAAAAAAAATCTCTCCGCCTAACCGCACATTTGTTCGGGCTCAAATTTTGCACAGAGGTTGTATTTGGCGGTCAGTTTTGTTTTATACCACCTTTAGGTGGGGTACTTGCCTGATTCGGTCAGAATTATTTGGAAATCCTCATTGTCTGCGGCGACGGAAAACCAGAACAGAAAGGCTTCGCAGCGTTGGTACCCGTGGCGCCATCTCGCAGTTACCGGAGAAACGAGCCCTCTACTGGGGAGGGCGGAGTAGGCGGACATGGACTCGCATCGAAGTCGCGGCCATGGCCTTCGCTTGATCGCTGTAGGACCGCATTGTCGGGGATGTCTCGCGCTGCTTCGCAGCAGACAGCACCAAGCAAAGATGATTTGCTCACTAATTTAGCACAGCTGGGTTTCTAATGTTACGAGATGGCGCTGCAGGTACCACTGCTGAGAAGCATTTCGGTTTTGGCTCCCCGTCGCCGCAGACGATGGGAATTTCCAAATAATTCTGACCGAATCAGGCGAGTACCCCACCTAAATGTGCTATAAAACAAAACTGACCGCCACCTCTGAGCGATATTAGAGCCCAAAAAAACGTGCGGTTAGGCCGAGATCATTTTTTTTTCGATTTTCTCTGGTTTACGCAACACGCGATACTATGGTGCTCATTTTGTTTACCCAATGGCGGCGGCTGTGCGTTTCGAGTTGGGCATGCGGTAGCAATGGCGCCAAGAGCGCGCAGCGCGCTGCCTCGGCTGCAGAGCTGGTTACGAGGGACAACGGCGACCCCCCTCATGAGGGACGAAGCGACTCAGGTTATGAAGGAGACCAGTCGTGAAGTGCTCCGGAAATTTCGACCACCTGGGATTCTTTAACGTGCACTGACATCGCACAGTGCACGGCCGTCTAGAATTTCGCCTTCACCGAAATTCGACCGCCGCTGCGGCCTCTCCTCAATCGCGGAACCAATCTTTCGCCTTTTACTAGTGAAGTTAGAGCCTGGCTCGTGGCAGGGATTCGAACCATTGAACTATAATGGGGGCTGCGCAAAACATCTTATGCGTGGCTCGGGTGTCCAAGAATATAAGCGAGCCCGTTACTGCGTCATTTCCTTTCCTCGAAAAAACAATTTTTGATTTGTAGATGGGGCAGGGCGTCGCGCCGAAAGGTCTGTGGCGTTCCATGGACTCGCTGGCAGCGCTGGAATACTATCTCGCGTTCTACTCTTAAAGGCGAAGCTTAAGCGTGAAATCGAGAGTTGGACGAAGTATTCATATGTTCGTGGACAAAAATACAATAACTTAAAAAGAACGCCAACCAAAACGAAAAACAACAAAAACCAAAAAAACGACGCTTCGGCTCTTGTACGGGAGCCTTTTGGTCGGCGCGTCCTCCAAATATTTTTATACCATTTAGTCCATTTAGTCACATCACACCCATAAAATCAAATTTGGAGGTACACACCTACAAAGACAAGGAAGACATCCCACTAAACTAAAGCAAAAATCAAAACAATCTATAAAACATATGATGATTATGCTGCAGTTGTGCCTTTGCCTTGTAGGCAGACGCCGTTCTGCGGACGGCGTTGCATCTGCCCTGTGAACAAGTTGTACCATCGCGTCGAACACCAACCGCGTAGAACACCCTAACTTTCGCTACGTTTGTTCATGCCGCGTCGCGATGCGAACAGAAGTCGAGAACGTCAGTGAGGATCCCTGTAGCAAGACTTTCAGGGACTAGCTGAGACGCGACTCCCATAACAAAGTGGTCGCGAAGGACCTTCAGACGCGGCATAGTTGCCCGTGTTCACTAAGTCCCGCAGAGCTGCACCCTACTCAGAAACTCTCTTCTGGCTCGTGTCTTATGAATTAAAAACGTTGCCGCTCGATGACAATGCGTGACGATGTGGAAATGCTTGCTTTACAATGGCGACCGTACCATGATTTTCAATTGGGGCGTCCTCGCCCATTGCGTTCGTCATCGTTAAAGGTAGATGAGTATCCTTTCCTGCATAATAAATGCGTCTGCCCTAATAATAGAGGTAGTATCCTGACCCTCCTTGTAGCGACAGGCTTGTTTGAATCTTCTGGTACCAACCAGTGAGACCACGGAACATCGGGTCGCCCGAGCCACGATAAGAACGCCGATGGCGGCTGCATGTTGAATCTCTGCATTACGGCCTACTGAGCCATTTCCAAAAAAACTGTGTAATATTCCTCGAAGAAAAGTGGAAGTCCTTGTTTTCGTTTATGAGTGCTGACATTCTGAGCTAGGTTCGCAGCGTGAGAACTCTTGGTTATGTTAGGCCTCGCGTCTGACCGTTGCCACCATGCCTTTCCTCCCCGTCGGGAAGTGGACGCCGCCGTACATATGCGCATCGTTTTACAGAATTTTTTCTTTTTGTTTCCCCACAGAACTACTTTGCGCTTGACCCTTTCCTTCTTATTTTGCCTCCATTCTACCTTGAATTAAAGTCGCGTGGCTGTAATTTCTGCCGATGCGTAAGTAGGATTACGATCTCGCATGCCGGTCCTGATGAGACGCCATCTTGTGCGCGGTGTAAGTAAACGTGTCCACGGATGCCGGCTATTGAAGTGAGGCACCAGACATTAATTTCGGAATTTCAATTGAAAATACTTGTAGCTGGACGGTCAGCTTCGTATATCCTCGTAGTCCTTTATGGAATTCATGCTGCACCCCGGCTCTGCTTACCGATGTTCATGGATTTCGAAGCGATGCCTTTGCGCCGCGTTTCCCACAGAGTACGAACGATGTCTGCCAAGGCAGCCTCGAACAGTCACAACGAAAGGAATGAAGACGAGGGAGCTACTTGAAACGCAACATCCCTGCAATGAATAATTTGATCCCTGCTGGAGGCCGACATTCAGGCCAGTCAAACAAAGGAAAATGTAGCGAAGGACTCACATTTGCTGTAGAAGTTGTGCTGACGAACCTTGAAGTTGCCGTATGGTTGTAAGGAATACGAGTTACCATTATTTTGCAACGACTTGTGCCGTGCGACCTAATTGTAAAGCTGGGGACTCATGTCGGTGCGGGTGGGAACGCAGGCCTAACAGCCCGTCGTCGTCTACGTGGTGGAGGCGAAGGGATGGAGGCGAGATTATAGCGGTAGACGAAAGACCCATTGTTGGATGACGACACCATATTTATACCATTTAGTCACGTGACACTTAGATAAGCCAATTACAAAACACACACCCGCAAAGACAAGACAATCCGATAAACTTAAACAAGATCCAGAACAACCAGGACAACAAAGCGAAATATTTCTTTGTAGGGAAAATTAACCTAAATAGGGGAAATATATTCCTGGAGTGCGAATTTGGTCTCGAGATCAACCAAATGAATACTCTGCATTTTACGTGACAGCGTATGCAGCTCGTTCGGTCGAAAAGTTTCATTTTGGTGTATTGGTTTATTGCGGTTTTGACGTCCCAAAGTGACTCAGGCTATGAGGGGTTCCTGGGGTTCCTTAACGTGCGCTGACATCGCACAGTACACGGGCCTCTATACTCCGTTTCATACATCATGTGCAACGCTGTGAAGGCTACGGAAGTAGTCCGCAGAAAAAAATAAAGAGAGGTGTATCACTCCGCTCTGAAGTAAACACGGCGGCCAGCGGGGACAGCGAAAACATGAAATGGAAAAAGACGACAAACGCAAAATACAAAATCACAGATCTCGACCGATTCTCTCGCAATAACGTCGTTTTTTGTCACGCTGATGACAAATGTATTACCCACGAAGCCTGTCGGCAAAGCATTTGTTATTTTTCGCTCACCACAAGCAACGCACTATTTTCTGACACGGATGCAGGCTGCGCAAAAGAGAGCGCTAGCTTTGACAGCGTTGCACCTGATGTATGAAACGGAGTATAGAATTTCCCCTCCATCGAAATTCGGCGGCCGCGGCAAAATCGTCGGCGTCTTAGTTGTGAGCACCGCGCGTCGGGAAAAAAATGAACAGCACACTTAAGCTCCTACTTAACGGTATGACGCGACGGCGTTATGGGCTAATTCCAATATATGCAGATTATTCCATACTTTACATTCCTATAGATCTTTTGGAGTCGTCATACCCTTGCAGGCGCCGTGGTGCAACGGTTGAGCGATGCGCCAATGCCCTGCGATGGCAGGGGCTCCCAGCGGTGGGTCTTCTGCGGCCCAGGTTGCTGTTCCCCTGCGACCAGTCGTGTCATACGATGCGGCGTTTCCCTGACTAGGCTCTATTTAAATTAGAGCCTAGCTTGCGGTAGCAGTTGAAACCGGCGACCTATAATCGGGGGTTGCGGGTGTCCACCGAGATATGTGAGACAGTTACTGTTCATTTCCTTCCTCAAATCGACAACATTTCCTTCGTTATGGCACCTATTTCTTCTTTCGCAAACACATCCCTCCCTTCCCTTATTTTGCAGTTCAGATGTCAACCGAGATGTGAGACACTGCGCCATTTGCTTTCCTCAAAAATGCGTTGCGTTCACAGGTGCTTAAAACGGGCAACGCGTCGCGCCATAACGGGCGATGGCGTACCGCGGACTTCCTGGCAGCGCTGCAACACGCTGTCGCGTTCCACTCCTAAAGCGAACCTTAATGGTCCTTCAATACTATTGTTTAGTTCACAGTGCCTCTGTAAGCAAGAAGACGTGGTTTGAAACGGGCCACTAGAAACGCATCGTGAACTCTAAATCATCTTAGTGCAAATTTATGTTCAGCTTCAGAGGAGAACGGAAGTTACGAAGCTGTTGAACAGGGTGTGCGTTGCACATTGCAGTTACGTAAGGTAATACGCGGAGAGTTGATGTCGCACAGGGTGTCCCCCTCAAGCTGTCGCCATCACAGGCGATATTTCCCGCTAAGGGCTGTGAGGCATATAAAAAAATTCTTTGAAGACAAGTTTGTCGTAAAGAAAGTACACACAGGCAACCATTCACAGGCCTCCTTATTCGTGCAACTTCATGCGTTGTGTTTGATTTTATTCACTAAAAAATCAACAGGGTCACAAGCCTAATTAAAGCACGTTAGGTTACTACGCAAAACAACTGATCATGGGCTTCACTTTAGCTAGCTAGATACCCCATGTGGCTATAATCGCATATCTTCGAAGAATTTTCAGTGAAATAGATCACCCGTTTTATTACTCGGGGGGTCATTCTTTTTGCAGGACAGACAAACAATGCTCGTTTTCTCCAGCCACTGCTGCAGGCCAAGGCTCCCGAGCTGAGCTGGAGGGCGCGGGTTGAAGCACGGCTGATAATTGGTTATAAGGAAGCGCCGAGACGGAGGCGTCCAGGAAGGCGTTCGTGCCGAAAGCATCGGGGACCGACCTGTCCGAGTCCTAACAGTCGTACGGTTCTAGGAATGAATGAACTGTTAATTTAGAAATGGAGGCTGATGACCGCTTATTGGGGAGTTGGATGTCTGGTTTGATTTGTTTATTTGTGGGGGTTTAACGTCCCAAAGCGAGTCAGGCTATGAGGGACGCCGTAGTGGAGGACTCCGGAAATTTCGACCACCTGGGGTTCTTTAACGTGCACTGACATCGCACAGTACACGGGCCCCTAGAATTTCGCCTTCATCAGAATTCAGCCGCCGCGGCCGGGATCGAACCCGCGTCTTTCGGGTCAGCAGCCGAGCGCCGTAACCACTGAGCCACCGCGGCGGGGGGAATGGGGTTTTTAAGGAATAGAAAAGTAGTGACCTATTGATACTTAAGGGGACGACTAGGGTGGGCAAGCCACGCTCTACACTGCTTTGTAGAGGCCACTTGGCAAGAATTATTTATTTGTTTTGAACGAGTTTTTTGCTCAACCTTGCGTATGTCGTCAGTCTTCGTGGCACTGCCCGCCTGTTCATAGGTCTCCATGCTGGCGGCGCTGGACCCACAGGACGCATGTCGTGAGTACCGATGGGGAGGCGGGGACTTCTCTAAAGAAGTTCGCCGTGCTGAACGGCGTGAACAATAGGGAGAATGAATGAATAAAACTTTTATTGATCCGCCGAGAAGGAGCCCCCAGGTCCCCGGTCCCGGCAAGCAGGCCTGGGAGGCTTGTAGAGATGTTCCGCAGCCTAAGGACGAGGGAAGTTGCATTGCTGCTTCCCGGCCTCAGCCGCCAGGTGCGTGTAAGGGGCGTAGATGCATGAAATGTGATTCTTGAGGATATGCGAGACCCGGAGATGCACGAATTGTGATTTTTGAGGAGATGCAAGACCCCAATCCTTCTCTCTATGGCTAGTGAAGCCATACGCGAAGCCACTGAGATTTGTGTCCTCGGACTTTATTCACCAAAACCGTCGCGCTGACACAACCCTAGCCAAGCTTCGCAAGGCTGGCGACCAAGTGGGCCGTATGGTCCGCCGCGTCTCCAACAAGCGTGGGGGCCTCAGAAGTAAGGATGCGATGCGACTCGCCCATACTCAATTAGTCATTAATTATCATTAAGTATCGATTAAGTAATGCTTGGAATATGCCATGTAAGGCAAGTAACCGAAACGCGGACACATCTGCCGACACGGTTGGTAACGACAGTATGAGGCATTAAAGGCTCTCGCCTTAAAAGAGAAAGGATATTGCGCGGCCTTGCCCACTGGGTGGAGCTTAGTCGCAGTTGCTGCCATGTGCAGACAGAGGAGAGCTGGAAAAATTCAGTGGACATTTTGACTGTCTAAATTTTCCTCTGTGGCACTGGTGACGTCACCAGTGGATGACGTCACACATAATTAAGTACTAATAACTAAGTAATGACAAGTTATTAACTAAATGGCTAATTACTGATTAATGACTAATACTAATTATCTGCCAATTAATGACGCTTAAGCTTCGCCTTTAGGAGTGGAACGCGACAGCGTGTTGTCGCGCTGCCAGGGAGACCACGGAACCGAACGCCACCACCCATTCGGCGGGATGCCTGCCCTTTGAACGCAACAATTTTTGAGGAAAGGAAATGGCTCAGCAATCTCTGTCATCTAGGTGAACACCTTAACTACACCGTACAAGAAGAGAGGAAGTAGGAGAGAAAGAAGGAAGAGAAAGAGGGGCCATAATGAAGAAAATGAAAATTGTATTTGAGGAAGGGAATTTCCGCAGTAGCTGTCTCGCATTTCTCGGTGGACACGCGTCAAAAGCGACACCTCTGCTGACAGCCTTCTGGCGACAACAATGAGGCATTAGTGTTGAACCAGGTTAGAGAGCGAAAGCAGTTGTGTATCGGGGAACTAGACGCGGCTTGGTGTCTGTGACGTTGAGGTCGTTCGGGACACTGGATAGGCACTCGTTGTAAGGAAGGTAGGAAGGTGGGAGTGAAAGATGAAAGAGAGAAAGAGGTGCCGTAGTAGAGGTCTCCGGAAAAGTCTCGACCACCTGGGCACCTTTAACGTGCACTGACATTCCACAGCACACGGGAACCTTTTGCGTTTCGCCTCCATTGAAACGCGGCTGGTTAATTGGTTAAATGGTTTTTGAGGAAAGGAAATGGCGCAGTAGCTGTCTCGCATATCTCGGCGGACACCTGAACCGCGCCGTAAGGGAACGGAGGCAGGTGGCAGCTAAAGAAGAGAGAGAGAAAGAAGTGCCGTAGTGGAGGTCTCGGGAATAATTCCGACCACTTGGGGATCTTTAAGGTGCACTGACATCGCATAGCACACGGGCGCCTCTCGCGTTTCGCCTCCATTGAAACGCGGCTGGTTAATTGGTTAAATGGTTTTTGAGGAAAGGAAATGGCGCAGTAGCTGTCTCGCATATCTCGGCGTACACCTGAACCGCGCCGTAAGGGAACGGAGGAAGGTGGGAGTGAAAGAAGAGAGAAAAAAACAGGTGCCGTAGTGGAGGTCTCGGGAATAATTCCGACCACCTGGGGATCTTTAAGGTGCACTGGCATCGCATAGCACACGGGCGCCTCTCGCGTTTCGCTTCCATTGAAACGCGGCTGGTTAATTGATTAAATGGTTTTTGAGAAAAGGAAATGGCGCAGTAGCTGTCTCGCATATCTCGGCGGACACCTGAACCGCGCCGTAAGGGAACGGAGGAAGGTGGGAGTGAAAGAAGAGAGAGAGAAAGAGGTGCCGTGGTGGAGGTTTCGGGAATAATTCCGACCACCTGGGGATCTTTAAGGTGCACTGACATCGCATAGCACACGGGGGCCTCTCGCGTTTTGCCTCCATTGAAACGCGGCTGGTTAATTGGTTAATTGGCTTTTGAGGAAAGGAAATGGCGCAGTATCTGTCTCGCATATCTCGGCGGACACTTTAACCGCGCCGTATGGGAACGGAGGAAGATGGGAGTGAAAGAAGAGAGAAAGAGGTGCCGTAGTGGAGGTCTCCGGAATAATTCCGACCCCCTGGGGATCTTTACTCTTGCGTTTCGCCTCCATCGAAACGCGGCCGCCGTTGTGGGGTTCGAACCCGGGTATTCCGGCTCGATAGACGGGCGCCTTACGTATCTGTCCGCGCTTCGGTGAGCGCGGCTTCGGCCGCTTATCTGATTTTTTCAGCAGCGTCCGCTCCGGCGGACGCAGTTGTTGCTGCGACGCGCGTCTTTTCTTTCCTTTTTCTCTTTCCTCTGATCTCTTACCTCTCCTCTATCTGCATGTGGCAGCGGTGGTGGCTTGGCTCGAGCCAGTAGCAGGCCCGTGCAATTTCCTTTTCATTCTTCTCTCAGTCACAACAACACTGAGCCATCGCGGCGGGTGAAACGCGGCTGCCACTGATTTCATTTAAGGAAGAGAGACGCGGTTCTCCTGATTTCAACTGAAGACTGAATGTGACCTTTGTCAGCTAGAAACAATATTTAGATCGATGATCATTTATTCGAGGCTTTCGACGAATTTCTAGGCATCTGAAAGAAAAGAAAAGCATTGATGCGTAAGAAGCAAGCACGTCTTCAGTTCAAATTGCAGTTGTGGCTTCTTGAATGATCTGCAAACGGCGGCACGGAAAACAAATCTACTCCAGCTGCTAAATATTCCGTACACTGAGAGGGTGCGAGATTTGTAGCTTGAGCAATGCAGTGACAGTAAAAAACGGAGCGTGATAGCAATGGCCAAGAAATGTATAATGAGGTGCATTAGCGCGATAGCGCTGGGGGTCCCTTGCAGCGGAGAAACCACCATAGTTGCTGACCTTGGCATGTCGAGTAAGTATGTTGTGCCATCGTGCTCTTTCTCGTCCCGTGTTTCTGCGCTGTCATTTAATTCTTATGGCGAGTAAATGAGTTGATCAAGATGGTGCTGATGCCACAACACACGATATCGCGCGGTTAATTCAAACACCCCACAACGATCATAAGGTACAGCAGTGATGATGTGACAACATAATTCTTCAATGTTAAAAAGGGTTTTGCGATCATTCAGCCACCATTACGCAGTGCCCATGAAGAAATAAAATCAATGAAAAGAAAAATGTGCGCTAAAAAAATGATCGAGCCGGCTCTCGAACCGTAGCCACTTGGGCTATCAGCTGGGCGCGCAACTGCTCGACGTCAGGAACATATGGTCGATTTCGTTAAAGGGAGGTCTTGTGTATCTTGGGGTTATTGAAAATAAAATGAAATCGAAATATAAAAAAGAAGACAACGAAGATAAAATGCAAGATATTGGAAAGAATTAAAATGAAACAACATAAAGAGCAGTGTCTGTGTCTGCGAAGGGGTAAGCAAAGACCCCAGGCCGCCTAAGGGACCCATTGATGCCATCGCGTCATCCTTAAGGCGAAGCTTAGGTGTTGCCTGAATATTTTCAAATAAGTCGGTTTGGATTGCCCTTCTTCACTCCGCGGACTGATAATTCACGTTCACTATATTACGTTTCAATGCATAGGTGACTCTGGTAACTTACTTCATTGATCGTCAAAATGTTCGGCTTCATGTTGCCCACCTCCATGCTCTTCAGGATTTGGTCACTCTGAGACGCGTTCTGGGCGTCATTCCTGTGACCCCTGAGTACTGAACCAAGAGCACCCACAGATGGAGTAGGAACGTCCTGCAACCTAAGTCCCGTCGACTTCGTTCCATACTTGGGCAAGCCAGTGGCAGTTCCTGGATCTCGAAAAGAATCCGCAGATTGTCTCCGACTAGGTTGTACTTTAGCAGCGTACATGTCGTCTTCATCGACGTCTGACGAACTGTCGCCACCAGGCTGGCCCGATGGTTCTCGCATCTGTATCACAGAACCCAGCCTGCCACCGCCACGAGACCCCTTGAGGTTGCGCCTCATGGTGACCACGTGTTCGGCACCCTGCAAGTGGTCGTGCTTCCGGTCCAATTCCAAGTAGATGTCGTCCGCTACAAGAAGGCCTGAGTTGACGACGGGTTCTTCGGCGCTTTCAGCCTTGTTAGACTTGTCAGCTATGAGGAACGCAATTGCAGTGATGAGAACCCCAGCCATAAGGAAAGCCACGGCAAGTAGAATGAGATAGCGTAGATCTGCTGGTCTCCAGCGACGCTTGCTGTCGGCCAGGTCTTCCTCTTCAAGCGTGGAGTAGGGCGCCTCCGCGGGGGTGTCCCTTGTGCTGGGAAATCCGTGCATGAAGGATGCCTCTTTGTTTCAATGGCCCGGAATGGGAAAGCTGTCGCGGTCCGCAAGCCTCGCAGGAACAGCGCTTGGGATCGGCGTGCGAGACTGCCTTGTTGGCTACGGCCAGCCAAATTTGGATTTTTGTGTGCAACGAAGTTCAGCAGTTTGATGACGTTGATGTTCGATTTTCATGACGTAACCGCAACAGAAGTGAAATAGCGCAAGGGACGAAATTTGGAAGGCCTTGTCGTGGTTTTGAGGATGGTGGATTAAGGACGTGGCTAAAAAAGAAGTTTTATGGCACCCTTTCGGAAAGAGCTGCGGTTTCGTTTTCTTCAACCCATAGAGACGGTGAAGAGAGGACATTTTTAAAAATAATACATAAGAGAAATTGGTGCTGAAGTAACAGTGCGGCTCAAGCTATGGTGCTCACAAAATCTTCACTATATTTCTTATTCAAGCAATATCGATGAGGCTCGTGACGTCGTCCCATTTCTAGTGCCATCGTCATCATCAGCCTAACTATGTCCATGGCAGGACACTGCTTCGGTGCTAGCTCCAGAGATTTTGTATTGCATAAAATTTTGCGAATACCTCCACTATTGCATAATAGCTAACGGCAGATTCCCTTGCTAATGGTATCCAAATTTCTGCCTTTAAAAAAAGATCTTTCAGCAATTTTGATGAATTCAATTCTCTAATCTTCTCACGCGTTTATTTTTTATTCTTATGTTGCAAATTTTCCTCTAAAATTTTTCTGATTTTTCGCCGAAAGCAAAACCATTAGCTTGGTACCAGTTCATACTCTTTTGGCTCTCCTCACTGAGCTCTGGGCTATCCATGCCGTCTGTATGTGTCATGTCACTAAGGCAACAACAACAAGGACAAAGGCTTTTCCCCTATTCGTCCAACTAACCCTGGCTTCTGCCAGATGCGGCTGTTTTATCCCCGCAAATTTCGTAATCTCACCTGCCCACTTCACTTTCAGATGCCCTCTGCTACATTGCACTCTCATGAAATGCATTCCTGGATCCTATAGGACCATCGGTTATCTTGCCTTCGCATACATGCCGTGCTCATTGCCGTTTTCTTTTCTGGATTTGGACTTGGATTTCATCAATCAGCATCTATTCTTTGAATTACTCTGTTCTCTTCCTGCAATTCAACGTTACACATGTTATTTTCTTTCGATAGCTCGCGTGCTGTCTCGAACTTAATTCGAAGCTCTTTCGTTAGCCTCCACGCTTCGGCCCCATTGGTCAATACTGGTACGATACACCTGATATGTACTTTCTTCTCGATGAATATTGCTAAACCTCTACTGCGGACATTGCTAAAGAGTGCCCGCCAAATGCAATTCATCAAATTCTTATTTTCCTAGCTGTTTCATTCTCGCGAAAGTGTGATTGCGGTCTTTTAGTACAAGGATCGAAGTCTGTGTCTCTGACATGTCAACGTAGATGATCTGCTTTGATGATGCACGCCACATAAATTCACCGGCCTTCCAGAAAGGCGCATATAGGAAAGGCGCATACCTGGCCCCCTAGGATAGTGAACACCTCAGTCAAGCGCTAAGCTACGTGGCTGGCGAGTGACACATGTGCGCTGCATGGGTTAGTGGTGGTGAAAACATTTATTAAGAAAGGACCGGAGGTATGCTCGGATCAGCCCGTAAGAGACCGATTCTTATGAGCACTAAGTGGAGGTCCCTAGTTTGCGACCCCAGTGGCGGTGGCCGCCGCCCAGGCGCGCCCAACTAAGGCTTGTTGCGCCTTAAGTCGAGGCTAATGAATGACGTATAAGCTTCGTCTTTAGGAGTGGAACGCAACAGCGTGTTGTATCATTGCGAGGACGTCCACGGAACACCACCACCGGTTCGGCGCGATGCCTTGCCCTTTGAACGCAACGCTTTTTGAGGAAAGGAAATGGCGCAGTAATTCTCTGTCATGCCGGTGGACACTCTACTGGAAAGGAGGAAATCGGAGTGAAAGAAGAAAGAGGGAGAGGGACCGTAATGAAGAAAATGAAACGCATTTTAGGACAGGAAATTACGCAGGAACTGTCTCACACATCTCAGTGGACACCCGTCATCCGTTTTTACAGGAAGGGAGGAAGTAGGAGTGAAAGAAGAAAGCGAAAGAGGGGCCGCAATGAAGAACATGAAACTTGCATTTTAGGACAGGAAATTACGCAGGAACTGTCTCACACATCTCAGTGGACACCCGTCATCCGTTTTTACAGGACGGGAGGAAGTGGGAGTGAAAGAAGAAAGCGAAAGAGGGGCCGTAATGAAGAAAATGAAACGCATTTTAGGACAGGAAATTACGCTGGAACTGTCTCACACATCTCAGTGGACACCCGTCATCCGTTTTTACAGGAAGGGAGGAAGTAGGAGTGAAAGAAGAAAGCGAAAGAGGGGCCGTAATGAAGAAAATGAAACTTGCATTTTAGGACAGGAAATTACGCAGGAACTGTCTCACACATCTCAGTGGACACCCGTCATCCGTTTTTACAGGAAGGGAGGAAGTAGGAGTGAAAGAAGAAAGCGAAAGAGGGGCCGTAATAAAGAAAATGAAACTTGCATTTTAGGACAGGAAATTACGCAGGAACTGTCTCACACATCTCAGTGGACACCCGTCATCCGTTTTTACAGGAAGGGAGGAAGTCGGAGTGAAAGAAGAAAGCGAAAGAGGGGCCGTAAAAGAAAATGAAACTTGCATTTTAGGAGAGGAAATTGCGCAGGAACTGTCTCACACATCTCAGTGGACACCCGTCATCCGTTTTTACAGGAAGGGAGGAAGTAGGAGTGAAACATTTCAGTGGACACCCGTTATCCGTTTTTACAGGAAGGGAGGAAGTCGGAGTGAAAGAAGAAAGCGAAAGAGGGGCCGTAATGAAGAAAATGAAACTTGCATTTTAGGACAGGAAATTGCGCAGGAACTGTCTCACACATCTCAGTGGACACCCGTCATCCGTTTTTACAGGAAGGGAGGAAGTAGGAGTGAAACATTTCAGTGGACACCCGTCATCCGTTTTTACAGGAAGGGAGGAAGTCGGAGTGAAAGAAGAAAGCGAAAGAGGGGCCGTAATGAAGAAAATGAAACTTGCATTTTAGGACAGGAAATTGCGCAGGAACTGTCTCACACATCTCAGTGGACACCCGTCATCCGTTTTTACAGGAAGGGAGGAAGTAGGAGTGAAACATTTCAGTGGACACCCGTCATCCGTTTTTACAGGAAGGGAGGAAGTGGGAGTGAAAGAAGAAAGCGAAAGAGGGGCCGTAATGAAGAAAATGAAACTTGCATTTTAGGACAGGAAATTACGCAGGAACTGTCTCACACATCTCAGTGGACACCCGTCATCCGTGTTTACACGAAGGGAGGAAGTAGGAGTGAAAGAAGAAAGCGAAAGAGAGGCCGCAATGAAGAAAATGAAAATTGTATTTGAAGAAAGGTTTGGTTTGGTTTATTGGGGTTTAACGTCCCGTAAAGCGCCGTAACCACTGAGCCACCGCGGGGAAAGGAAATCAGCAGTACCTGTCTCACATACCTCGGTGGACCCCCGTCAAATGCGTGACACCTCTGCTGACAAGCTTGTGATGACAGCCTTCTGTCGGCAACAATGAGGCATTAAAGGTGTTCGCCTTAAAAATTTGCTGTGGTTTAGCTCTAGTTAAACCTGGAGGATTATGAAAGCTACATGTGCGCGCAGCCATATATTGTTGCGTGAGCTACATTGCCTACAGTCTCGCCGTTTCGCGTGCTCTTGCTCGACCATACCGCGCATGCGCGAGAAGCAAGTGACATCACTACGCACAGCTTTCGTGCCTCGCCGCACTCGCTCACCTTCCTTTCCTCAAAATGATCGGCATGTAAACCGTTCTAAACGCCAACACCAATGAACACAACGAACGCCGATGGCCTATGGCTTGAGCGCCGCGTTTCTGGCACAACCTTGTCAATGCCTGCAGCTCACTTCCCACATGTACCTACAGGATAGGATAGGATAGGATAGGATAGGATAGGATAGGATAGGATAGGATAGGATAGGATAGGATAGGATAGGATAGGATAGGATAGGATAGGATAGGATAGGATAGGATAGGATAGGATAGGATAGGATAGGATAGGATAGGATAGGATAGGATAGGATAGGATAGGATAGGATAGGATAGGATAGGATAGGATAGGATAGGATAGGATAGGATAGGATAGGATAGGATAGGATAGGATAGGATAGGATAGGATAGGATAGGATAGGATAGGATAGGATAAACTTTATTTTAGCTATTTTACAAGTTATTACGGTCAACAGAGGTCGGCGCCCCTATTCCAGGGCACCGCTGAGTTTGGCTGTTCGCTGGGCATGGATGGCCAGTTCTCTCTGGAGAACCGAGTGCCGCTGGAGAGCAAACTCTCCCACTGTTCCGCAGTCAGATTTTGTATTCTATGAAAAGCCTCGTTTCTTTTGCATTCCCATGTGATATCATATAGGGTGGGTTGGGCCCCACACCATGGGCATATGTCGCTGTATTGATCCGGGTACATTTTGCTTAATATATGTAAGTTCGCAAAGGTTCCCGTTTGCAGTTGCCGCCAGTATACTGCTTCTTGTTGATTTAAAAGGTTTTGTTTTGTTTTTTTTTTGGGGGGGGATACTTTGCTCTCATTCCTCTGTAATAATTCAATATCTCTGAATACTCTGCGACTGCCCGCGAGAACTCCGCAGGGGCCGCGTGTTGAAGCGCTCGGATCGTGTGCTCGCGAGCTTATAAGCACGATTCAGGCGTTCCGCATTTCCTTTCCTTAAAATGATCGGAGTGCAAAACAAGGTCAGTTCCAACGCCAATGAACACAACAAACGCCGACGGCCTCTGGCTTCAGCGCGACGTTTCTGGTACAACGTTGTCAATGCCAACGCATGCAGCGCACGCTTGTAACCAATTTTCAATTCTAGAGCGCAGCTATTTGATGATGATGATGAAAAGCCTTTATTTAATAAAAGAGGTGAGGCTTTCTTAAAGAGCCCCGCGCCCGTTTCCGCGTTCCGCGGCATCGCCGTCGCCGTTGTCCGTTGTAACCAGCAGTGGACACCTCAGTTTCGCTTTAAGCTGCGAAACCAATGGAGCGAGAGCTTGGAAAGCAAAGGAATGCGAATAACTGCCCTCTTGGAACAGTGGACATCTCAGTCGTGCTTTAAGGTACGTGATGATAGTGACAGATGTGCGCTGCATGCGTTGCCATTGACACTTTGTGTCAGAAACGTGGCGTTGAAGCCATATGCCGTCGGCGTTCATTGTGTTATTGGCGTTCGCATTGACAACGTTTTACACTCCGTTCATTTTAAGGAAAGGAATTGCGAATAATTGGCTCCCTGGGTCAGTGGATGCCTGAATCGCCCTTGTAGGTACGTGGGGTGATGAGACAGATAGATGTGGGCGGCAGGCGTTGACAACGCTGTTCCAGAAACGCGGCGCTGAAGCCGTAGGCCGTCGGCGTTCGTTGTGTTCATTGGCGTTGGCGTTGACGTTTTTTTATGCGTAGCATGCGAGGTCTGTTAGAAAAGTATCCGACTTTATTTTTTTTTGCGACACCTGATGGATATGAAACAAGCGCGCTTGCATTACGTGACCTTGAACCTTCGTGCGCATGCACGAATTTTTTCCCGCCTGCCGATAGCGTCAGTCGCTGGGACGCAGCATTTGAGTGAGGCGGTGTGCAGTGCTCTCGTCGGTTTTTTATTGCAAGGAAAATGGCGGAGTGACAGCAGCGCTGCTCCATCAAATTTTGCCATGAACTGAGCGACAGCCAAGTGGAAACCATTCGGAATATTCAGACGGCTTTCGGTGAAGATGCTATGAGTAGCACACAGATTAAGCAGTGGTAGAATTGATTTAAAGATGGCCGCACATCGGTGGAGAGCGAGCCACACTCCGGTCGGCCATCAACATGCCGAAATGACCAGGTGATTGCCGAACTGAACGCTGTGGTGATGCGGGACCGTCGCGTGACTATCCGAGAAATTGAGGAAGAGTTGGACATGAGCAATTTTTCCGCACATTCCATTATCACCGAAGATTTGGCCATGGAGAGAGTTGCGGCGAAATTCGTGCCGAAGCTGCTCACGGTGGAGCAAAAGCAGCTTCGTGTTGAAGTCTCACAGGACATGCTGGATTCCGCAAACAGTGACCCCGACTTAATCAACATCATAATAACTGGTGACGAGTCTTGGGTGTACAGGTACGACCCGGAAACCAGATCCCAGTCGTCACAGTGGAAGCATTCCACGTCACCAAGACTTCAGAAGGCCCGCCAAGTGCGCAGCAATGTGAAAGTGATGCTGACTGCTTTCTTTGGCACCCTCTGTGTGGCAGACCACGAGTACGCACTCCACAGGGTCAAACAATGACCAAAGAGTGCTACAGGGATATCCTTTGTTGCCTACGTGATGCTGTGCGGCCCAAGAACCAGGAGTTGAGGTCAACAGGAAAGTGGCGCATCCATCACGACAATGCTCCCGCACATTCCTCGCACTTGATTCAGACTTTTTTGGCGAAAAACCAGACTCCTGTAGTTCAACAGACTCCTTACCCACCTGATATGGCCCCAGCGATTTCTGGCTGGTTCCCAAAATCCAAAGGCCATTGAAAAGAGCGCAATTCCAGACAAGGAAGAACATTATAGCTGCAACGACAGCTGAGCTAAACTCCATTCCGAAAGGGGCCTTTTCGGAATACTTCCCAAAATGGCCGCACCGCTGGGAGAAGTGTGTGGAGTCCCAAGTAGACTACTTTGAAGGTGACTAGGTTTGGAACGCCCCAGTTATGCAAGCCTTTTTTCTACGGCCAAAGGTCGGATACTTTTCTAACAGACCTCGTATTGCAATCACTCAGTTCAGCCCTTGGGCGCGGCCGGGCAGCCACGTGACGTGACCACGTGACGTGACGTCACCGAACCACGTGACGTCACGTCACGTGGTCACGTCACGTCGCTTGGTGACGTCACGTCACCAAACCACGTAAAAAAGAAAAGAAAGAGAAAAAGAAAAAAAAAGAACGGCTGAGCTAGGTGGCGGTAGCCACCGCCCCGTTTCAAAGGGGGCGCTCCTATCCATCCATCCATCCATCCATACGTCACGGAGGAAAAGCTGCTGAGAAAATCGAGTGCCGCCAAGAAATACCTCGCGCAAAAAGACCGCGCAATATGCAACGCATTCTTGGCTTAACCAAGCTAAGCCTCGGCATCTTTTTGTTTTACACTCCGATCACTTTACGGAAAGGAATTACGCATATCTAGCTCCCTGGGTGAGTGGACGCCGGAATCGCGCTGTACTACGTGGGGTGATGAGAGAGATGTGCTGCATGTGTTAGCGCTGACAGCGATGAACAAAACCATTAACTGCCGCCTGCCAGGGTGGCAGGGCGGGTGGGGAGTTCAATGTAGATATAAGAAATTCAGGAGGGCACTTTGTTGACTTAAAGTGCGGTGAGGCGAAAGCCTTAAGGGAGGTGTTGCTGCTTGTGTCACTGAAGTGTGGTTAAGATAAGCTTCGAGTGGAACGCGGCAGCGTCTTGCAACGCTGCAAGGGAGTCCACAGAACGCCATCGCCCGTTCAACTCTACGCCTTGCTAGTAGGTACAACTCTACGCCTTGCTAGTCGGTAGTTTGGTTTTTGAGGAAAGGAAATGTATCTGTCTCGCATACCTCGGTGAACACCTGAACCTCGCCGTAACGGGAAGGGAGGAAGTGGTGGTGAAAATATTTTTAATGAAATGGTTTACGAGGTTGTAGCCGTGGTTGGAGCTCTCAGTCCGGAACCCCATTGGCGTAGGCTGCTGTCCGGGCTCTTTCGATGAGTTGCTTTTGACTCTTCTCGTCCGAGCTGGACAGAGCTGCCTCCCACCCCTCCTGCGTTGGCTGGTTATTAACAGTGATCGCCTGATTTCGTTGGCAGGCCCATACCATATGGTACAGGTCCGCCTTCTCCCCGCAGAATTTGCATTGTGAGTCAAATGACTCCGGGTCTCTGGCATGTAGTCTTCGAGGGTTGTTGTAAGTGTTGGTCTGTAGCTTTCGGAGGTGCTGTTCCTCCCCTTTATCTAGTGTCTTAGCCGGCGGAGGGTAGACCCGACGGGATAAACTTAAGTGCTGAAGTATGTCATTGTAAGTTAGTAGTGGGGTAGGAGGTTCCACGGCATCCGCACTGGGTGCCCGGGGGAGAAATGCTCGGGCTGAGGCATGTGCGCTCTCGTTCCCTGGGATGCCCTGGTGACCTGGTACCCATATTAAGTGTTTGTGTGTGGGTTGGTAGCCACGGATGTAGCTATCTTGCAGGATTTTAGCTGCTAGCCGTGCGACCCTGCCCCTGAGGTAATTGCGATACGCTGTCTGTGAATCTGTGAGAATGTATATTGAGCTAGTGTGTGTTGCAGCTAGAGCAATCGCCACTTCTTCCGCAGCCAGTATGTCCTGGCTAGCCAGTACTAGTCCGTCGACTGTTGTATTTTGGTGCACTACCGCGACGGCCGTCATTCCCTGCTCGGGACCCGCAGCATCGACTTAGAACACGCCCTCGCGCCCGCCGTAGTGTCTTTTCATGGCTTCGGCTCGTGCTTGTCGTCTTGACTGGTGAAAATCAGGGTGCATATTCCTGGGTAGTGGAGCTGCCTTGAATTGTCCTCTCCATGAAGCTGGGATGTCGGTTTTGGTGTCTAGCTGTCGGGGGCAATTGATGTTTAAATCACTCAGGACTTGTCGGCCAGTTCGAGTTGTGGAGAGCCGTACCACCTGCGCCGTAAGGTGTGCCTCTATCAGCTCATCGATCGTGTTGTGCACACCCAGTCGCAAGAGCCGGTCCGTGGATGTCGCAAGAGGGAGTCCCAGGGCCTTCTTGTAGGCAGTTCTGATTATGATGTCGAGGTTTTTGATGTCACGCTTCTTAAGGCGGAGGTAGGGCGCTACGTAGACGACGCGGCTTACAACGAAAGCCTGCACCAGTCGCAGAGTATCGTCTTCTCGCATCCCCGATTTGCGCGTCGTTATTCTGGAGATCATCCTGGCGATTTGCTCGCTCACGAGCCGTAGTTTCTGTAGGGCAAGAAGGTTGTTGCCGTTGTTATTTATGTACAGACCCAGTATCTTCATGGTCTGAACTTCCTTGATGGGTGAGTTGTCTACGCGGATATTGATGGTGTCTTGATTCTTGCGTTGACGGAAGACTATCAGTTCGGATTTTTCGGGTGAGCACGTTAGTCCACACGCCCGGGCATAATTTTGAACTGTTGTGGCCGCGGTTTGTAGTTGTTCTTCAATCATTCCCATACTTCCCGTGGTTGTCCAGATGGTTATATCATCAGCGTACAGGGCGTGGCGTATGCCCTGTACCTGATTGAGAAGAAGTGGGAGATTTAGGAGTGCAATGTTGAAGAGAAGTGGGGATAGTACTGCCCCTTGCGGAGTGCCTCTCGTGCCCATCTTCACTTGCGTTGTGTGTTTTGAGCCGGTGCTGATGTTGACGGTTCTGTCCGTAAGGAAATCGCAGATGTACGAGTAGGCTCGCTGTCCGCAGTTCATGCTGTGGAGGTTGTTGAGGATTGTGGAGTGTTTGACATTGTCAAACGCTCCCTTGAGGTCAAGTGTTAGAAGCGCTCGGTTACTGTTTGTGCGTACGGGATCAATGACTTCACGTTTGATTTGCAGAAGCACATCATGGGTGGACAAGTGTGCCCGGAATCCAAACATCGTGTGTGGCAGTAGCTCATTGTCCTCAAGATAATTGGAGAGACGGGTGTGGACTGCCTTTTCCATGAGTTTGCCTGCGCACGACGTGAGGGATATGGGGCGCAGGTTTTCGATGCTGATTTTCTTGCCGGGTTTGGGAATAAAGTGTACATTGGCTGTTTTCCATGCTTGTGGAATGGTGCCGGTACGCCAACATTCGTTTATGTAATCCGTGAGTTGCTGTAGAGCCTCCGTGCCGAGGTTGGCCACAAGTCCGACAGTAATTTTGTCTTGTCCCGGGGCTGTGCCTCGGCGCATATCTGCTAGTGCTGCAATGATTTCCTCTGAAGTGAAATCTCTGTCTAGGTCTTCGTTCGGTTCCCCACGGTACTCCTTATTGTAGGGTTGTGGGTCTCGCGCGGTGCAGATATAGCGACGCGTCAGTTCATCCACGAGTTCTTGATCTGTGCCTTGAAAGCTGTGTAGGGCTCGATGCAAATTTCTGTGTTGTTCACTCTTCGCTTTCGGAGGGTCAATTAGGCATCGCAGAAGGTTCCATGTAGCCTTGGTGTCTAGGTGGCCTTTGAGGGATTCGCACTTCGTTAGCCAATTGGTGCGAGCGAGGTCCCATGCGTATTGGTCTGCTTGAATAGTAAGCTTGGCTATTCGAAGTCTTAGTTTCCGATTGTGTCTTTGTTTTTTCCACCGTTTTATAAGACTACGTCTTGCTTCCCAAAGGTGTAGGAGGTGGTTGTCAACAGCTGGGTGGTCCTCCGTGGTGGCAAGAGACTTTGTGAGCTTTTCTTTAAGGTCGAGAATGGAAGCCGCCCAATCTTCGTAGCTGGTTATTTGTTCGGATGTGGTTAGTTTGGTGTCCTTTCTGAATGTCTCCCAGTCTGTAATTCTGGCTTGCCCTCGTGGTTTGCTGTGCTTGTTGCTTTCGAAGATGGTCTGCAGCACGTAGTGATCGCTGCCTAGGGTCTCTCCTGTATTGAGCCACTCAGAGTTGCGGGCATTGCGGACGAGCGTGAGGTCGGGAGAAGTATCCCGCGTTACACTGGTGCCGACTCGCGTCGGGTGCTGCGGGTCCGTGAGTAGGGTCAGGGCCATGTCAGCGATGGCGGATGCTAGTTTTCTGCCTTTCGTGTCTTCCCTGGGGTATCCCCATAGGGGGCTAGAAGCATTAAAGTCGCCAACTATAGCTAGGGGAGCTTTTTGGGCTTCTCTTAGGGCTTTAAGAAAGATCACGTCGAAGGCTACGCGGTGCTGTTTGGGGCGACTATATATATTGAGTATATAGGTGCTCTTGCTGTTTCTGTGCTGTGGCAGTATTTTTATGAAGGTATGTTCAATGTCGCTGTCTAGATTAAGGTCTACAGTGATTGCCGTGCATGATTTGTGGACCAAGATGCATGTCGAGGGATTTGTTTGATGTGTTGAGTATCCTCTGATCTTAGCCTCCATATTCACTTCTTGCAGGGTTATTATTTGCGGCGTATAGGGATGAGAGTCTATGTATTGCTGTAATGTTTCCCTCTTCCGTTTTAGTCCCCTGCAGTTCCACTGTAGGATAGTAAGTTTATGTCTACGTTGTGGAGCCATGCTGAACACTAGAAACTTGTGTCTCATCATGTGGTGCGCCCTCAGGTTGTAGATCTGGCTGAGTGCTTGGCAGACGACGAGTTCCCATTTTACCCTGCAGCTTTGTGCCCCTGTTGTGAGAAACATCTGATAATTCCTGAAGTTTGCGGTCAATTCTGATCTCCTGCGATTGCATCCTCATTAAAACTGGTTCGAGGTTTTCCATCATGGGTTTAATAACTGATTCGAACATACTTTTGATTGTCGTCTCGATCATAATTTGTAATTTATTTTCAATGAGGTCTTGAATTGTTTTTTCCAAGCGAGTGATGCGTTCCTGGTTTTGGGGGTGCTCTGTACATTGCTGCTTTAGTGCCTGCGATGGTGGTGCCTGCGGAGTTGGTGCCTGGTGGGGTGCGTCTGGTGTAGTTGCTTGCCTCTCGGGGGTGCTAGCATCTAACTGGTGTGGAGACGGAGGGTGTAGCTCTGCCCTATCTTCTTCCATCGGACATGCCTGTTGCGTCGATGGAGGTAATGTGTTGTTTGGATTGACTGCGATGACTAACTGCTGTTTCAATGTGCTATTTTCTGATTTTAGTTGTTCAATCTGTGCTTTAAGTCGTTTGTAAGCCAACGCTTCGGGGGAGGAGGCAGCTACATCTGCCCAGCTCACCTTGCTGCCCTTGCGCTGCTCCTTGTTATGGGGTCCTGTTGTCTTCTCGGCTGGACGACTGCCGTTGTTGTGCGACACATTATCGGTAGTCCCAGGTCCATTGCTTGAAGAGCGTGAGCCGGGTGGTGCTGAGTTGTTGCTGGACTGGTCCTGGTGGGTCAGTCGGTCCCCGCTGCTCGATGGACCTCTGCTGCCGGACCGGTTCCGAAGCCTGGATCTTGACCGGTGGTTGACTTCTCCTGTCTTGGGCTTGGTTTTTTGTGATGTTCGGTACTTGTACTTGCACTGATTCGACCCCATGGGATGTGGACCTTCGCAGACCGTGCACTTGGGTTGGCAGTCGTGGGATTCTGGAACATCTTGCTGACCGCACTGCGGACATCTTGACTTCGAAGGGCAAGGGCAAACATCCGCCCGGTGTCCAAGTTTCCCGCACAGTGCGCAGGCTGGCGTTGTTTTCTTGTATAGGCGTACTGGAACCGCTTCACCGTAGTAGAAGACGTGAAACGGAACCTTTCTTCCTTCAAACGTGATGGCCGCCACGTTGGAGGAACCTAATTTTCTCACGCTCACCACTGGTGCGTCCGGGGAGCGAAGCGCGTTCGTGATGTCTTCGTTGGAAACCCTCGGGTCCACTTGTATTACTCCTTTGCAAGTGTCGTCGGAGGGGCGGAGGTAGGAGTACACTGCCTGTGCCTTGTCCCCAAGCTGAATTTCGTGAATTGCCAGGATCTTTCTGATTATTTGGGCGTCTCGCACCCCGACGACGATGATGTTCTGTTCCCATATGGGCCAAACGCTGAGCTCGGCTGAGCCCTTGTCGACGCCAGCAGCAATGTGCAAGGCGTTTCCGACCGCGTTGCTTCCCCTGAATTTGCTGAGATCCAGCGTTCCTTTAGGTTTGATTATGATCACTGCATCTTGCTTGTCCAGACGCGGCTGCGGAGGAGGCTTCCAACGCTTGACTTGCGTGCGGGGCGTCTGCTGCAGCGGCGTATCCCCTGCCGCGGTGACGCGTCCATCTGGCGTTCGACCTTTTTGCCGTGCCGAGTGGTTGTCACGGGCTGATGCGCGTTCCCACTCTTCTATCTTGCGTTGGATAATCGCCTCCGTAACCTTATCGAAAACTGGGGTTTTCGCCTGCGGCATGGTGACAATCTGCATCCCCTCCGGGTCGTATCCCATCAGGGTCGTCATGGTTTGCGGCAGAATTTGCACGCGGAGCCGCGGCGGGCAGCTGAGTCGTGGCCTAACTGTTATGCTTAGCAACTGGCGCGATCCCCTTGGTCTTCAAATTCTCGAAGGATTTGAGAAAACGGTCCCACCTGAACAAGGGTGGGTGGTCTCCCCGTTGTTCTGGAAGTGTAGCCAGATGGTGTCGCAGCGCTTCGGCAAATGCTTCGGGAAAGGATCATAAAATTCGGCGGAGCCGACGTGAGACACGTCCGCTCTTCCCGACTGCTCCAGGGTCTCCCAAGGGAGGAAGATGGGAGTGAAGGAAGACACCGTACTCACTAGACGCGCCTTTGTTCATTCCAAACCAGCGAGCTGGCATGACAATCACTGTTGGGAGGGGGTATACTTCTGGGACATCTTACAAAGGACTTTAAAAAAGGAATTACCGCTGGACTCTCATGGTATTCGGTACTTGCCTGTAGAGAGTGACGATGGGACACCATTTGACCTTATTATGCTAATAGGCCTCCATTGTATTTGGCGCTCAAGAATGGCAGGATATCATCGCGACCCTGATGCACGGCCAGCACGGATCTATTTTCGGGAGTGCATGCATAAGTATATTGAAGTTCAGAAACTTGCTCCTGAAGCTCCCGATTGGCTCGAAAGAGTCGAGCTTTTGATGGCACTTAAAGAGTTTTAACGTGACGAAGCCACGCCCCACCAGGCGGATAGTGTTGTTAATTATTGCTCATTGTTCTCTGTAAGTGTATTTGTGTACTGTGGTTCTTGCCGAAGTCAAGCAATAAAGAAAAAAAAAGCTGGCATGGCGAAGTCGTTAGCGTGCTCGTCTCGCACTTCAGACATCGTGGTTCGATTCCCCGATTCGATTCCCCAAGGTCCGTCTGCAAAACTGGTTTCAGACTGCCGAAGACCAACCATATCATGGTAAATTGGTTAATTGCTTTTTGTGCAAAGAAAATCGAGTAACTGTCTCATATACCTCGGCGGACACTTCAACCGCACAGTAAGGAGGGATAAAGGTGGGAGCGAAAGAAGGGAGAGAAAAACATCTGTACCTCTCCCGTAACCGAGAGTAGAGTAAGCATGAAATGCAGGACGATGCAGAAACGTACGCGGACATGACGAGACGCATGCCTGACAAGAATGTATATGCAGCGCGTTCGAGACTGTTTAAAGTGCGTAGAGGCGAAAGCGTTTTCCGCACCACTTTGCCGATGTGACACTGGATTACGTCACGCATAATTGATGACGAATAATTACAAATTACTAAGTAGTGACTAATTACTGATTAATGACTAAACACTAACTGCTAATTAGTGACACTTCAGCTTCGCCTTTAGGAGTGGAACGCGACAGCGTGTTGAAGCGCTGCCAGGCAGTCCACGGAACGCCACCACCTGTTCGGCGCGATGCCTTGCCCTTCGAACGCGACGCTTTTTGAGGAAAGGAAATTACCTACGCAGTAATTCTCTGTCATCACGGTGGACACCCGAACCGCACCGTACAGGAAGGGAGGAAAGCCACCACCCTCGGCGCGATGCCTTTCCCTTTGAACGCAACGCTCTTTGAGGAAAGGAAATGGCGCAGCGATTCTCTATCTCGGTGGACACCCGAACCGCACCGTACAGGAAGGGAGGAACGCCACCACCCGTTCGGCGCGAAGCTACCGGCGCTTGTATGCCGGTCCTGTAGGAGGGCTTAGAGAGTCTCGTTAAATCTCGTACGGCGCCCGGATGTTCTCGTTTCAGTGCCCGGATGAGTGGAATTCAGTGCCCGGATGTTGGCTCTCGGTCTCGGCGTGACGTCACCACATTGCCGACAACGGGCGCTAAAAGCATTTCATGCTTAAAAGAAGCGGTGTAGTGGAAGGTCTAGGGAATAATTTCGACCACCTGGGGATCCTTGACGTCCACTGACATCGCGCACACACGGGCGCCTTTTGCGTTCCACCTCCATTGACACGCGGCCACCGCGGTCGCGTTTGAACCTCGTTACTCCGGCTCGGTAGACGAGCGCCTTAACCACTGAGCCACCACGGTGGGTTGGCTTTTGGAGTAACTAGCACTTGCTAGATCAAAGAAGCAGTTCTGTGCTCACAAGAGAAAAGGCTGACATCCACTAAAACCTGAGCCCCGCCGTGGTTGCTCATTGGTTACGGCGCTCGGCTGCTGACCCGAAAGATGCGGGTTCTATTCCGGCCGCGGCAGCCGAACTTCGACGGAGGCGAAATTCTAGAGGCCCGTGTACTGTGCGATGTCAGTGCACGTTAAAGAACCCCAGGTGGTCGAAATTTCCGGAGCCCATCACTACGGCGTTTCTCGCAGCCTGAGTTGCTTTGGGACGTTAAACCATAATAAACCAACCAAACCAAACTAAAAGTTGACGAAAATTACTGAAAACGTTGCGATACAGAACAATCACAAGGGTGAAGACAATCACGAGGAAGAAATAAATGACAGCCCTAGGGAACTACTTGGCTATACAACGTGCCACCCATACCTATATGCGTGAATCCCTTCATAATCAAGGGACGAAGAAGAGCCAGAGCTGAATGCTATGAAAGAAAGATGCAACCCGAAACCAATACACAACATCCGCAGCAGTCAATAATGTGAGGAACTGTAAAATCAGGAACCCGCTAACAATCACTAAAAGCACGACCCAGGAGGGAAAGGAAGTGGAAATCGATCTCGCAATCAGAGAGAGCCACCAAGTCCAAACCATTGCCAATATTTATAGGGATTCTAAAACTGCATGTAGAAGCTATATCAACGGGGGACATCTGCAAGCAACGTAAAAGATCATAAACGGCTGCAGGCAGAAAGCATTATAGAGTGCCGTATGCAATTATCGGCGACCACAAACAATATGGATACCCGGACATGAAGGGATCACGGGCAGCCTGCACAGGCACCAGGTCGCCCGAGCATTTTCCTTCATGTGGGAAGACCTGCCCCCTCCCCCGTTTACATGACTTACTCTTAAATAACAAGTA